>NC_133463.1:13844924-14147954 GCF_048565385.1 Saimiri boliviensis
CTCAGTCCATGATATTTTGTTAGAGCAGCAGTGAAAGAACTAAGACAATACATAACATAAAATTTAACATGTTAGCCACCTTAAGTGTATAATTCAGTGGCATTAATTACATTCACATCATAGATAGTTATATTCTATATCTGATAATTCTAATATTTGAAGTTCTTGGAGTTTCAATCACACTGGCTGTTTCTCTTGGCTCTTACTTGTAGTCATTGGCTGTCTTGAGCCTGGTAAAATTTTTCTTTTTTAAAAACATATTTAATTGAACTTAAACTGTTGGGAATCCTCATGTTACTGTGTAATGAATGCTATGTTCTGGAGATTTGCACTTCCCTCTGCCAGATATTTGTTTTCTCTGTTTGGAGTTTTCAAGATTCACTGGGCAATAAAAATTTGAACCTGAGATATATGTGAACGTTATAACTAGCAGTCTAATAGTTAAAACTTTGCAAGGGAGACCATCATTATTGTTTTTATTATTATTATTACTATCATTAATAATATTTTTCACCTGAAGCTGTGGTGAAGCTAGAGTTCCCTCTGGATTGTTTTGCCAACAGTTTTTTTTTTTTTTTTTCTAGACTACTTTTTCCCTAGACAGTGTATCCCTTTGAAGATCTAAACTATATGTGAGTCTCAGGTTTCTCCTTCTCTTTGTACAGGCCCAAAAGACCTAATTTCCCTGAACAACTGTTAAAGGTTTTCTGGTCGGGCAAGATAGTAAATATTTTAGGCCTGTAGGCCATATGGTCTCTGTTGCAGTTACTTAAGTCCGCTGTTGCAGCACAAAAGCAGTCACTGACCATACGTAGATGAATGGGCATGGCTATGTGCCAATAAAACTTTATTTACAAAAACAGGTGGTTGGCCTGCATGCTGTAGCTTGCCAACTCTGCTCTAGAATCCTAGTATTGACTTTCTTTCCTAAGCAGCCCTGACTTGTGATTTTTTTTTTTTACTTTTTTACTCCTGGCTTGTTTTGCTTTACTTTATTTTATGTTTCTGGGATTTCCCTTATTATCTTGAGAATTAACCAATTCATTTAATATTGCAATTTATCCAGCATTTTAGTGCTTTGCAAGGGAGGGATTTTAAAAACAAATAGTTCTAGTAGCAAAACTCAACAATTTCTCTCTTCTTTTGGTTTGCCTACCCTCTTAGCTAAACAAAACCTAACAATTAGCTAAATGACAACCATCTGTTTTTCTTTAAGCATCCTCCCCAGTCCTTTAGCATCCAGTCACACCAATTTATAGCTACTCTTTTCTCTGAGAGCTTATGGTCTCAGGGTAGCAAGATTTCAGAATAGAGATACTAAGATTCGGACCTCCCTTCTGTTATGTCAGAGGATGCATAGAAGAGGGTATTGTGTGTGAATGTGGTCTTTGAGAGCCTTTTCAATTGCGTTCATTGAACCTCTTCTATGTGTCTCTGGCTGTCCTATGGCCTAGGAGTCACAGGTGGAAACAACAACAAAAAAACCTGTTCTCTTGGACTTGGTATTTTAATTGAAAGGGACACAAAATAAATAGGCCAGGCATGGTGCCTCATGCTTGTAATCCGAGAACTTTGGGAGGCTGAGGCAGGTGGATCACCTGAGGTCAGGAGTTTGAGACCAGCCTGACCAACATGGAGAAACCCTGTCTCTATAAAAATACAAAATTAGCTGGGCATGGTGGTGCATGCGTGTAATCCCAGCTACTTGGGAGGCTGAGCAGGAGAATCGCTTGAACTCGGGAGGTGGAGGTTGCAGTGAGCCGAGATTGTGCCATTGCACTCTAGCCTGGGCAAGAAGAGTGAAACTCCATCTCAAAAAATAAATAAATAGTAAATGAATAAAATTAGAAAAATATCAGATAATGAGAGTGTTATATTGAAGATGAAAGAAGTTGTTTTAACAGGGATTGACACACAGGTTGTTTTTGTTTTTTATTGTTGTTTTAGATGGCTTGAGGGCTGGTTGAGGAGGCAACATTTAAACTTGACAATGATATAAAGGAGCAAGTTATGGAAAGATCTGAGGCAGGGGAGGGGATGGAGAACATTTTTGGTATTTTCAGAGGTCAGGGTCAGAGGGGATGAGTGTGGCTGAGATATGGCATAGCAAAATTGAAACAAAAAGTTCTCAAAGGAAAATGAGAATCTGCGAAACAGTGAGACTGGCCCAGGAGTACAATGAAAAGGAACCCTGGGATGACAGCTGTGCAGCACTCTTAGAAAACAGTTGGTCCAAATTAGTATAGGAGAGCTGAGCACCCAAGAATGGCTTGAATGAGAAAAAGGATTACATGGCACACCTTATTTTTGTTTGTTTGTTTTTTGTTTTTGAGACGGAGTTTCGCTCTTGTTACCCAGGCTGGAGTGCAATGGCGCGATCTCGGCTCACTGCAACCTCCGCCTCCTGAGTTCAGGCAATTCTCCTGCCTCAGCCTTCTGAGTAGCTGGGATTACAGGCACGTGCCGCCATGCCCAGCTAATTTTTTGTATTTTTAGTAGAGACGGAGTTTCACCATGTTGAACAGGATGGTCTTGATCTCTTGACCTCGTGATCCACCCGCCTTGGCCTCCTAAAGTGCTGGGATTACAGGCGTGAGCCACCACGCCCGGCCCCATGGCACACCTTACAGTGAAGAACCTGGGAGAGTTTCATGATAAGATGGGAGCATGTGTCTCCTGCTAATCAGAAAATAGAAAGGTAATGGCAATGATGGGAAAAATAAATATTCAGAAGAAATTTATAGTTTAAATATGAAGCCGAAATGTGGCATGACAGCAGTTGATCTAAATTAATTAAACAGAATGTACTAGATCTCGATGTGTGGTACTTCTTTCTTTAGACAGTACAGGTTTAGTGATATATGGTATGGTTACTACATTGAGTTGTTTTTTTTTTTAACAGCTTTATTGAGATATCATTGACATGTAACATTGTATATGCTTAAGATGTATGATTTGATGTTTTGATACATGTATGCATCATAAAATAATCACCACAATGAAGCCAATGAACTTGTCCATTACTTCTAATTATTACCGTTTGTGCGTGTGTTATGCACTGACTTTTCTATGAGAAAAAGCACACTCCTCGGTGCTGCAGTAGATTATATTTATGCAATAAAGATATATTGCACAGATGTATTATAGGTATATATTGCATAAAGTATTATAGATGTGGTTTCCAAGTTCAAAGTTTTAGAAATAATACATGCTAACAAAAAAGAAAGAACCCAATATAGTTACAAACAATACAGTGTGTGGACAAATATAGTTATAAATCTTGATTCTGTAGAAGTGAGCACACAGCTGACCAAGGATGGGAGGAGGATGAGACCTAGGTACAATTATTTCCTCATCTTATGTAGTGGGTCTGAGGGGCAGAGGTTTGGGGCAGAATTTAAATCTTCAATTTTTTGATATGCTTAAATTTTTTTTAACTCTTCTTATATCATTTTTACATCTTAATTTAAGAAAGTATTTTTCTTTAATTCTTTTATTCTACAGTATTTATGGATCATTTTCTACATCACATATGCCCTGTACTGGGAAATAAGAAGAGAACAAGAGAAAAAAAATTATTGTCCTCTGGTAGTTAGTATTCCAGTAGGGGAGAGTGCACCTTTCTATAGCATCAAAAGAATGCAAGTTAAAAGAATGGGGTATTAGTGACATTTTAGTTGCATTAAGTAACGATGATTCTCACTGAGCAATAAGGCTATATTGATGACTCCTAAATCTTTATCTTCAGACCAGATATTGTTCTTGAGCTTCAGATCAGCATGTCTAAGTGCCTAATGGGGCATCTCCAAACCTGATCTTCCTCCAGCATCCTGAAGCTCCATCAGAAAACATCTTCCTCCCTCCTCCACCTTCCTTCTTCTCTCACCCTCACACCATTTCAGGTCCTAGCCATGACTAAGGCCTGCAGATTCTACCTCCTGCATAGAACTTGACTTCCTGCATTGGTATTGTACTCACCACTCCTTTGCAATCCTGGCCATCATCCCTCAGATGGATTTTTGCAAACACTCCCCTAATTTCTCTCCAACCCATTTTCCACATGGCAGACAGAGCCATGTTTCAAACAAATTTGAACATCTTGTTAATGTGCCTAAAGCCTTCGATGATGTCTTAATTTGTTTTTGCTCCTATAACAGATTATCTGAGAGTGGGTAGTTTATAGCAAGCAGAAATTTATTGGCTTGCAATTCTAGAGGCTGAGAAATCCAAGATCAAGGTGCTGGCATCTGGTGAGGCCCTTCTTGCTGTGTCATTCAGTGGTGGAAGGGCAAGAGCACGAGAGAGTGCACTCACTCCCACAAGCCCTTTGTATAATGACATTAATCCATTCATGACCTAAACACCTCCCTTTAGGCTCCACCTCCCAACACTGTCACATTGGAGATTGTTTCCAGCATATGAGCTTTGGGGGACACATTCAACCCATAGCAAACAATTCCCCAAGACCATTAGGAGAAATTTCAAATTCTTTGGTATGCCTGCAAAATCTCTCGGTCTCTCAGTCTTATGCACACATGTGCATGCACACTCATGTGCACACTCTCTCTCTCTCTCTCGGGGCCACACAGATACCTTCCCCATCATCTAGCTCTCCTCTGCCAGGGTCTCCCCTCCCTGCCTGCCTGCCCAGCTGCCTCTGTTGCTGGCAGGGCACCAGCCCCATGTTTGGCTACGAGAGTCTGCTTGTTTTGGTGTCCCTTTGATAGTGATTGGGGTAGAGTGATTATAGAGTACAGGGTCTGGGGTCCCACCTCCTTGGTTCAAATCCTGGTTCTACTACTTCCTCAGCAAGTTACTAACTTCCTATAAGCTCCAAGAGCATCTGTAAAATGGGGATCACAGTGACCTCACCTCACGGAATTGTTATCAGGCATGTGATGTGCCCTGTAACAGCCAGCACTGAGAACTCCCTAACTCCTTGTGAATGTTAGCTAGCCTCTCCACTGCTGCCATGACTCTTACTGTGACTCTCATGATCTGGTCTCAACTTAATGACTTTCTCTGGTGGCTTCCCCATGCCCTCTGCTTCTGTGGCTCCCACATTTCCCCTCCATGACAAATGAACCCGTCTGTTGTATGCATTCCTAGACTGCCTGTTAGCATGTGAACTCCTGTTTTCTACAACATTCCCAGGGTTTTCTACAGTACTTGGCGCATGGTAGGGCTCAGTCTAAAAGAAATGAATAAGGAATATATGAGATAGATGCAGAATTTAGTTAATCCAATTTGACCCCGGAAAGAACATTCTGACCTTGAGAAGTATAGGACCCTGGAATGATTGAGCAGGACTGCTCCATCTCTGGAAATGCATCTATCATTCTATAGTTTGTTTAGAAGATCTTCAATTAGTGAATTTCTTTATTGATTTTTAAAAATGCTTGTTTTGCAGGCATGTTTCTAACTTAGAGACTATTAGGAAGTATGTCTACATGGTGGAAGGGTTGACCCATCTCCACTGGGTGAGTGAAGAGACGTGGATCACTAGACTTGCAGAGTCCTGTACAGGCCTCAATGCAGTGTCTTTCTGCCTGGAAAAGTTATTTTTATTTTATTTTTATGGCGCTGTGTCATTTATTCATCCACACCCTCACACACACCTTCCACAGGGCCAGCCAGTCCTCCTCCTGCAGGAAACTTGCTTTAACTGAGGCTGGTAGACTGATGTCCGGGTGGGTGTGACATGAGGTTAGGCAGTATTTGGCTCATTTAAAAGTGCAGACAGTCTCCTGGAGTCCCACAGCTCCCATCACTCTGCAGGCAGCTGCAGAGTCCAGCTGTCCTCAGGCCCCACAGGGCCCTTGCTGTGTTTACAGGGCTCGTCATATAGTAACCTCTTACAGCTCTTGGGCAGGCTGCACTGTTACCTCATCTGCAGTCCAGTGACCTCATCCATGTAGAATGTAGCAAGCGCAAGCTGGGAGCAGAGCCGGCTCAGCCTCACTTCGAGCCCAGGAGAAGCTGTCCTCCACGTGGGCTCAGGGAATCCACCAGATGGAGAGCTCTCCACTTAGTAATTATTCCCAGCCAGGATCTGAGTGGGAGCTAAGTAGAAGTGTTTTCCAGGGCATGGGGCTGGGAGGTGCCCGTGCAATGTGTGTGCCCACACCTGGAAGTTAGTTATGTCATGTGATTTGTGTCACCTCCAAGAAGGGCTGCTCACCTCCAGCATGGCAGAGTTGCTGTCCCTCTCAGCCTGCTAGGTAGGCGCCGCCAAGATGGTGGCATGTAAACAGGCTGTGAAATGCACCACAGAAGGGACAAGGAAGGCACACAGTCTCAGAATGGGGGTGGAAGCTTCACTAGGTACTGTTTTTATTGTTTATCACTTTCTTTGAATTATATTTGCTCTCCCCCTCCAAAAAATATTGCATGTGATGACTAGGAATATAAAATAAATTACCTTTGCCATAGGCTGCTGGGTTTATTAGCCTCTTTCAAACTCTTCTCAATGTAAAGGACAGGCTGACCTACAGTGGCCTTCTCCTTCCAGTAGGCTCTCCCTTCTCCTCCCTCCCTCCCTCCCTTTCTCTCTCTCCCTCTCCCCACCCCCCAATTTCTCTCTGTGTAACAAGAGCTCCATTTGTGCATGTAAAAGCTTAACCTTTTGAGTTACTTCAGAGCTCTGTATTTATTCTAAGATTTCTTTGGGATACAATTAAAATTTTTCTACCTTTATTAAGGTATAATTGACAGTTAAAAATTGTATATATTTACGGTGCATAACTTATGTGTACCTTGTGAAGTGAGGACCAGAGTCAAGTGAATGAACATAACCATTGCCTCATGTCATTATCATTGTGTGTGTGTGTGTGTGTGTGTGTGTGTGTGTGTGTGGTGAGAACACTAAAGAGCTACCCTCTTAGCAATTTTTAAGTATATGATATGATACGATTAACTATAGTCATCATGCTGCCCAACAGACCTCCAGAACTTAGTCATCCTGTCTTACTGAAACTTGGTTCCCTTTGGTTAGGCATTTTAAATTTTCAGGTAGCTGATTTAGCTAATATATGTATTTAAATTTAGCTACCTTACATATTTATGTTTTAAAAAACAGCAAAGATTAAAAAACAAGCTTAGAAAACAAAAATGGAAGAAACAACACAAAAGTTAAATAGCTCCAGAGGTCAAGAATTTATTTGGGGCCGGGCACGGTGGTTTGCATCTGTAATCCCAGCACTTTGGGAGGCTGAGGCGGGTGGATTATCTGAGGTCAGGAGTTCAAGACCAGCCTGGCCAACCTGATAAAAACCCATCTCTACTAAAAATACAAAAATTAGCCCAGCATCATGGCGGGTGCCTGCAATCCCAACTCCTCCGGAGGCTAAGGCAGGAGAATTGCTTGAACCTAGGAGGCAGAGTTTGCAGTGAGTTGAGATCATACCACTGCACTACAGCCTGGACAACAGAGTGAGACTCATCTCAAAAAAAAAAAAAAAAAAAAAGAATTTATTTGGATAAGCTCTGACAATGAAAAGACTCTTGAGGGGGAGGATGCTAATTTTAAGGAGCAAATGTTAGTAAACTGACAGAGTCATCCCTGACTATGTGGAGATCAGTGAGCAAATAGGATTCATTGCTCCTGGTCTGCAAATGCGGAACAAAACCAGTTCTTAGAGTGGGATCTTAGTCTTCTTGGGGCGAGACGAAAATTCTTGGCTATAATGAGCATAAGAGCTGGGTTCATTATTTTGATGGTGTGTTTGCTATCTACTTTTAGTCGTGCACCTGACACATTCTTTCTTATTAGCAAGCCTGGAACAGCAGTGAAATGTTGAAATGATTTCCCCCAAATCTGGGCTCTAGGACAGTCCTGCACATAGATGAATGCCCCTGTGAGCAAATTACCTCTCCAGCCTGTTCAGAGTCACCTATGCTGCTGGCAAATGGTTTTTCGGAGCAAGGTAAGCACTGCAGAGACCCAGAGGCTGTATATTTAAACAATTACGTCCTGTGTGTGTGTCTCAGCCTCCTGCTGCACGCTCCTGAGCAAGATGGTGTAATATGTGCATTTTACATATCAATAGCAGACGAGGCTGTTTCCAGATGGCGGTACCTATTTCAAAGCCACCTTTTTATGCAGAAGGAAGACTGTGTGACCTCCCTCCAAGTAAATGTGTTTTGTAAGTCCTGGGAATGAATGCTTAAAAAATGGTCCTCGGCTATATTTCATGTCCAATCCAATGTGTGGTGTGTGCACAGCTGTTCAGGGCTGGCATGTGGTAGCATATTAAAAGGAAGATTACCATTTCCAATTTCTTCCCCTTCTGAAAGCTTGATATGCATATATGAAACTTGTGGAAAAAAATAGGCATAATGAGACAGGGATGCTGGGTCTCAAGGCACTAGTCAGTGCACATCTGGAGTTTGTAGCATTCTAGAGATAGTTACTTATTCCCAAGAGCTGCCGCCGGAGTGGGAATGGTAACCCGGTATCCATGGTGAGCTTCCCTATCTCACCGTGCCAGGTGTGCGTGTGTGTGTGTTATTTCTTGGAAAGGCTGTCCTCTGAGGGGGTGGGGAGTGAAGAAGACAAGAGAGGAGAGAAGGGAAAAAACAGAAGGGAGGTAATTAGGCGCCACCTTGCCCAATGGAGCCCTCTCAGGCGTCTGAAATCAAGGATGGGGATTGGAAGGGTGCTGGTGGAGTCTGATGATTCCTCCTGCCTGCCAACTCCATGCTTGTTTCTATGGGTACAAAACCAGGGGAAAGAAACCCTGGGGTCAGAAAAGAGGCGTGGATCGCAATACCAAGCAGGATGGGCCTTGCTACTTGCCACTTCTGCAATGTGATATTAGTCTGAAACAGACAACCTGAATGCATGCTGATCTTCCCCCCATCTCCCAGTTTAGAAATTGGAAGTGTTTCAAATTTCATAGGCTGTTATCTAGAAAAAGCCTTCATGGGATAGCATTTTAACTGGATAGCTGACTGGCTGATTTTATGTTCCCACTTAATGGATAGAGAAATTGAGGCACTGGGGCATTGGGAACCGTATGAACTTGCCTTACTGTAAGAGGGAAATAGGAGCATGCCTGGGAAGTTTTCCCAGGAAAGAGTGTTATAGCTTCATAGATTCATGGGATGCACGGATTTTTTTTTTTTTTTTTTTTTTTTGAGTTATAAGACTGTGAGGTTGCAGATGCTCTGTGTAAAACAATGCCCCACAGGGAGGGAAGTGTGAGGTCCGGCCTGAGGCCACCCTTAAAAAGGGCTATAAACAGCAGCTGCTTCTATTGTGCGTGCCAAGTGCTGCCTATTAGTTTAGGTTTCCAAACTCTTGTTTCTTTCTCTTGAACCAGATGTGACCAAGCAAGAGTTTGTCAATTCAGAGGTGGACCCCAGATGGTGGGAATCAGGGGAGGGAAGCGAGGGGCACAGGGGCCTCTGGGGACTGAGGCAGGGGATGGCTCTCTGCCTTTCTCAGGTATTCTGCTTTTCCGTCTCAGTGTCTGATTTGTCCTTCCCTCTCCTTCAGGTTTGGCAGCTGCGGCAGAGTGGGAAAGAGTGTCTGGCGTGTCTGATCTTCAAGCTCACACATGAGTGCGTGGAGTGCTCAGGACACAATGGAGGGGGATAGATGATGGCATAAGAGCACTCAGGAGCCCCATTAGACACCCCCTGATGGAGGGCAGGGAGGGGGTAAACAAAAGAGCCCCAGGCCACTGGGCCACACAGGAGGAGGCAGGCAGGAACACAGAGCCACCTCTCTTTGCTGCCCCTGGCAAAGGGGTGCATCCGTTCTCTGGTTGGTGGGAGGGAGATGCCAACCTCAGAGCCACATAATTTCTCATTCACGGTGCATGGCATTTTTATTTACCATTTATGAAACTGTAGATTCAGTTTTTTGATTTTTATTTTTGAAACAGAGTCTTGCTCTTGTACCCCAGGCTGCAGTGCAATGGCGCAATCTCGGCTCACTGCTGCAACCTCCACCTCCGGGGTTCAAGTAAGTCTCCTGCCTCAGCCCTTCAGGGTAGCTGGGATTACAGGTGCCCATCACTATGCCTGACTAATTTTAGTACATTTAGTAGAGATGGGGTTTTACCGTGTTGGCCAGGCTGGTATCCAACTCTTGACCTCAGGCGATCTGCCTGCCTCGGCCTCCCCAAATGCTAGGATTACAGGCGTAAGCCACCATGCCCGGCCCCAGATGTCCTAATTAATCCCTTTACCTCTCCTTCCTTCTTTCTTTCTTCTTCCACGGTAGAGGACCTTTGGAGGTGTGAATGAAAAGAGCTGTCTGAACAAGTTGCACCCTAACTAGTGAGGCTGCGAGTCCGAAACTCGAAAGAGGGAGGTTGGTCAGCATGGGTGAAGCCATGCCATCCAGGTAAAGGGAGCCTCAAATAGCAGCCTCTGCCTTCTTGTCGTCTCCTTTTCGAGGAGTCCTCTCCCAGGACTTATCTTCTGAGGTGCTCAGCTGTGCTTCCCAGAGCTGCTTTTGTCACTGCTATTTTGGAATTACACTGCAGCGAATTCTCATGCATGGTGGGTGGAAGCAGGATGGGTAAAGTGCTTCTGGAGAACAATTTAAATTATAGCCAAGTTATATATTTGCATATGCCATGACCCAGCATCCCAGTATATGCCAGAGAAACTCTTGCACAGATTCATGTGGAAATAAACATAGTAAAGATGTCTTACACCTCTTTTTGGGTCCCAGGAAGTTGGAGGCAACTTAGGTACTCATCGTTTGGGGAATAGAGAAAATGTGGTGAGAGCTTATGCTGGAATGCTATGCAGCAGCTGAAGTCATGAATGAGTGCAATTCTTTAGCAAGATTGTTGAATGAACATGTAAGAAATAGGACAATAACAACTGGGCGTGCTGGCTCAGACCTGTAATCCCAGCACTTTGGGAGGCCAAGATGGGTGGATTACCTGAGGTCAGGAGTTCGAGACCAGCCTGGACAACATGGTGAAACCCCATCTCTACTAAAAATACAAAAAATTAGCTGGGCCTGGTGGTAGGAGCCTGTAATCCCGGCTACTCAGGAGGCTGAGGCAGGAGAATCGCTTGAACCTGGGAAACGGAGGTTGCAGTGAGCCGAGATTGTACCATTGCACTCCAGCCAGGGCAACAAGAGCAAAGCTCCATCTCAAAAAAAAAAAAAACAAAACAAAACAAAAAAAACAAAAAAAAAACCAAAAACAGAAATAGGACAATATCTATAGCATGCTATCATTTTAATAATGTTAACAAAAGCACACACATACACATATTGTATTTTTACATTTCCAGGCACAAATTTCTTGCTATTTTTTTGAGACAGAATCTGTCGCCCAGGCTGGAGTGCAGTGGCACGACCTCGATTCATTGCAACCTCCTCCCCACAGGTTCAAGCAATTCTCCTCCCTCAGCCTCCCAAGTACCTGGGACTACAGGCAAGTGCCACCATGCCCAGCTAATTTTGTATTTGTAAGTAGAGACGGGGTTTCACCATCTGGGCCAGGCTGGTCTTGAACTCCTCACCTCCTGATTCACCTGCCTCGGCCTCCCAAAGTGCTGGGATTACAGAGCCACCGTGCCTGTCCTCTAGTCACAAATTTCTAATACACGACCTAAGTGTCCATTGGTGGGCGGAGAGGAAGGAGACGTGTCATGGGGATCAAGGTTAGACAGCAAAAATTCAAATAGAATTGAAGAATAGAGGGGATTTAAACTGCCCAACTATGATAATCAGCATGCCATGAACGGAAGAAACACCTCAGTTTTGCACTGGAATTCCTATGTATGGAAATGGGAATTCTCATTGTCTCTGTCTTTTTCATCTATCCACATACCTATAACATACCTTAGCGTCTGTCATAAAACTATCACAGAAATGCATAAATGCATACAAAATCTCACTGCCAATAATCAATGATCAAATACTCTGAACCTATACTGTGAATGTAGTCCTGTGCTGGGTCTGATGCAAGAGTGTAGGGTATTGTCCTTGTTGTTACCGTGCAGAGTAGAACGTACATATGAAACAAGAGCACGCAATTGAAAATAGCGTATAATGAATGCCCAAACTGTGTAAGACATACATAATGAGGTTCATGAGATTTTAAAACAAAGATGGTTGCTGAGGACAGGAGTGGTCGGAGAAAACTCACTGGAGAAAGAGCTCTGCCCTGGGTGATGAAGGATGGTGGGATTGGCTTGGCAGAGGGAAGGGGAAACGGAAGCTGCATAGAGATAGAAATCATGGGGCTACGTGAGTGCAGCAGTCAGACCCCAGCAGAAGGGACTGGCTTGAGGTGGGTGAAGCAGGGTGCAGCGTACACTTATCCTGTTGCCTGCGCCACATTCAGCTTCTGGGAACGGTGTGTTGCCTCCTCTAGCTCCTTTATCCCCAGGGCTTCTCAGAAGCCATTTGTACGAACGCTTTCAGACCTCTCCAGCCCACTGCTCAGTGTGCAGGTGCTAAAGGTGGGATTTGGGATTTGGCCAGGAGGAAACATCTGCCACCACCAGCATTCCTTTTGCTTCCGAGTCCCTCTTTGCCTCATTGCTCTGTCCATGGACCAATGAGAAGGGGTCACATTTTAAAGCGACAATCCTACGTTGGTAATATTTTCTAGAAAATTCCCCACACACCAGTGAACTAATCTTCCAGAGATCGTTTAATTTAACTTTATTTATTTATTTAGAGACGGGGTCTTGTTCTGTCACGCAGGCTGGAGTGCAGTGGCGTGATCTCTGCTTACTGCAGTCTCAAAGTCTTGGGCCCAAGCGATTCTGCCACCTCAGTGCCCCAAGTTGCTTGGATCACAGGCTCCTGGTGAATTTTTATATATTTCTTTGTGGGATGGTGTTTCACTATGTTGCTCAGGCTGGTCTCAAACTCCTTGGCTCAAGTGACCTACCACTTGGCCTCCTAAATTGCTGGGCTTATAGGTGTGACCCACCATTCAGAGCTTAGAGATTAAAAAATCAGAATCATAACATGTATGAGTTTAATCAGTATTATTAACAATAACCAGTATTGTTGAGTTTGTTAAGAAAACTAGGGCTGGCATAGTGGTGTATACCTGTAATCCCAGCACTTTGGGAGGCTGAGGTGGGCAAATCACTTGAGGCCAGGGGTTCGAGACCAGCCTGGGCAACATAGTGAAACCCCATTTCTACAAAAAATACAAAAATTAGCTGGATGTGGTGGCATGTGCCTGTTGTCACAGCTACTTGGGTAGGAGAATCACTTGAACCTGGCAGGTCAAGGCTGCAGTGAGCTGCAATCATGCCACTGCACTCCAGCCTGGGTGACAGAAAAAGACCCTGTTTCACAAAAATGAGTAAATAAGTAAATAAAATCAGGAGGCCAGGCATGGTGCTATGGATGTTCACAGAGGGGCTCCTAATGCATGTGTACTGAACAAACATGTATGTTACACACAAACCATTTTCACTTTGTGCTGTAGACAATGTTGACGTGTTTTACCATCAGGCTCTATACATCAAAAGGGGAAGCAGGAACACCAAGGCATTCAGTGTGCACCCTCTGTAAACCAGCCAGAACCAGCCCATGGTCAGCGGTCTCTTATCAGGAGAAAGTTACTGAAATAAACCTCCTGTCTAATCAAAGCTGTAGTTATGGCTGTGGAACAGTACATGGGAGTTAGTTAGGCGGTGTCTGGTGACGAGTGAGCTGCTGTTGTTTCAGTATTGCTTATCTCAGGACCACTGCTTGGCTGCTAGACAAAGAGCAAAACCCTATAAGCCCTTAGGACATAGTATATTCTTGGGGTGTAGGGAGCATGACTTAACCCTTGTGTAGCATGGCCTTAGATTCTGTTTAGAATTCGATATCTTATTGCCACAGAACCTGTTCTGTCAGTGTCTTATGTTCTCTGTTTTAACATTAATGCTGGTCAGTGGTTGCGTCTAAACTGTAAAAGAAAGGGATAGGACATGTTTGATGTCCTATCCCGTAATGGCCAGAAACTCAGTTTTTTTTTTTTTTTTTTTTTGAGACAGAGTTTCATTCCTGTTGCCCAGGCTGGAGTACATTGGCGCTATCTCAGCTCACCGCAACCTCCGCCTCCTGGGTTCAAGCGATTCTCCTGCCTCAGGCTCCCAAGTAGCTGGGACTACAGGCATGGGCTACCATGCCCGGCTTATTTTTTGTATTCTAATAGAGATGGAGTTTCATCATGTTGGCCAGGATGATATTGATCTCCTGACCTTGTGATCTACCTGCCTCAGCCTCCCAAAGTGCTGAGATTATAGGCATGAGCCACTGTGCCCAGCAGGAATTCAGTTTGTAAGGTTTCTCTGGGGTCCCCTTGGTCACTTCAGTCAGTTGACGTGGGTGGGGGCTGTTAGGATTTTATTTTTAGTTCTTGTTGATTTTATGTTGACATAATATTTTGAATATACTGGGTTAAATATAACACACAGTTACCCTCCCTATCCGTGGATTCAGCATCCATGAATTTAACCAACCTAGGACCAAAAATATTAGGGGAAAAAGTAAAAAATAAAACAAATAAAAAAGCAATACAGTATAACAACTATTTATAAAGCCTTTACATTGCATTAGCTGTTGTAAGTAATCTAGAGATTATTTAAAATATACAACAGGATGTGCATAGGTTCTATGCAATTATTACAAAATTTTATATAAGGGGCTTGAGCATTCATGGATATTGGTATTTGAGGGCGTCCTGGAACAAATCTCCCCCCTGATATACCAAAAAGCAACTGTATTATTAACATGATTTTGAGCTCTTTTAAAATGTATAATTACTGAACATTTAAAAGTAAACACAGAGCTCACATTCTGGTTCTGCTGGGTCGGGCTGCTCTGGATTAGAGTGGTTCTTGGTTTATTCATTTGGTTTTTCATGCACGTATCAACTCTGATTTTATGCCTGTGATCTGGATCTCCTCTTGAGATGTGGACTGACATCCGCCATTCTGTCTCCTCACATTCTGAGGGGTCTGCCCTTGGGCCCTGTGTGGAGCTCTCCTTGGGACTGGCCGCTGTCATCTGAGACGCCTCTTCATGAATGTCTTGGGAATTCCTTTTATTGTTGTATGGTGTTGAAGTCTGTTTCCTGGGTCTCATTTCTTCCTCTTTGGTTAATTCCTTTGTTTTATGGAACATACACTCCAGTTTTCTAAGAAAAGTATGTGGGAGGTTAGTTTTTTGCAACCTTCTATGTCTGAAAATCACATGCCCTTGATGCATAGTTTGTCTAAGTAGATGAGTCCAGGATGGAAATAATTTCTCTGAATTTGGAAGCCATTGCACCCTTGTCTTCTAGCTCCTTATATTGCTATTGAGAAGTTTTAAGTCATTTGATTTCTTAAGCTCTGTACATAACCTTTCTTTTGAAATCTCCACTCCCACTTGCAGAATCATCTTTTTTTCTCACCAATGCTGTGAACTTTCATAATGATGTGACTTGGTGTAGGTCATGACATTCAATTCTGGGAATTTCCTTAAATTATTTTATTGGTGATTTCATCCCCTCTATTTCTTTAGTTTTCTCTCTTTGGAACTCTATTATTTAGATGAAGCAGATAATTTTTAGTTAGTGCTGATCTTCTGATTTTCTTATCTTTTTTATTTTCCATCTCAGTGCTTTGCTCTCCTTTCTTTTTTCTTTTTCTTTTTATTGTTTTTTTCTTTTTAAATTCACTTGTCAGCAGGAATTTCCTTTCTAAAAGGTTTCCTCAACTTATCTTCCAACTCTTCTGCTGAGTTATTTATGTTTACTATTATATTTTAAATTTCTAACAACTTTTTTTTTGTTCTTTGGTGACTTTTTCTTTTTCTTTTTTTTTTTTGAGACAGCACTCACCCAGGCTGGAGTGCACAATCACAGCTTACTGCAGCTTCGACCTCCGTAGCTCAGGGGATCCCCCCACCTCAGCCTTGCAAGTAGCTGGGATGGCATGTGCCCACCACCACACCCAGCACATTTTTCTGTATACTTTGATGGGGTTTTGTCATGTTGCCCAGGCTGGGCTTGAACTCCTGGGCTCAAGCCATTTGCCCGCCTCAGCCTTCTGAACTGCTGGGATTACAGGTGTGAGCCACTGCGCTGGCCTACTTTTCCTTTTTAATAGCTTCTTGCTCTTGTTTTGTGGATGTAGTATTTTCTACATCTTTGTCCCCAAGGACAGTAATGATCACTTTGGGTTTAACTTTTCTTTTGCCTGCATAGTGTCTGTTTCTTCCAAATCCCCTCTTTTTTCTATGTATTTGGTCTCTCTCTTTCATGATAAAGGCTTCCTCTGGTGCAGAGTAAATCTGGGTTGTTCACACATGTTTATTGGCATGGGGGCTGCCTGCCTATAGCTGGGGTCCTGTGAAAATGAGCTTCTCAGCAGGGTGACTGAGAGGAATCCCTGAGTGAGTTGCTTTAAGTCTTCTAGAGCTGGTCATATTTCCCAGAGGAGAATTTGCCAGTCTCCTGCCCAGGGGGTAATATTTTGGCTTACAGCATTCTGAGAGTTGAATTTAGAAGACAGTTGGGGATTTTAACTATCAGGAAGTATACATCACCCCTGGACCCCACTTTCCCTGTTCCTCTTTAAGATACCCCAGTCTGCTATTGGCTGCCTCTGTCAGTTTTTTATTTTTGTATAACAAACTACCCCAAAACATTATGGCTTGGAAGCAGTTGTATATGCTGATGATTCTTAGGGTCAGGAATTTGGTAAGCTTGGCTGGGTGGTGGGTCTGATCACATGGCCTGAGCTGGTGCAGCTGGGGTGGAGAGTTCACTTCTATGCTGGCTTTGTCATTCTCATGGCCGGTGTGCCTCAGCCTCTCTGTCTCTGTCTTTGTATCTGTTTTTGTTTCTCTCTCTATGCTGTCTCACCCATTAGGGCCTCTTTGTGTGGCTTGGGCTTCTCACAGCATGGTAGTCTTAATGTGGTTATAAAAGTGCCTTTGCAAAAATTATAACAGTGAAAAAATTATGACAGTGAAAGAGATCTGACCTAACCAATTCCATCTTGCCTTTGACCTCCAAAGTATCCATGGTCACTCCTGGGTATGGGCCAAACTAACTCTGGGAAGAATTTAGTGTATAGTTTAAATAATTATAGCCCTTCCCAAAACTAAACTTAAAAACTTAAAATTAATAAGTTTATCAATTTTCAAGCAAATGAAAAGACACCAGGTTAGGAAGATGAGAGGGGCTTGAATTCCCTTAAGATGTAGGTGTGGTTAAGTGATTACCAGCCATTATTCTGGAGGTCATGAGATTAACAGCTTCCCCAATTATTTCTGTAAATAACATTGTTATTGTAGAACCTAAGGTTGGCCTTTTGAGATGTCTTCTCAGGCTTTTGCATTTCTGATGACCAGATGGCTCTACCTGGACCAGCAATTCCTCTGTGGCCCCACCCAGAAGTGGACTCAGTGCAGGAGGACTGTTTTCCACACCACTGTGATTGCATCCCCAACCAATCAGCATTTCCCCTTCCCTAGCCCCCTGCCCATCAAGCTATCCTTGAAACACCCCAGCCTCTAAAAATTCAGCAAGGTTGATTTGATTAATAATAAAACTCTGGTTTCTCGTTTAGCTGGTGTTATGTGTATTAAACTCTCTCTATTGGATTTCCCATCTTGATAAATTAGGTGTGTTCAGGCAGCAGGCAAGATGAACCCATTGGGTTCTGACTTCCAGGGGCAGGAGGCAAATGCTGCCAGTGCCAGGGTGATTGAGGGCTGTGCCTAGAGCTGGCACAGTGTTGCTTCTATGGTTTAGAAAAGTCATGGGGGCCTATCCAGATTCAAGGATATGAAGAAAGAGACTCCTCCTTGGGTTGGAAGAGAAAGGACACATTGCAAATGAGCATGTGGGTTGAAAGATTGGCCATCTTTAGAAAATTTAATCTGCCACACTTCCCTGTATAAAGTTGATTTAAAAAAATGTTTAGTGAGCATGATTTTCATTGGGTACAAATATTTATCAATTGTTTTTCTCCTTATACCAAATTGAAGATTGTGTTAAACTTATCTTCTGCTTTTGGAAATAAGTGTATTTCAGAGATAAATGTTTGCTTTGAGTTTTCAATTTTTTTTTGTACTGAATCTTTCCATATTGTATGTGATGACAGGTATCCAAGTTGCCGGTGCAGAATCTGTATGGGTCTGCAGCAACCTCAATTCATGCCTCCTCAGAAGACATAATTCAACTGAGGGTTACAAGGCAGAAGAAGAGACTGAAGCAGGTTTTAAAGCAGGAGTAACATTTATTAAAAAGCTTTAGAGCGGGAATGAAAAGAAAGTAAAGTACACTTGGAAGAGGGCCAAGGTGGCATCTTGGAGGTCAAGTGTGGGGTTTGCCTTTTGACTTGGGGTTTTATATGTTGGCATATTTCTGGTGTCTTGCACCCCTTTTCCTGTGGAATGCCCCTGGAAGGTCATGTATGAGTTAAATTCTTTTGCATCATAATGCTCATGCTCGAGTTCACTTGCCAGCTCCTGAGATCTTACCTGGATGCTGCTGATGGTCAGTTTCAGGTGTTTCCTATCCCCTGATGGTCCCCTGACTCTCCTGGCGGGGGCGGTGTGGAGGCCCTCTCCTGCCCTGTTCATGTCTGACTAGCTGCCCACCGTAGCAAGACATTCTGTGGTTTCATTTTTATTCTTTTGACTTGCTTTTTCCTTTGGAAAAGATCTATATTTATTCACTTTGGAAACTTGAGGTGGTTTTGTCACTGATTGTATTGGTTCCTGTTCTCTTACTCCCAAAGGGGAAATTGTATGTTTTTATTTATTTGGCAGTTTTATTTTCCTTGTGTAGGGATCTATTTAGCTGGGAGAAGTTTTTGGAAGGCAGTTTTCCCTGAGGAGTTCACTGCTTTTTCAAATAGTTTTTTTTTAAGCCTCTGTGGGGACGCGAGATGGGGGCACTCCCACAGGTACCCCGCCTCCACCAGTCCCTCCTGGAGGCCAGCAGCTCTGTTTGTGAAGCCCTGGTGAAGCTGCCAAATTGCTCTCATTTGCCACCCTCCACAGTCCCATCCTTTTCCAGTTCAAGTTTGAGAACTTCCCAGATCTTGGGGGAATCACCTATTTGATTCCCACAGGGTCTTTCTTTGTGAGTATTGAACGGGGTTGCCAATACTTTGCTTCATCCCTTCACAGGCACCAAATGACACAAATATTGACTTCCTCAAAGTTTCTAGCCCATTGATACCATACTTACTTTACCTAGATGTGTTAGAGTTTTCTCCTCACTTAGTATGACTCTCTGATCCTTTCAGTGGAGTTTGGGAAGGGAGGAACACTAAACATGTCAGCTTAAGTCTCATTGGCCACTTTGTTTTTGGTTTTTAGTCAACCTGTTTATTAAGAATTGCTCCAAAGATTTGATGATGTTTGAAAGAGTGAATACTTTATTTTTTATGGCTTAGAAGAGAGACAAACTGTTTATTAAGAATTGCTCCAAAGATTTGATGATGTTTGAAAGAGTGAATACTTTACTTTTTATGGCTTAGAAGAGAGACAAACAGCTACAGCAGTAGCTCTCAATCCTGGCTGCACATGAGGATCAGCTGGAGGAACTTTGATGAAGTGCTGATGTCCAGGGCGCACCCTCAGAGGTTACGATTTGGTTGGCCTGGCCTGGAACCCAGTCATCAGCTTTGAGAAAAGCTCCCTGGATCGTTCTGGTACTGCTGAGAACCATGGATCATAGGATAATGGGTGCCTATCCCAATCCTGTGAGTGCCCTTGGAAGGGCATGGAGGAAAAGGAAACAGGAGTAAAAAGGAAGACATCATAGACGAGACAAAAAAAAAAAAAAAAAAAAAAAAAAAAAAAAAAAAACCACAGGGTTTAGAACCCGTATCTGATTCCCAACTCCACAACTGAATGCCTGCATAACCCTGTATTACTTTTTTGAGCCCCATTTCACTCTTTGTAAAATAGCAATAATGTTGCCTACTTGATGGCACAGATACAAGATGAAATTGCATGTCACGTCTGAGAAAGCAAATGTTTATTATTTTTAAAAACTGGGGTTTTGTAGTTGCACCTAAGTATAGGTCTTGAGATGAGATTATCCTCATTTTAGGGTTGGTCTAAATCCACTGACTGGTATTCCTATCAATCAGAGACAGGAACTGGCAAACAGACACACAGACACACAGAGGAGCACGTCACGTGAAGACGGAGACAGGGGTTGGAGTTATGCTGCCATAAGACAAAAAGTGCCTGGAGCCCCCAGAGGTGAGGAAGTATCTGGAGACTTCAGAGGGATCGTGGCCCTGCTGACACCTTAATTTTGGACTTCTGGTTTCCAAGACTGTGAGAAAATAATTTCTTGTTTTTAGCTGCCAAGTTTGTGTTAATTTGTTATGACAGCTCTAGAAAACTAAGGCATCCTTCCCCATCCCCTTTTCCTCCATCGCCTTTCTCCTCTTTCACGTTCATTATAATATTTAAGAAATTATTCTTGTTCTTAAGAGGGAGTTAGTTGTGCTGGAGTAAAGAACCCATGTCCCAGCAGAACTTAAATGATATGCAGATTAAATAGCCAAAGGTGGACCGCAAGATGGAGATGCTGCAAGCCACCGGTAGCCAAGTGCTAAGTGAAGCGTTTATACAGTAAGTACAGGGAGACCGTGGCTTCTCTTGACCAAACTTTCCTTAATTTTGAAAACTAGTTTTTTGATTCCCTAGAAGATGTACCTCACTAAGTGACATCACTTTGTTCTCTCAGTTCTGACCTTCTAGCTTTAAATTTTTTCCAAGTCAAGTCATCAGCTACTTTTCCTGCCTATTCTAAAGGGATCTTTCAGAATATCTGACTTAAAGATGGCAGACAAAAGTCACTGGGTGGTTTAATCCCTGATGAGAGGCTATGAGAAAGTGAACAATTTTTCCAAGTCAAGTTACCAGCATGTTTTATACTTTTCCTGCCTATTCTAAAGGGATTTTTTAGAATATCTGTGACTTAAAGATGGCAGACAAAAGTCACTGAGTTGTTTAATCCCTGGTGAGAGACTATGAGAAAGTCAAGACACACATTGAAGAAATGCTTTTACATGTTTGGGAAAAACATGTACTTTGAACTTCGAGTTAATAATTACTTTCTCTATCTTGTTTCTTTTCTTTCTTTCCTTTTTCTTTTTGGAGACAAGGCCTCACTCTGTTGCCCAGGCTGGAGTGCAGTAGCATAATCATGGTTCACTACAGCCTCCACCTCTTGGGCTCAAGCGATTTTCCTGCCTCAGTCTCCCAAGTAGCTGAGACTACGGTGTTTACCACCAGCCCTGTTGTTTATCTTGTTTCTAAATCAAAATTAAGCACTACTGGGTAATGTCATGGGAAGATGGTGGAGTAGGAAGCTCTAGGAATTTGGAACTTAGGCGTCAGCTAGGAACTGTCTGAAGCAACTATTTTGGAACTCTGAAGTCTAGAACAGTTGAACATTCAGGTGAGAGCTTGATAAAGAGGCTAGCAGTTTTCAGTGAATTTCAGCTTTTTACCTAGCCATGGCTACCACTCTCATCTCCTGGTCCTGTGTCTGCTTGCCATGGGGGCAGTGGATGTGTTCCTGATGTGGCTTTCTGCAGCCCAAGGGGTCAACAGAAATTTTATCCTCCAAAAACTGGAGTTGTGTGTTTTGATTGCTGCTTACTGCTGTTGATTGTGTAGGGGCTGGCACAGAGGTTGGCCATTGTTTCAAACCCCATAGGCTAAAGCAGCTCCTGAGGGGATTTAAAGAGATAGGCTCTATTCCCTACCTGCTAGTATCATCCCTTCATCCCCTCAGAAACTGTTGGGAGATAGACAGTCTGGAAATATCTGTCAGTCATTGCGTGACTGCAGAGACAATGGAGCAAAAACTTCACTGACCACAAAAAATGAGTAATATACAGGTGCAAAATTAGTTTAGAAAGGTTTTAAATGGTTGGCGCTAGTCCTCAGAAATCAAGATTTGGCAATTCCTGAGGTGTGGGAGAATTAAATCTCTGGAGTTACCATAACATGTCACTCAACATATCCAGTTGTTAGAAAAAAAAAAAAAATACATATATATATATAAAATACACAAAGAAATAGGAAAATATGGGACATTCACAGGAAAAAATAATTTGATGGAAATCATCCCTGAGGAATCTGAGACACAGAAATGATTAGTCAAAGACAGTAAATGGACAGTCTTAAATATATGAAATGAATTAAAGTCATGCCAAAGGAACTAAAGGAAATCAGAAAAATAATGTATGAACAAAATGAGAATATCAACAAAGAGACAAAAATCATTAAAAAAATAAAACTAACCAAAGTGCAGCAAATGAAATGAAAAACTCACGAGAGGTGCTCAGTGGCAGATCTGAACAGGCAAAATGAACCTGAGACAATTGAAACTGTCCAGTCTAAGGAGCAAAAAGAAAAAAGGATGAAGCAAAATGGACCAAGTATGACTGACGTGTTGGATATCATTAAACACACCAACATACAAATTTACGATTTCCAGATGGAGAAGAGAGAAAAGAGAAGAAAGAAATATTTAAATAAATGATGGCTGGAAAACTTTCCGAATCTGAGGAAATTCATGAATGCAAACATCTAACAAGTTCAATGAGCTCCAAGAGGCATAAACTCAAAGAAATCTACACAGAGACGCTTTGTAGTAAAATTGTTGAAACCCAAAGACAAAGAGAGAAATTTGAAAGCAACAAGAAAGAAGCAACTCATTCTGTACAAGGAATTCTCAGTAAGATTTATAGCCAGTTGCTCCTCAGGAATCATGGAGACCACAACTCCTTATGTAAAGTCCTGGAAGAAAAAATTGGAAACCAGGAATTGTATATCTAGCAAAACTATCTTTCAAGAATAAAGGAAAAACTAAATATTTCCAGATAAAACAAAAGCTGAGGGAACTCATTACCAGTAGACCTGGTACAAAAATGTTAAAGGGAATCCTTCAGGCTGAAAAGAAAGGTCAGTAGATATTAATAGTAAATTGAAGCCATAAGGAAAAAAAGGAAAGAGTACCAGTTAAGGTAACTAACTACATATGTAAATATAAAATCCAGCATCATGCTTTTTATTTGGTATCTTCTTTCCTTTTCCTGGGTAATTGAGTAGGCAAATGCATAAAACAATGATTTTAAGTGTATGTTAACGGACATGCAATATATAAAGATGTACTCTGTGAGAACAACAATGTAAACAAGGAAGAATGTAATCATACATGAGCAGAGTATTTGTATATTATTGAAATTAAGTTGGTTTGTTGAAACTAGGCTGTAATACATTGAAGATGTTAATTGTAACACCCAGGGCAACCACTAAGAAATAACTTTAAAAATACAGGGAAGGAAAGAAGGGAATAGAAATGGTATACTACAGCACTGTGAAATCAAGCAAACTAAAACCATTCCACACTGTTTCAGCGTACCTTCTAATGGTTTTATTAGTAGATTCTTACAATCTGGCCTGTGTGAGAGGAGTCACCTGCATAGTCTAGATTTAGACAACTTGGAAAACTTAGCTGTGAGGTAGCAAACACATTGAGCTAGTTTTACAAAGCCAAGTGTAGATCTTGTGTTAAAGAAAGAGCATAATAGAATGGAGAGAGCATTGGATTAGCATCCAGTAGGACTGGGTTCTAGTTGCCTGAATTATTTGTGCTAGCAAGCCAGGTGACATTGAACAACTCTGTTTTCTTTTCCATAAAGGGAGGTTGTTGAACTAGGCAGTCTCAAAGGTTCCTTCCAGCTTGAAGATGAGCACCAAGTTTGGCACATAGCTCCCCTCGCTGGGGCCTGCCCTCTGAATTGAAAAGCATGTGTAACCAAGACCTCTTTTTACTCATTTCCAACACAGATGTGCAGTCTCTGAGGCTAATTTTAACAGAGACAAAAATATCATATGTCTGGAAGGGACCTTGAGAAATGACTTAGCACAAGAGCAACAATATCTGTAGTAATACTGATACCTTCTGTCTTATTGAGCATTTTAGAATTATCTCTTGAGGCATCCCTCCCAGTACCTGCTTTGAGTCTTGAGTCAGGTAAGGCAGACATTCAACTCAAGTAAACAACTATGTATTAAGGATTTTTGTGTGTGTGTGCCAGGCAATGTGCTCAAATCTGCACACAGAAAAGAGCAAGTCCTGCGTTTAAGGAGCCCACATGGTCCGTCAGCACCAGGTGAAGACATGGTGCTTAGAAAAATGCAGTTTTTGTGAATGAAATCACACAAGAAGAGTTGTAGCTGGGGTAGGAAGGCAGGTCTGATTTCTAGGGAGAGCTTGTCACACTGTCAGCCTGCCTGGATTCAACCCATACACCCTTTTCACGAGGTCCAGAAGAGGTGATCGTAGAGCTCTTTTGGAAAATAAACTCTGATCCAATGCACGTTACTGTAGGGATTTTGTCCTAATCAGTAGCCTGAGTGTATCAGGTCGAAGTGAACACTCACTTCCTCTTGTTCTATTTAATTGAAAAAGACATGGTCTCTGCCCTTTTTCACTTCTGGTCAGTGGCATAAGTTCCTCATTCAACACTTTGTAGAAGACATAAATACAACACCCTTGGGGCAGGATGAGAGGCTGAGGAGGAAGAAGTAGAACTGCTGACCCAAGCCCTGCGAGATCTTCCTGGCTCAAGAGCTGCACAAGTTCCAATGGCCAGGTTTGCAAAGCATGTATTTTATTCATCTAGAGGCGAACAAACAGGCCTGCATCCTCTTCTAGGTCTTGGTGAAAACTTACAAGGCTTTGCCTTTTTTTTTAAACCATTACCTTGATCCTTAACTAATTATTTTAATAAGCTTTGGCCAAAGCTCATTAAAATAATTTCGAGACCAGTCTGGCCAACTGGCGAAACCCTGTCTCCACCTAAAATACAAAAATTTGCTGATATGGTGGCGCATGCCTGTAATCCCCACTACTGGGGAGGCTGAGGCAGGAGAAATCACTTGAACTTTGGAGGCAGAGGTTGCAGTGAGCCGAGATTGTGCCACTGCACTCCAGCCTGGGTAATAGAGCAAGACTCCATCTAAAAAAAAAAAAAAGAAAAGAGAAAAAGGGTCTTTGTAGATGTGATTAAGTTAAGAACCTTGAGATGAGAGCTTCCTTTTGATGGCCCTAAATGCCATCGAAAGCATTCTCATAGGAGAGAGGGAGAGGACACACAGAACAGGAGGTAGCCATGTGGGCCCAGAGGTAGAGTCTGGAATGACATGGCCACAGGGGAGGGATGTGGAAATACCAGCAGCTGGAAGAGGCTGGGGATGGCTTCTCGAGAGCCTCTGAATGGAGGAGGCCCTTGATTTCACCCCAGTGATACTGATGTTGAATTTAAGAGAATATATTTCTGTTGTTCGAAGCCACCAAGGTTGGAGCGATATGTTGCAGGAACCACAGGAAATTAACACAGGGACAAAAAGCTTAGATCTCTACTATGAGAGCCGTCTGGCAAAGCCTATGGATTCCTTCTCAGAACAATGGTTTTAAATCACACAATAAAATACATAGGAGTATGCCACAAGCCAAATATATTGAAATACAGACGCTAGAACATAAGAAAATAAATTTTTGCAGCTTTGAGCACATGAATCAAGACGAAGCATTTCACATATAGGCAAGTTAAAGATGATTTTATTTGTGAAAGACATCAGCATGTTTCAAAACAGGCTGCTGCTCAGCTTGACTCAGCACACTGAACTGTGTGGAGTGGCCTGCAGGAAGAAATGTGGGGATCACGTGTCATCTACGGAGGGGACTCATACTGGCTGTTACTTTGCAGGCGTGATGATAGTAGACAGTGTTCCAGGATAGTTACAGTAACTGCAAGGTCACTGTGCAAATATCTGGTATTCTCTGGTGTCTAAGAGCTGGGGACTGCTGATGCTCTGTGGTTTGTTCTATATTCATAATTGGAGGAGATGCTGAATTTCAATTCATGAACCTCGAGTGGAAGAAAGTACAGAGGAGCAGCAGCTTGAGTGGCCAGGGGGAATATGGGGTCAGGTCTGCAGGGAGGCTGCGGATGGCCAGGCTTGGTGTTCATGAGGATGGAGTCCTGTGCAGGAGCGGGACCCCTCATGTGGGCACCCTGTGAAGCGGGAGGTGCAGCGAATTAGACGGGGTGTCAGGCTGACTGTGAAATATGACAGATTAACAGCCCAGGCTGGTGGTGTGACTTGCTTTCAGACACTTCATTTAGAAGTTATCATTTTGCTGGATGCTTCCTATAATTTGTGATGATGCTGATTGTGATAAATCATGAGTTTCTGGCAAACTCCGCCAGCCTGCTCCAATGGCTGAACAGAGAAAATGTGTAATTCTGTGGGAACATTCATGCCACGAATGAGAGCAGGGGTCTGGCTGTAACAACAGAATGCTCAGTCAGTGAACAAAGTAATTAAATCAAGCTAATTAAATCACAATAAAAATAATTTTAATTTAATTAATTTCTTTGCACTGATTGAACATTATGTTGAAACCAAGAGGCTTTCTGAACACTAATAGAATTTAAGAGCTGGGACACCAAAGTTGTGGTCACTGGTGTGGTACGTGGGTTATTGTTGAGGGAATGAAATTAAATACATTTAAGCAGAGGCTGGAATGTTGACTGAGGCACAAATAGAAAATGATTTTGGACTCAAGATAATAGGGTCTCTTCCTTTCTCAGTTAGATTTCTGTACTAACTGGGCCATATAAATGTTAAATTTGGTAATTATTTAAAAGGCCTCTGTAAAGTAGATGGCCAACAGTTGCCTCGCTGTGCTAGAATTGGTGAGAACCTTTAGGTCAGGAGCTCGGTGGTGAGTGGAAGTTCTAGGACACTTGTCTATTGTGACCACTGCCCCCAGCCCCAATACCTAATAAAGACCTTAGAAGCAATTAGAACTGGAATCCTAGACTAAACAGGTGGCGGTGGGGTTTTTAATTGCAGCATGAATGATCCAAGTGAGGCTTATAGAAGGACTTCCTGTCTGGGACAGATATTACCCAATAACCAGTTACTACTCCTTGAAAATGTGATACTGAGCATGATGGCTCATGCCTGTAATCCCCAGTGACTCGGGAGGCTGTGGTGGGAGGATGGCTTGAGACCAGGAATTTAAGGCTGACGTGAACCACAATCATGCCCTTTGCACTTAGCCTGGGTAACAGAGTAAGACCCTGACTCGAAACCAAACAAAACTCCGCGAACTGAATCATGCTCTGCTCACCCCATCCCCAGGGCTAAGCAGAAAGACTTATGCTAGCTGGTACTCACATAATTATTATTAAATTGAATTATTGAGGTCTCTTAAGGAATTTCTTCCCTTAGGGCTTGAAAATTAGGATGGATACTCTGTTTCTAGGGATATTTAAACATCTTACAGTTTATGAGTGGGAGGATACTCACACAAGACACCTCTCAAGGTCACCTCTCTGAGACTAATTTTGTCACGTAAGCAACACTGAAATTCTGAGTGTTTGTTAGCAGGCGCTCGCATAATTACCAACTGCGATTTTAGAGGAGTTCCGTGCTTTGGATCCCAATATTATTTATCATGCACGTTATTTTAATTAATATGTTGTGTGTGTGCCAACATTTGAACCAGACCTCATTATGAGTAGTCGGGGCACTGCATTGTTTGTTGAGTGGAATTGTTTTTCGGGATGCAGCTGGTTTCCCTCCCCGGCAGCCAGGGAGGACAAGGGAACCAAGGAGCCAGCATTTGCAAAAAGCCTTTGCTGCCACAGAGGTGTTCGGTGATCATCTGTCCTCACTAACCAGCAAGGAGCTGTTTCTCCATCCAAAGGAGTGGGTGTGAGTTGCCCACCCCCGCCGACCCCCTACCCCCCGCGCCCGGGAGAACTCCGGAAGCTTAGTGAGGGTTTGCAGGGAGAAGGGAGGGAGCATCATGGTTTGTGATGTCTGAGCGCTGCACCCAGGCCCAGGCAAGAAGCATGCCAGGTGCCTTGGAAGAGGGAATTGGCACCTTTGCTGTTGTCTGTCTTTACGTCATCGTGCACACAGTGTGAAATCCATGGTAGCACCATGCCCATGAGCTGCAGCTGGCGGTTATCTCTGCCTGAACAATAACCGGAGACACCCACATCCTCCTACAGCCCACAGGACTTTTGGTCAGGTCCTCTTTTTCCTGGTAGAGCTACCCTCCCACAGTCCCCATCAACACCTGCCCTGCCCTGAGGTTCAGAACATGAACAGTTTCCAGAAGGATTTTCCTTTCTGGAAAGGAGAACTTGCTCGACCTGCATTCCAGCCAGTTGGGTTGGCTGCAGCCCCAGCCTCTCCTGCACCCTGCCCCCGCCCCCACCCCCAGCACTTCCTGGGTCCCTCCCTCTTTGCCTCTTTCCTCACCAGTGGGAAAGGATGGTGAGGATGACCCTGCTGGAGTCCTTTTCTCCCTCGGATGTCGATCTCATTCTAGCACCTGCTTCCGTAGCTTCTTGTCCCAGTATTTATTTGCTAATGAGATTTAAGATCCTAGTGGCTTTAACTGCTTGTCCTCACTTACTAAAAATCATAAGGTCTAGTTCTTTTTTTTTTTTCTTTTTGAGACGGAGTTCCACTCTCGTCGCCTAGGCTGGAGTGCAACGGCATGATCTCAGCTCACTGCAATTTCCACCTCCCAGGCTCAAGCGATTCTCTGGCCTCAGCCTCTTGAGTAGCTAGGATTCCAGGTGCCCGCCACCAAGCCTGGCTACTTTCTGTATTTTTAGTAGAGATGGGGTTTCGCCCCGTTGGCCAGGCTGGTCTCGAACTCTCTACCTCGTGATCCGCCCCCATCGGCCTCCCAAAGTGCTGGGATTATAGGCGTGAGCCACTGCGCTTGGCCCATAAGGTCTAGTTCTGTTCATACTATTAAAAATGCTTCAACTAATACTACCTTGCATCTGAGGTCAAATATGTGCCCAGAAATGTGCTAAGCATGGTACCTGGATCATTTCCTAGGAATTCTATGAAGTAGGTGCTATTTTTATTTTCTTCTTGTAGTTGAGGAAATGGTGGCTTCAGAAGTTAAATAACTTCCCCTAGGTCACAGCTGAGAAGTGGCAGAGCTGCTGGCAGAATCGAGATCTCTTATCTTTCCCACCTCCCTCCTCTTAACCCCCTTGTCTTCTCTGGAATGAATCGGGGTGGAGAAATATTCTGTAAGTGTTCTGCAAGCCTCTCAACGGTGCTGCCCACCCACACACATGAGTTCATTTGCACCCTTTGCTCAAGCTCCACAGTCCTCTCTAAATCCTGTTTTCCAATCCTGAAAGCTGTTTTACAGAAGGAAGATTTTGGACCAACTAAGAATGTTAGGGCTATTTTTTCTTCTCTCAGAAAGTCAATTAACTACACACTGTGCATCTATATTGGTCCAAGGATTCTGTCACGGGAGGAAACCTCTTTAAAAGGTTTGACTCGGAGACCTGAGGACACCTCCAACACGGAGCTTTCAATCCGCTGTGAGTCTCCAGCCCCTGCGCATGCCCGATGTCCATGGCACTCAGCTGTGCCAGACCCTGCTGTCGGGATAACTGGCACCAGTCATGGGCAATAGATGACCTCAATCTACCAGCCTGAGAGCTCCACCTTGATCACCACTGGTCCCCCTCTTTGATCTCTTTCTCTCTTTCTGCTCGTTGTTTCTCTCTTCCCCTCCAAATGGACTTTGTCCACTCTGGTCCCCATCCCCGTGCCAGCCCCTCCCCTTCCTGTCATCTTGACTGTGCAGCTGGCTCCACACTATGCTCGTTCAGGTGGCCTTTGCCTGCCTCATCATTCTCTGCTGAAACACAGCAATAATAGAAAACCCAAGAAAAGAAAATATTTATCAGTCCTGAAATGGCTTGAATTAATGAAATAATGTCTTGGGGCATTTAGATTGAACCCCTGTAATTGTAGGTTGCAAAGTATAATAGTAGCTCATGCAGGGATATCATTTTGTGCTATTTTACTTTCAGGTTTTTGTTAATCCAGTGGGTTTGGTGGAATTAGAGGGCTGCTGTGAAAAAAAAAAAAAAAAAAACCTGAGCAACCTGCTGACGAGAGAACGGCTTTGTCAAACTAGCAGGTAGCTGCGCGTTTAGCCTTTATCCGGCATACAATAAGGGCAATCACCAGGGCCTGTAGAAAGAGTATTGAACTGTCGACACAGGACATTTTTGTTGAAAGTAGTCCTTTTGATTTCATCTTCCCAGACTAATGTAATAAAAACAGACATTATGGAACACATTCATCTCAGTTTGATAGGGACCATCCTGAATACCCAGCAATGTGTGCAGTCATAAAGGTTATCCAACTGCTGTAAGTGACTTGGAAGATGATTGTGGATGCAAAGGTTGTGAACACCTTTTCCCAGATAAGGATGGACAGCTGTCACAGGGGCAGGCCAGTGTGCAGACAGACTTCTCACTTTGTTTCTACTAATGGTGAACTTTGACACGTTCTAAATTTCAGCCATGAGCTCATTTTCTCTAATTAACAAAACCTTGAGTGGTTATCTCCAAGGAAGAAGAAAGGAAAACAAAGTGAAGAATCTTGAACTTATTTTTGCTGATCAGATGGCTGTTTCTATGGAAACAGAAACAGAGGTAGGAAACAGCCGTGAACAGCCAGGGTCAGAGGCCTGGTTTGTGCCACCTTCTCCCACTCTCTAGTCCCGAATTCTATACTCTTTGACTCTTGGAGTTTATGACCTCAGTGGGGAACATTTGCAAAGCAAAGAACTTCACATAACTCGAGAACTTTAGGAGTTTTCTCTCAAACAAAAAGCTCGCAGGAATTGAGCCAACTCTGGAACTGCGGAAAATTTGAACTTACACAACCTTCTAATTTCTTTAACTACCTGAAGCATTCCAACCTTGCTGTAAACATGGTAAATGTTACTCCCAACATTTACGTGTGTACTTGCTAAGGTGCTATTTTTCATGCACTTGCTGAAGGGCACGGAAAGGAACTGCTTATTCTCCATCAATTAAATCCTGCCATGAGCTGATAGGTAACACTGCACTGGCATTAGAATGAGAACAGGTGGGTAACTGCAGACTGAATTTGAAACAGTATAGTAGTATCGTTCCTCAAAGTGAATAAAAGGCATGACTTGATATTTCTTTGAGACTGGAAAGGATTATGTGTCATTGTTCTCATCATTGCTGTTGAGTTCACTGTAGTTTAGACTATTCATTTGCTCATGCATTCATTCAGTAAGCTGCCTTTGAGTAGTCACTGTGTGCTAGGATTCAGGTATCAGATTCTGGGAGTTCAGACAGAAGACACAGTCTCTGCTGTCAGGCAAGTGACAGTCCAGTGGCATTTCTAAGACAAAGCAGATGGTTACAACGGAACGTGATGAGTGCTGTGATAGGGAGCTGCCCAGGGTGCCCGGGGAGCCGGCAGGGAGCCACGTAACCAGCTATATGTGTGTGCATGCTCACAAGTCTGGAAGTGCGTAGTGTAAGAGTGGCTTCCTGATGGAAATGATGTCTAAAATAAATCTTGAAGGATAAATAGAAGTTAGACAATGAAATGGAAATGAGTTGTGTTGCAGACAAGAGCAAATGACATCCCAAGAACTACCAGTTACTCTGTGAGAGCTACAGTTACCTGCGTCGTGATGTTTAAGTCTGGAGACATTGGCAGTGCTCTTGAGTTTCACGCTAAGTTGCCTATTTGTTGGAAGAAGGAAGGAAGGAAACAAGGAATGATAGCCGGGAGTCATTGAAGAGTAGGAAAGGATCTAAGATTTACTTTCTGCTTGGACCTGGTGATTTAAAAAAATAAGTTATATCTTTTAATAGTTAACCTCTGAACTTCAGTTTTCTCATTTATGAAAAATACATATATCCTTACATCACAGGGATGTTATGAGGGGCAAATGAGATACTGATACCAGGCCCTAAGCACAGTTCTTGGCACTTCATTCATGCTCAGTAACAATGGTCATCATTATAGCGATAAGCATGGAGGGAAGAGGCTCTAATGAAAGTCCCAATGAGCCACTCTGCTTCTTGCTCACAATGAAAACTGCCTTCTCCCTTTAAAAAAATAAAGTGCCAATGGGAGCCAGTGTGGTGGCCTGAGCTTGTTGTCCCAACTCCTCAGAGGCTTAAGAGGGAGGATTGCTTGAGCCCAGGAGTTTGAGACTACAGTGAGCTGTGATTGTGCCACTGCACTCCAGCCTGGATGACAGAGCAAGACCAAGTCTTTTAAGAAAACTAACAAATCATAAAAGTGCTAGGGAGAGATGACGGTAGTCTGAAACGGGGTGGGGAGCAAGCCAGGAATCTGAGACACCTAGGATGGCAGGATTTGCAGGACTGGTGAGTGGCAGATGTATAGGTGGTGAGGGAGAGTCAAGAATGGCTTCTGATTCCTGGTTAAGTGTGTGGCTTTCCCCTCACTGAGATGGATGCAGAGTGAGCAGGGAATGTTCACAAAGAGAAAGACCATCTAACACCCAAACACAACTCCATTCTTGATCTGCAGAGCTTTTCAAAACTGGACTGCAATCTGGACCCTGTAGAGACTGGAGAGTGCAGAGACATCTCCAGGGGAGCAGTGTGGGGGAGAAGTTAGTAGCAACCCAGATGACTTCTCCTCAATGCCGAGAAGAGGAAGTGCAGGTAGTCTTCTCAGCCTGCCTGCCTGCCAGATATTGGTGTCTGGGCCAGCTTCTCTCCAGGTCCCAGACCACCTGAAAGAATCAAGCTGCTCCCATGGGCCTAGATTCCTCATCAGGACACACGATCTATGATGCTGGTAACCTTTGATCTTCCCTACACACCAGACCCACAGTCATTCTACATAAACCAGCTGCTGAAAAAAAAAAAAAAAAAAAAGAGAGAGAGAGAGTTATGAATCCTACTTCTCAGTGTGCTAGCCAGAGCAATAAAATTTATTCTCAATACTAATTCTGCAATTTAAGTTTATTATCTTTGTGCTTTACAGTATCCATGCAGTAAAATCTATTCCCAAGAGTATGATTACAATTTCCAACTACTTAAGAAGGAATTATTTTTTTGTTTATGTTTTAAAGCCACGGCAATAAAATTTAACACCAACAATAATACTCCAACTTTGTATGCCTTAAAACTTGCCATAAATGATAACTGTGAAAAGAATGTAGATAAACATGGGAAGGTTTTTTTCCAGGAGAAAGCAGCTCTTTTGGTTTGTCTTATAGTGAGGTTCAGATTCTTTTTTGTAACAGGGTCTTGCTCTGTTGTCCAGGCTGGAATGCAGTGACATAATCAAAGTTCACTGCAGCCTTGATCTCTCAGCCTCAAATGATCCTCCTGCCTCAGTCTCCCCAGTAGCTGAGACTACAGGTGTGAGCCATGATGCCAGATAATTTAAAAACAGGTGTTTTTTTTTTTTTTTTTTTTTTTTTTTAGTAGAGATGGGGGTCTTCCTGTGTTGCCCTGGCTGGCCTTGAACTCCTGAACTCAAATGATCCTCCTGCCTTGGCCTCCCAAATTGTTGGGATTACAGGCATGAGCCACTGCCCTAGCTTCAGATTCTTCCTTTTTTTTTTTTTTTTTTTTTTTTTTTTGAGATGGAGTTTTGCTCTTGTTGCCGAGGCTGGAGTTCAATGGTGCCATCCCGGCTCACTGCAATCTCTGCCTCCTGGGTTCAAGCGATTCTCCTGCCTCAGCCTCTCAAGTAGCTGGGATTACAGGCGCCCACCACCACACCCAGCTAATTTTTGTATTTAGTAGAGATGGGGTTTCACTATGTTAGTCAGGCTGGTCTGAAACTCCTGACCTCAGGTGATCCACCCACCTTGGCCTCCCAAAGAGCAGATTCTTAACAGAGCATTGGAAACACACTCCTTTCCACTTGGTCCACAAGTTTTGTTTATTCCACCTCCTGAACATTTCTTGAATTGACCCATTTCTCTGTCTACATGACCCCTGAAGCTACGTGCTATTGCTCTAGTCTAGGGGGCTACTATCTTGTGCCAGGGCAAGTAACATGAACATTTCAGTGTCCACTCTCCCACTGTATAATCAAATCTCCACAAAGCAGCTAAGAAAACTCAAAACACAAATCTTGCCATTTTTTAGGAAAACCTGGGAAATAGAAAACAAGTTATATGAGACTGCAAGAAAGCAATCAGCTAAGTGCAGCATGTGGACAGTGTTCATGGGAGATGACCTGGTTTCTCTACTAAATCTATGGCATAAAAGAGGCAGAGGAAGGGATGGAGGAGGCAACAGTGATGGAATGGGAGAGAACTAAGAACTGTGAACACAACACCCAGGGATTGTCGGTGGATTTGTGTGGCTCTTGATTCCAACAAGCTAACTGTGTAAAGATAGTTTTGCACAGATCAGTGAGGTCTGACTATGGTGTGGACGTTAGATGATGCTAAGGAACTGCTGTTAGTTTTGTGGGCACAGGTTTTTAATTAAAGCAAAGCCTTTATCCATTAGAGGTGCTCGCTTGGGTATCTACAGAGAAAATGACATGATGTCTTACATTTGTACTAGAATACATCAGTGTGGATGGGTTGTAGGGATGGGCAAGAATCAAGATTGCCAAAATGTGGAAATTTGTTGAAGTCAGGATGAGTATACAGGAGTCTATTACTCTGGTGAATGTTGGAAAAGTGGCAAAATTAAAAGTAAAAAATTTGAGAGAATAGGCTAGATGAAGCATTTGTTCTTTTTAATAGTAACTGGTGTATTCAACAAAGATTTTTATTCAACACCTATATCAATTAACATAATTTTTAAAAATTTGAGACAGAGTCTCATTCTGTCACCCATACTGGAGTGCAGTGGCACAATCTTGGCTCACTGCAACCTCTACCTCCTGGGTTCAAGCAATTCTCCTGCCTCAGAATCCAGAGTAGCTGGGATTACTGGCACCCACCACCACAACACACTATTTTTTTTTTTTTTTTTTTTTTTGCATTTTAGTAGAGACAGGTTTTCACCATGTTGGCCAGGCTGGTCTTGAACTCCTAACGTCAAGTGATCCACCTGCCATAGCCTCCCGAAGCGCTGAGATTACAGGTGTGAGCCACCGTGCCCAACCAATCAACAGATTTTTTTTTTTTTTTTTTAACTGAAAACCTATCTTATGCAAAATTGAGTAAGATGCAGCTTGTGTTTCCCAGAAGCTTACCATCTGGTAGGAAATGAAAGACCTACATTTGTGAAAAGCTAAATAGTAGTGATAATAATAATGATATAAGACGTAAGTCAACAGCATACAAAATAGTCAAGATCTAGCACAAAAAAAGGTTCAAGGTGCAGAACACTGTGCATGGTATGCTACGTTTTGAATATGTAAAGGTGAATAAAGAATCTCTAGTCTTGTTTGTTCTAGTCATATTTGTATAGGCATAAAGAAAATTAGCAAGGGCACACATGAAACTGAAACATTGTTATCTATTTAGCAGAGGAGAGAACCAAGCCAGAAAAAAACTTTGTACTGAACAGCTTTAATACTTTCTAGTTTTGGAAAACATGTGAATGTGTTGCATATTCACCAATTTAAAGTGAAAAATACTCTCACCTCCTCTGTCACAGCAGATCCTTATCAGACCCTATACCCTTGGGAGATAATCGGAAGTCCTTTTCCTGGCTTTTCAGGACGGCCACGATGCGCTTCTGTGTCCTCTCGTCTCATGCTTGTCAGCACTTGAACTGAGCTCCCCCATGCTGGAATCTGCAGACTCTCAGCTCTGCCGTGCTCCCTCTAATGTGGGATTCAAGAAGTTGGGACCTCTGCTTGACTTGTTCTCCTTCACCCTTTGGCCTGACCAAGTCTCACTCCTTTTCTTTTCTTTTCTTCTTCTTCTTCTTCTTTTTTTTTTGATATGGAGTCTTGCTCTGTTGCCCAGGCTGGAGTGCAGTGGCATGATCTGGGCTCACAACAACCTCCATCTCCTGAGTTCAAGTGATTCTCCTGCCTCAGCCACCCAAGGAGCGGGGATTACAGGTTTGCGTCACCACGCCCTGCTAATTTTTGTATTTTTAGTAGAGACAGGGTTTCATCATGTTGGCCAGGCTTGACTTGAACTCCTGACCTCAAGTGATCCACCTGCCTTGGCCTCCCGAGGTGCTGAGATTACAGGTGTGAGCCACCACACCCTGCCCCCTGCTCCTTCTTTAGGTTCCTTCTGAGATGCCACTTTATCAGAGCAGCCCTCCCATGCCTTCCCCTGAACCCAATCAGCTGCTTGCCTAAGTCCCTTTACTATATATGCTCCCAAAGAACATGGGTGCACGTCTCTCCTGGTAAGGTAACATGTCCAATTTGTAAGTAATTGTCCAACTTCATCTTTTTTTGCTTATCCATAAGGGCACAGCTATGTCTTGTTCTTTTTTTTTTTTCCCTCGTGTTCCATCACCTATTTCCAAGCTTCATATTGAGTGAAGTTTAATATAGAATGCTTAGGAGGAGTCACCGTTATAGGAAATAAAGAGAAGATCATTTTGCCTGTGCATAACACAGACTGCAGGAGGAGACGGAGTTTCCCGGAGAAGCAAAGAAAGAGAAAGACTGCTAGAATGATCAGAAAGAGGTGGACGAGATGCAAACCAGAGGAGCCATCTGAAGCAGAAGTCTTCCTCAAATCAGTGTAATGGAGACAAACATTTGTACTGGAGAGAAATAAACCTTCCAAAGTTTATTCAAAAGCAAAGAGAAGCAACTAGTTCTTAAAGAGTGTCCCTGTTTGGGAGGTCGGTGAAGCTCTAGCAACTGCACGAACGCTTCATGGAGGTATCCACAAGCATATGTTTTTTTCTGAGTAAACTCGATTGCTTTTGGAGGATTCTAAAACCATGGAGATTTAAGAACTAAAGATCTGTCAGGCTTAGGCAAGCTAAGAAGAGCAAGACATGACCCGTGAGATGAGGAGAAGTGGGAGGTGAATTGGAGAAGTGTTTGACAGAAAAGAGCAGCAGTGAAGGAAGGCGAGGAGGTGTGGAGGGCTTTAGGGAAGGTCATGGAAGGAGCCCCGTCAGGGCCTGGATTGCCAGCAAGTCGTTTCCTTGAGCCTTGCTTTCACTGTGAGGAAGAAGAAAGGGGGCTGGATCACTAAAAACCGCCTCCTTATCAGCCTCCTAAGGTGGCCATGAGGGGACAAGAAAGACCCCTAACACCTGGAAAACAGTGGGGTTTGTTCTTGCTTTAATTTGTTCTGTCATTTCCATCACACGTGATATACAGATGATGACGGTCACCACTGACGCGTGGGGAGGGCTCCCCCGAGCCTAGCTTGCTCTCTAGATCTCAACACCTCTCTGGAACTGTGAAGAGAGACTTCCAGCCTCTCCCCACCCTACACGGTCTAATGCCAGTTAACGTTTATACTGCCCATGTGAAATGGCTCTATGCTTCGTTCTTGTCACGTCTCCAACATGGAATTTTGCTTTAGCATCTGGCAATCTAGAGAGTGGGAAGAAAATTCATGCCCCTCCTTGTGCCCTCATCTGTGCTCCTCTTGCTGGCTGGTGTCCCTGAGCCAATCGCTTCACCCCTGTGCCTCAGGCTTCTCATCTATTAAATGGGGGTAACAGTCATCTTGAGCCTAGTGGGCTGTGGTGAGGATAATCTGGTTTAATAGGCAGGAAACCCTTAGGGCAGCCCTAACCACACAGGTGCTCCACAGTTGGCCCCTCTGACTGCCTCCCAGCCTGGTGGAAGGGCAGCTCCTTCTGAACAGCCGGGATGAGTCAGCCCTAACGTGGCCCCACTGCCTGGTGCCTAGCACCGCCTCTTACCGATCTCCCCCATCAGCCATTTCTCTAGAGCTACCATCCAGTGGCAGGTTTAAGATGATGCTTGCCTGTCCCTGGGGCAGGCAAGTTTTTGTCCAGTGCTTCTCCTGTCTTTGGGGAGCTGGGAGGTGCCATTTTCTTTTCAAGGCCACGGAGCGCAAGTCAGATGTCTTTTTATTCTTTTTCTGCCACCTGGTGATTTTGAGATTCTGAACGAGTTCCTTTCCACCATGGAACCTTTTTGTCCTTGCTCCTAAACTGAGTAAGTTAGGAAGGTGCGTTAGTCTGTGAGGGCTACCATTACAAAGTGCCATAGACCAGGAGGCGTACATAGCAGAAATGTGTTTCTTCAGTCTTGAAGGCTGGAAGTCCAAGGTCAAGGTGTTAGCAGCATTGGTGTCTCCTGAGGCCCCACTCCGTGGCTTGCAGATGGCCATCTTCTCCTTGTGTCTTCACATGGTCCTGCCTCTGTGTATGCCTGTGTCCGAATTTCTTCTTATAAGGACATGAGTTGTATTGGATGAGGGCCCACCCGAATGACCTCGTTTTAACACAATTGTCTCTTTAAAAGCCCTGTCTCCACATACAGTCACACTCTGAGGGGGTTAGGACTTCAATATATAAATTTGAGGGGGACATGATATATCCCATAGCAGAAGGTTGAACAAGAAACTGTATGTTAAAACTTGGCATAAAGCCAGCATTTGGTAAACAGTAGTTAAATATATTGATGCATGTCACTGCACCGTATTTTGCTAAGCGAACCTGTGGTCTGTGAAGGAGGATGAAGCTTCTATTCTGACTTGGCTGAATTAGCAATCAGGCCCTATTTTCTTCTGTTTCTCAGTGCAGATCTCTTACGGCTATGCCTCTCTACCTGATGGGCTACCACTGGCAAGAGGTAAATGAATAGCGAGCTGATAACATAAAAAAATTGTTTTTTTGGCTGCAATGATATTGAATGGAAAAATCTGTCTGGTAAATCTCCTTAGTCTACATATTATTAGGATTATTATTGCACCATCTCTTTTGTCTGGATTTTACTTTTACTGGTCACATGCCCGGTGTCACTGGAACGCAAGCTCACAGTTGGCATCTTATGAATAAAGGAAAGTCTGCCTGAGCCATTTGGGTTGTGTGCGATATCTTTACAAAATGGCTTTTCCGTGTCTCTCCAATTAAAACAAAAGCAAGCAAACAGCAGCTATCACAACAACAACAGAATGAAGACAGAGGGAGAAAGAGCTGCTTGGTTCCAGAAACAAGAAAAGTGGAAATTTCTCTTTTAGCTGGATCAATCTCTTGGAAATTCCACCACCAGGCCCACCTCTGACAGTTTCAGAACGGTAGCTCCTACTGGTATTGGGCCTCTATTCTCTTTCTTCTTGTTCCCAGGTTCCTGCCTCTGACGAATGCCACCACCAGTTACGTGTTCCTTTGCATGGTGCCCTGTTGGCTCTCTGTCACTCAAAATGTCCCTCTATCTGAGGTTAATGACTGTGAGCAAGGACTAGCTCATTGGCACCTACCCTTCTTCAGGAGAGAAGCACACAGAGGCTTTCAAGCCCCGTGAAATTGCCTGCAACCTCTGACTCTCCAAGGCCTCTACATCCTGACCTTTTCTGCTCTTTTAGTTAATGACAATTATAATGTTCAAGAGGCACACCACTGAGGCAAGAGGCCTCCGCTAATTGGGCTACATGATTAAATGGAGGAAGATTCCCGCCCCCTCATCCCCACTCTGGTACACAGAAACGTATATTTCAAGAGTATAAATAATGAATTTGAGGGGGAAAATGATCTGAAACGTAATAGAGGTTAAAAAGAAAAAAAATTAACTTTGGATTTTGGGAAAAAATATTCCTGATTGCAATTTTGGATTTTCTTGATGGATGGGTTTGCTTCAGGTGGGGGATGTCAAAGGCTCAGGTGTGTGTGGCGGGGGATGGTGGACTGCAGCTGCAGTGCGGAGAGGCCAGATGGCTTGTAAGGAAGGAGCGAAAACTCAGGGAATTCTAATGATGAGAAGCCCTCAAAGAGCTTTCAGAGAGCGGGCAGACATGCTGGGGATCCTGGGAGCTGTCGCAATTAGCATCTAGAAATGATTGTAGGACATCCTTGCCTAAAATACAGGCCTACAGCACAACACAGACTCAGCATCTGGAGTCTGTGCTGAGAACAAACAAACCAGCCAACCATAGACATATTTAGCATCTATATACATGCATATATGTTTATAGATAATATACAAATCATACATATACATATACATATACATATACATATACATATACATATACATACATAAAGGTTGTACACATTGTTAAATCTATGCTGATTAGAATGGTGTCAAATGCGGTGGGGGGGTGGCTGACCACAGGGTTCACAGTCTCCATCTGTCATGAACTCTCCCATGTCGCTATCAGGAATGAGTCCCTGGCTGCCTTTCTGGGAAGGGTATGGCTTCCTGTGGTGATGAACGATGCCAGCCAAGCGCAGGCCAAGGCATGCTCTTCACCCTCCCTAGAAGCTGTGCCACCAATGAAAGGTGAGGCTGCCACCATCACTCAGGCCGTGGCGCAGCTCTCTCAAGCTGCGAAGAGCCTAAGACTTCTTTTTCTTTTAAACAATATAGGATCACCTCGAATAGCCAATGTTCTAATACTCAAGTGGAGTTCACTCAAAAAGAGCTCATAGCCCTTTGGGGACTCTTCCTAGTTTTTAAGGTGTGTGTGTGTGTGTGTGTGTGTGTGTGTGTGTGTGTGTGTGTTTGTGAAGGATGGCGGGAGGGTTGGGAACAGGATCGAGGGAAGGCATCATCATCTTCCTCTTTTTTAGAAAAACAGATGCACTGAGTTTGTGATTTGCTGGTCATCTCTCTTAAGAAAGGAACCCATGCAGTGGACTCCTAGTTGAGTGCTCTCTATGGAAGATGTAAGACAAAAGGAGAATAGTGCCCGGTCCCACTCTTTTACTGGCAGTGCTGGGGCTGGTAGTTGGCAGCGATTTGAAAGCAGGACATGCAGAGAGCGAGGAGGGGTGCTGAGTCAATGCTGGAGGGCTGGCTGGCAAGCCCTTACCCTCACCCTACCTACTTCCTGCCTAGCCCACTGTCATCTGCCGCTTCAGACCCCTTGGTTTTATTCTGTGAACTTATTTGACCTTGACTCCGCTGCTACAATGCCACACCGGAATACCCGACTTAAGTTTCATGTGAAGTGTTTGCCCTGGTGGTGAGGGGTAAGGGTGGGGGCATCCTGTCTTCTTTGTGGCCATGAGAGCCTGCCTGCCTGTTTGGCTACCGTCACACTTGGTGACACAGGAGATGGATTAGGGGACAAAAAGAATTCCTGCTGAGCTTGGGGATACTGTAGGAATTCCATTTACTTCCCCCGCCCCGTGCCTCTGGCTGATTTGTGCCTTTTAGAGCAATGCTGCATTTTCTGCTATTTGGGTTTGTTCCGGGTCTTTGGAGGGGAATAAATATGACCCTGAAAGTCTCAGTTAAAAATGAAGAATCCACAGCAAATCAGTGCATTTGTATTTTTTACAGCGTTCCCTCCACCTGTTGTAGAGGTTTGCTGAGCATCTCACCGAGTGTCAGTTGAGTTGCAGATAAAGTGGCTTGGACTGCCAGACTCTGTCTTCTGGGATTTTCTTTCTTCTTTTTCTTTTTCTTTCTTTTTTTTCCCCAGTATTTATTTGCTCTCAGGGAATGCTGCAAAACATATTGAGGATGAGAAAAAAAAAAAAAAAAAGCATAGAGATGAGCCTCCCAGGTTTTACAGCCCAGGGTAGTTTGGGAACGCAGGAGACAGTGCTGCCATTGAGGGCCAGTGTCTTGGGGCGTGACGGGCATGTGTGGGATCGAGGTGGCAGGGGGTGGAGTGCAGGGTAGGGGAAGACTAGTAATAGCATTTGAGATCCAAATCTCATTCTAAAGCCAGCTCAGAGCTAAACCAAGGTGTTTAGCTTTAAGACAGAGCAAGACTTCTAGCTGGTTAATTCTCCTCAGCTTAGTGCCCAAGTGCTACTGGCTGGCAGTTACTGTGCAAAGGAACATGGGCAGAGAGCCAAGAGGAGAGGAAGCGACCTGGCTGAGGCTGAACTGAGCAGAGGCCTAGGAAGAGGTGTGACAGGCCAGAAATCAGAATGAGGACATGGAACAGCATTCCATGAGGAAGTGAAACAGTGGGGTATGGTGGAAAGGTATTGCTATTTGGGGACAGGAGACCTGCTTCTCACCTCTGCCCTTTACGAACTGGGAAGCTTTAGGAAAGAGATTTACCATCTGTAAAATGGAGCCAGTGATCACCTCCACCCTTCTTACCTCACAAGGATATTGTGAGAATTAAATGAAGACATTAAAGCCCCACAACCCCAAACCCATGCCAACATACTAGTTGGCCAACTGTGATCACCTAACGCATTTGGTTGAATAAAAAAAAATAGCATAAAACAGAAAATAGATGAAAGGCAATTAATCAAAAAAGCAAGAGAGAACTAGGTAGAGAAGATAAGAAAGAACCAAATAGTGATGGTGTTGACAAAGGCATCAGACTCACTCAAAAATGGTGAAAGAGAGTAGCAGTGCCCAATGGCTGTATAGCAGTGCTCTTGCTGTGAACACCTGGAGTACCAGCTACTGTGTTTAGTCGGGGAGGGAGGTGCAGGGAGAAGGGTTCACAGGGGAGAAATGACTGGGGGAAGGTAGGTAAGAGGAAGTCCAACAACTTTCTGTTGTCTCTTTTAGGGAGGCTGAAGGGGTAGACAGGAAGTTGCATAATAATCAGACAGATGGAGCTTACTTGGATGGGTTAGGCTTGAAAGCAAGGAAGAGCTGCATCTGAAGCCTGAGGCAGGTCACCTTATTTGAAATTTGAGATAGAGGAGTTCTTTATTCAAAATGGCAATCTAAGAAAGACTCACAATTTTCTCGGGAAAGACAGTATTCACTGATTTGCTCTTAATCCAGTGATTTGGTTCAAACTGGAAATTAAAGCAAACATAAAAGAGACCCAAGAAAGAGAGTCCCATCTCTAACTGAAGAGAGGGCAAGTCAAGCTTCTGGAATTGAGTGTTGTGAGATGAAAAGGAAAGGATTTCTGGAAGGAGGTGACAACATCGTTTCGCCTTTCAGGAAGGGAGCCGGCAGACGTAGAGTGATTGTCGTTGATTTAAGGGGTATTAGTTGAGAAGCAAAGGACAGCTAAGGTTTAAAGGGCTTCTCTGTGTAGTTCTTTTGTTCATGGGCAAAATGTTGCTGCTGATGGGTTCAAGGGGAGTGGGAGGGCGCGGGAGAAGTGGGAGGGATGATGGATTGCCGATGAACCTATGAAGAATGAGGCAAAGCAGCATGAAACCATTTGTTTGGGCTTTATAGATTTTCTAATAAAAACGTCAGGGATTTTTCACACCATTTTGAAAATGTCATCAAATGCAAAACAGTCCTCCTCATGCTGGTGACAAAGGCTACATTTCCAATGGTAAATTCCAGCTCAAGACATAGTAACAAACCTTGTCAGGTTTTCCTCCAAGTCAAGCCAGGGGTCAGGGTTGGTCCAGGATCCTTCATCAGGGTGACCTTTGACCCTTCACAGTGATTGAACCCTCCCAGCAGAACCCAGAACTTTCCTGGTTGTGAGGTATTTTGCAAGTGACTGAGGGTTGGTGTTAGCCCAGTGAGAGCATCAAGGAATTCGCTTTTGAGCCGTATTTGGGGAGAGAAGTTCAAATATCTGAGCCTCTGATTCAGTCAGGTTCTTTCTGGTGCAGCCATTAAAAATATCTTTTTTTTTTTTTTTTTTTTTTGAGACGGAGTTTCGCTCTTGTTACCCAGGCTGGAGTGCAATGGCGCGATCTCGGCTCACCGCAACCTCCGCCTACTGGGTTCAGGCAATTCTCCTGCCTCAGCCTCCTGAGTAGCTGGGATTACAGGCAGATGCCACCATGCCCAGCTAATTTTTTGTATTTTTAGTAGAGACGGGGTTTCACCATGTCGACCAGGATGGTCTCAAACTCTCGACCTCGTGATCCACCCGCCTCGGCCTCCCAAAGTGCTGGGATTACAGGCTTGAGCCACCGTGCCCGGCCCTAAAAATATCTTTCAATGCACTTTCTTGTCTGTAGTTTCCTCCACTTGCAATCCACCTTACACACTCCCTCACAGTTATTATTATTATTATTTTGGAGGATCTCTGCACCTCTCATCAAGTGACAGCCCCACTCAAAACCCTTCAATGACTTCCCTGTGCTTTTTGCTATTTCCATTTCATTATATCATTATCTTTTTGGGTCTTTTTTTTTGACATAGGGTCTTGCTACATTGCCCAGGCTGGTCTTGGGTTCACTTGAACTCTTGGGTTCAAGGGATCCTCCTGCCTCAGCCTTCTGAGAGGCTGGGACTACAGGTACACACTACCATGCCTGGCTCCCATAAGATTTGTATTTAACTTAAGAGATCCAAAATGCCATCATTTCAAAACAAAATCCACATCAGAATGATGACTAAGATGTTTCACATCCTTTCTTCACACCGCGCTTCAGCATCCAGTGTGTGTTTTACCAGTTACAGCACATCTCAATGTGGAGATTAAATTTGATTGGATACACTTAATCTGTATTTTGCTTTCACAAGATTTACAGGTGTAAGAAAAGATTCGCAAATCAAGTTGTCCAAACACACTTACAGTTTTCTAATAACAGAATCAACTATTTGTCTTTAGAGCTGAATTAAATTTGAATCAAATAACAAATCTTTCTTTACTGCAGAGAAGTTTCCCATTGTACGGGTGGACCATTCTCCTTTGCCTTTTGAATTAAGTGTAAATTCGTTTAACTGGCTTTCTGCATCCTAATTCCTTTGCAGCCTTATCATCTATCATTCCTTGGCATGTATCTTAAGCTCTGGCCAAACTCAACCTACTTTTTCCCCACGCCCAATGCTTTGCCCTCTGGCTCTGCACTGCTGGGATATCCTTCCTTTACTCCATCATGGCCTATTAAAATCCCACCATTCCTTCAAGATTTGTCTCAGAAGTCACTTTCATGAAATCTTTCCTGACCCTCTCAATCTGCGGACTGTGATATCTCCTTTCTTTTGAACCTTCAAAGCATGTTGGTGCCTTCAGTCAAACCATGTTTTTTGTTTTGTTTTGTTTTTTTGAGAGGGTCTCGCTTTGTTGCCCAGACTGGAGTGCAGTGGTGCAATCTTGGTTCACTGCAACCTCTGCCTATTGGGCTCAAGTGATCCTTTTACCTCAGCCTCCTGATTAGCTGGTATTATAGGCACATGTTACCATGCCTGGCTAATTTTTGTATTTTTTGTAGAGATAGGGTTTTGGCATGAACTCCTGGGCTCAAGGGATCCTCTTGACTTGGCCTCCCAAAGTGCTGGGATTACAGACGAGCAACTGCACCCAGACGATCAGCCCATTTTAGCATGTATTCTAGCTCCCGTATGATTGTTTAATGCAAGACGCTCATCTCCTTGAAGCAGAAAATCATGCCTTGTACATTTTTTGCCCCCCTATGCTTACCATCTGCAATGAAGTTTGAGCTGCCTCCTCATGGGCCACCATGGTTGGGGAAGAGAGAAAGCATTATTCATCTTAGAGTGAGTCTTCTTTTTGGATTCTTCTCTATTAAGTTTTCCTTGATAAAAGGGTCATATATGGTAGAAAAGGAAAAAAGAAGGCAGGGCCGTGGGGTTTTATGTGTTGGTCTAGTCTAGCACATTAAATCTGCTGCTTGCATTTTGCTTTTGCAGGTGTGTCTTTCCTGTGCCCAGAAGCAGAGACCAAGAGTGGACTTGCAAATAGGCTGTCCTCTTCCCTTGCTGGCTCTCAGCAGCTCAGAGGTACACAGTTAGAAGACAGACAGACAGATAGACAGATACATAGATAGATACATAATAGATAGATATAGTGGTTTCTGAGAAAACTCTGTTACATTTGAGTAACTTCTAGAGGGCTTGCTCTAGCGGGGATCTCTGGTTGGGTCCTGATCCTAACATTTCCTCTTGGATCTTCTAAGCATGAGGGAGTCACTGGACGCCCTTCAACACTGGAAGGGTCACTTTTTTTTTTTTTTTTTTTTTTTTTGAGACGGAGTTTCACTCTTGTTACCTAGGCTGGAGTGCAATGGCGCGATCTCGGCTCACCGCAACCTCCGCCTCCTGGGTTCAGGCAATTCTCCTGCCTCAGCCTCCCTAGTAGCTGGGACTACAGGCATGTGCCACCATGCCCAGCTAATTTTTGTATTCTTAGTAGAGACGGGGTTTCACCATGTTGACCAGGATGGTCTCGATCTCTTGACCTCGTGATCCACCCGCCTCGGCCTCCCAAAGTGCTGAGATTACAGGCGTGAGCCACAGCGCCCGGCCGGAAGGGTCACTTTTAAGGATTAGAGAGAACATAGGAATTATCTTTCTTGACTTAAAAAGTATGGCTCTGGGAGGGGACAGAGGGAAGGCAGTAAGGGTTACCATGACTTTTCTCGGAACAACACAGGGATCAACTCAACAGGCTCGTCACCTTCTTCCTGTCAGCAGCCACCAACATGCTGGAAGTCAGGTTAGCCAGGTCTAGGCAAGAGTTTTGTAGTATGCACGAAGAGAACTTTGAGAAGCTTAATAAAGCAGTTCCCAGGCACAGGTTTTGGATTCAGGAAGCCACTGCAAGTATAACTGGCCATCGTCAGTTTGTTAGTCACAGAGTTTGATGGTTTAGCTCCGGATCTACTAGCGCTTTATGTCAGAATCCTGAACCAGTCGGTCTTATGCCTGAGTTTCCATATCTGGGAGGGATTGTTACCTGTCATTTCTGGCAATCTGACCAAACGTTATGACTGTTTTAGCTCTAAGATGGAAAGACATGCAGCCTTATTTATTCATCTATCTATTCGTTCATTCGCTTAGCAGATACGTATGACGTAACTGCCATGTACCAGTAGGATACAGCAGTGAGCAGAACAGCCAAAGTCCCTGACCTCATACACAGACTGGCACAAGTAAATATAGATACACGATATTGGGTGGTGAGAAAATTCTCAAAAGAAAGATAAAGACAGGAGGGGACAGAGGTAATTGAGTGCAGTCTATCTAAAGGAGCCTCATCTGAGGGCGTGGTATTTGAGGAGGCATCTGAATGAGGTAAGTGTGTCCTTGGGGAAGCTGGCAGGTACCTGCAGAGAGAGAGAGAGAGGAGTTGATTCGGACAAATGAATAATAATACGTTCTATGAGCCTCAGTTTCAATGGTTTAAAATAAGGCTAATAAAGCCCACCTGGCAAGGGGCTTGTGTAGATTAAACGCAATAATGCATATAAAATGCTTCACACATGGTAGAAAGCCTCAGGTGGGTGTTTCAATGTTAGTGGATGCTCCTTTATATATCTTGGCTGAGCAGATTGGGAGCTCATTCTTCTTCCCCAGGACCACTTCAATCTGCAGTCTCTCCAGTCCTCTTTTTCAGCCTGTAAAGGGAGGTAACAGCCCTTGTCCCTTCCTCAAAGTAATGCAGGCAGCTAGGTGAGGAAGCAACCATAAGGATGCACTGAGCCAGCTCTTGGGAGAAAAGGTCCCCAGAAAGCCAGAGCCCTGTGAGAGGCCAGCCCTGACTGAAGGCTCAGCTCAGACTCCAGGGCAGGCCTGGCCTTTAAAAATGTGGGGTTTAGACTGAGGCAGAGACAGATTTGCTAGCACATGAGAGAGTTGGGAAGAGAGCCAGTCCCCAGGATGGAGGCTCCGCAGAAGGGCAGGCTCAGAGTGACCGCCAGGAAGCAACGAAGCAGCGACACAAACAGGAAGCTGGCCACAGGGTGGGGCTGGAAGAGCCAACAGCAGGGCTGTGGGGGAGCTGGGATGCAGCCTTCTTGCACCCTGGGGCAGGAAGGGAGGCCTCTGCCCAGGTCCGAGGTGAGGGTTACCTGCCATTCAAGTACCAAATAAAGCTTCCTCTTTGGTTTTTCTTAAAAGGACATCAGAAAGCGGCCTATTTTGTAACCCCCTCCCTAACTCCCACCTCCCACCTCTGTTGGGGAAGGGTTTTTTTTTTTTTTTTTTTTTTTTTAACTTCCTTGTTACTGATATACACACCCACCTGGTAATTAATGAAATGCCATTTCATCCTGAGGTCTGTCATTGCACTCTGCTGATTCCAGAAGCTAGGAATCCACGCCAGCCTTATTATTTAGAAAACCGCCCGACAGGGGCATCCTGCAGATGACACACTCCCAATGACAACAGGATCTGCATCTAAAATAACAGGAGTAGATTGCAGATTGATTCATGGGATCCAGCACTGAGCAGACCAAACTCCATCTTTCCAAGTTCCATCTCCGAACTCCTGTCAGTCTCAAAATTGATAGAACAGCCTGAAGCCATTGAAGAGAGTTATGCTGGCAATCACCTTTCTCATTCTCTCATATGGGTGCCAATACGTCAAGAGGACCCAGGCAAGGGAAGACCAAGGTGGCTTTATTTAGCATTATGACAAGCAAATACTTGAATACCAAAAAGCACATGAGCTTCACAGCAGCAGGGAAAAAAGAAAAGAAAAGAAAAAGCCCCCACATGGATGCCTGCCTCCATCTCCAGTGGCCCTGAGCTGTGCAAAAAGGAGATTGCTAACAAAAAGGTTATTCAGCGCTTCTGCGAATAAACCCAAAGGTAGCAAGTACGGACGGAGCAGATGTCAGGAGGCTGAGCGCTACTTTGGAAAACTGCCGAGATATTTAAAAATAGCGCTTTCTTATTAACCCGAGCATAATGCTGAAAGTCCTTTAAAATAAAACTTCCCAGATGCCACCTGCATCTGACATGGCAATAGGATGAATGCCAGTGTGCCCACTGATACTGGAAACGCTCTCAAGAAACAGCCTCGACTGATTGTTCCGGCACAAACAAATCACAAACTAATTTATGTATTCCTGCAGCTGCACGCCAGCGAGGCGGGGGAGTCGGACCAATTCACAGTTGACTAGTGCTGCCTCATTCTTTGCAGATTTTGGCATTTAACTATAATTAAGATTTATTGTTCACTAGCTTGCAGGTCAGGGCAAGCATGACAATATGGGTGACTTTTCTGTTTACTAGTGAAATGTCTGGTAGGAGGAAGCCTCAAACCTTCCAAGCAGAACTTGACAGAAATAAATAGCACCTCTTCTCTCCAGGACTACCGCATTACCGATTTTAATCAGATGTGAGGAGTCACTTGAAGGGAGGGCAGGGACAGATCGGAAAGAGCTAGTGAACTGTGCTGTTGCGTTTGTACCAGAAGGGTAATGGCCAGAAGCCAAGTCAATTATTGCTGATCTTCTGGATTTGGGGAAGGGATTGTCTGCTTGATGTGGGAGGGAGGGAGCCCTTGATGCCGACAAAGGTTCTGCAGAGACTGCGACCCACAGTTTTTCATGGCCTCTCTTTGCCATTGAAAGGAGAACCATTCCTCATCTCTTCTCACTCTCAAGGATGCCGTTGGACCAGATCAGATGGCCCGAGGAGGAGGGAGGCAGGGATCAGCAGTCAGTGGCCACTCACCTGCCTTTACGGTCTGTCTGCTGCGGTCCTGGGCAGGTGACCCATGGCACAGTGGGTGTGAAGGAACAAACCAGTCATGAGCAGACAGATGAAGAAGGGCATCCGATCCCCACTGCTTTATTAGAAGGCAGAAATGCTAACGTGCAATGTGCTTCCATTTTCTAGCATCTGTAATCGTATATCACCGTTTGGGCTCCTTGGGATAATTTTGTCAGTGTCTATATAAAAAAGAAAAACATCACTCACAAGGACCAGAGGTTTGGAGCCTGAGCCTGTTGTGTTTCTCTTGTTCCCTGACAGAGGAGGAGGGAACATCCTTTGCCCTTCTGTAGCACCAGTGACTACAGAATGTAATTGTATATAATCATGTAAAAAACGCCTTTGTATCTCACCTTAAGCTGTAAAGGATTCAAAATATGGCTTTCAAATATTCACACAACAGTTTAGGAAACAATTAAAGGTGAAATGAGTGAGTGAGAAAATTGGGTGATTCCTGCGTTCTTCTGTTTCATGCTGCTTGCTAACATTAGTGCCACCAGTTCCTGGAAGCCGAAGTTCCTGGTTTGATTCAGTATGGTAGTATTGTGAGACCTAATTCCAGCACATTTGTTTTTCTTTATCGGAAAAGGATCTCAAGATTCTGAGAAGTAAAAGGAAACTTTTGTTTTGACATTAGGAGAAGGCCGTAAAAGCAAGCATTTTCCCCAAAGGTAAAAAGAGTGTGAAATTAATTTTAGTCCTGTTTAGATATGAGAGTGGAAAAAGGCTTTAAAAGAAAACTTTTCATCTATTTTAGCAACTGAAGGTGTTTCATGGTGCCAGATACCAGAGTGTGCTCGTGCTGTGGAATCCAGTTCAATTAAAGTGTCACTGAACCACGGACGAGGAAAATGGAATTGTGGGAGGATGGATTCTAATTCTAACATTTAGATTTTGCTGTTAGTAGTAATTTTAACACTTAAAAAAATCAAATTCTTGGTTGCACTGAAGTCACTATCCTTAGTGTAATTTTCAGGTTTTGCCAGTTAAATTAGCATCACTCTCTCCTAAGGAAACCTGAGACAGGCACAAAAAGGTTCCAGTAAGTCTCCCAGAGAGCAAAGCTGACCCTAACTGCAAGCCTGGTTTACTGAGCCATGGAACTCTGAACTTGGCAATGTCCTGTATGGTCATCTCCTGAGAATGCAAGCGGCCACCACGCCACTCTCCCGCATTGCTGATAGAAGCAAATCACATTTATAAACACTGGCATCTGCCACAGTGGACACAAACAGACACGGAAACGGAGGTCCAGGACACAGCAGCCGTTTAGTGGACAGGACATCGTTGAGTGCATGGTCTGGTCCCTGGGTACAGACAACAACGGAAGCGGGAGGGAGGGAGGGAGCAGTGTTGCAGGGCCACACGCTTGGAACAGGTGGGAAGCTGGAGGAAAATCACTTTGCTCTCAGCTGGGGAGGGCTTTGTGGAGGAAGCAGGATTTCAGGAGCTGCTAGAATGATTGCAGGAGACAGCTTGACGGGATGGGATGGGGCAGGATTCCAAGCACAGGGACTCCTGCCCAGGAACGAAGGAAAGCTTGAAGGAGGGAATATGTGCTTAGTTGATGGGGCAGTGGGAAAAGTTCCAAGGAAGGAAGAGGAGGAATGGGCCGTATATCAGCAGGGCAACCTGGATGCACGGGACACAGATTGTCATCCACTCATACACGCTCACCGGTTTCCCATTGTTCCCCAACATCCAATTACTTTGTTACAGTCCTCCACATTTAAGCTTTGTTTTTTCAACAACAATATGGCACCCAAATTGGTCACCACACTCGTAATGATATATTAAAAATGAGACACGATTCATCAACCTGCCTGCAATAGAGATAAAATGGGTCAAAACACAGGCAAAATAACCCCATTGTTAGAAATTTTTAAAATGTGTTTTCTAAATTAGAAAAGAGTAAAGCACTATGCAGTAACTATTATTTCCTGAGACAGTAAGAATTGGGGATTGACTTTTTTTAAGAGATAAGGTCTCACTATGTTGTCCAGGCTGGCATGCAGTGGCACAATCATAGCTCACTGCAGCCTCAAACTCATGGATTCATGCCATGAGTTTGAGGACCCTCCTGCCTCAGCTTCCCCAAGTATCTGGGACCACAGTCATGTGCTACCACAGCAGGCAGACATTCACTTTTAAGAGGAAGGTAAACAATAATTTTCTATCTTCAAGGAAGAAACAGAGGTGTCAGAGATTTCAGGTCCTTCTAACTGATATTGCTGAGTTACCATCCAAAAATGCTGGAGGCATACTTACTCCTACTAAGTTTGTGAGAGACTGGTTATTTCCCCAAATGCTTCCCAGGAATAGAAGTTATCAAGATTCATGATGTCATAGGCCAAGACAAATATCTTGGCTTAGTAAAACAAAACTAGTATCTTGTTTTACTTTGATCCCTGGGTGTGACGGGGAGCATTTATCTAAATCTAAATTTCTACATCTGAATCTGTATCTATACCTAATCTCTTTTGACCACCTGCACCTCTTCTGTGAATTGGCTGTTCAATTCCTTTGCTCATTTTTTCCGTTAGGCTCTTTGCCATTTGTTATTTTATCCAATATATTTGCATATTAGGGACACACATGCCATTAGTATAAGAGAGTACACATTCTATTGAACCGTTGCCGGCATTCAGTAAAATTGACATTCTTATTTATTTATTTTTCCCCCTGAGATAGAGTCTCACTCTGCTGTGGGGCCTGGCATTCAGTGCTTTGACCTCCCAGGCTCAAGCAATTCTCCCATCTCAGCCTCCTGAGTAGCTGGGATCACAGGTGCAGGCCACCACACCAGGTTGATCTTTTAATTTTTGGTAGATACAGGGTCTCCCTCTGTTGCCCAGGCTGGTCTCGAACTCCTGGGCTCGTGTGGTCTACCCGTCTCGGCCTCACCAATTGCTGGGATTACAGGTGTGAGCCACTGTGCCTGGCAAATTGATATTCTGAATTTGCCAGTTGAAGAGTTTAAAAAGAGTATTTTGATGTTTCTGTTTAGATATACTTACTTATTAATGAGGTTGAACTTTTGTTTCATATGCTTATTAGAAATTTATATTTCTTTTGCAAATATCCCCTGCCCACTTTCGGCCGTTGCCAGTTGTGATTTTCTTATAGGTCTATGGGACCTCTTTATGGGGCACGAACCCAATATCTATTACTTGTTATACATCTTTTGTTACACAAATTTTAGGCACTTTAGGTATCCTATGAGCTATCCGTGAGCTTCTCCACTTGATTTGCAGAAGAACTTCTGACACGGTGGATGGGACGGGGGAAGGGAGTGTTTCAACTCTGACTTGTGTTCTCTTTAAGTTTCTGAAATCAAACATCATTTGCCATCTTGAGGATTAATTTCCTTTGGAAAAATACCCCATCTGGTCTCTATAGGAAATGGCTTGGACCATGTGTGATACAACACAGCAACCCCGGCCATATTGTGCCAAAAGTGCATTTGCTTGATATTATTACCGTTGAGCTGCTGAATTCAAATGCTTCTCCTTGCTCCCTTGACCACAGAAGCGGGGGCTGGGATGGGAATGGTCAGGGAGTAGGGGATCAGTAGACAGACAGCGGAGTCACTAAGGTGTAGAAAGGACAGGGAGAAGACTTGAAGCTGGCCCCGAGTGCCACCTACTCTTGCTGCATTCACCTCTGCTTGTTGCTGACTTCTGACTTCAGCTAATTTCTCCCTTGCTAGGTTGGCCTTCTCCACATGACAGAAAACGTCTTGCGCTGTCCTCCCTGAGAGAAGCAGACTCGGTTGTCTTTTAATTGCATTCTGCAGAAAGCACTCTCTTGAGGGCTCAGTCCAGGTCATGAGTCAGGTTGACAGATAAAATACAGGACAACCAGATGCATTAGGATTTCGCAGAAGCAACTCATCATTTTAAAGTTATAAGTATGTCCCAAAAGTTGCATGGGACATTCCTATACTGAAAAGTTATTCATTGTTTACCTGAAATTCAAATTTAACTGGATGGCCTGTATTTTTATTTGCCAAGTTTGGCAAACCTAGTCTGCTCCTGGACCAGTTAACCCAGAGCCAGGGAGCTGGAGTTCTGTCTACCCTCATGTCAATTATGGAGTGGGCCAGATTATGCCCATTTGTTGATGGTAGGAATAGGGGTTGGTTAATTACATTAAACAGATAATTCTGTGAATATCCATCATAGCTGTTCTACTTAGAGTAGCTGGTCTCTCTGACCAGAATGCGCTCTCTACCAGCTTTCCTGCCCCAGGCTGGCCTGCCTGCATACTGCTTATCCTCTGGCACAACTCTCTCTGGTTCCTGTCATTGTTTGTCAACTCTCTGAGTCTCTGTTCCCAGTGCGTGATGTAAGCGAGGTGAGAAGCAGTGCCTGGCGGGGGCTTCTGCAGTGCACACCCACATTTCATACAGGGTTCACATTAGGTGGAAGGACACACTTCGTTCACACAGATTCATCCCAGAGTCCGCGGTATCTGTTACATGCTATTCCTCTCACATCTGTTCCCAGGCACCACTGTAATGGGAGACCCAACACTGATCTGGAAAGACCATGCATGTACTTGTCCTTTCTACTTCTTCATAGTTTTCTTTCTCTCTCTCTCTTTTTTTTGGAGATGGAGTCTTGCCCTGCCACCCAGGCTGGAGGTCAGTGGCCCAATCTTGGCTCACTGAAACCTCCACCACCTGGGTTCAAGTGATTCTCCTGTCTCAGCCTCCCAAGTAGCTGGGATTACAGGTGCCCGTCACCACATCCAGCTAATTTTTATATTTTTAGTAGAGACAGTGTTTCACCATGTTGGCCAGGCTGATCTTCAACTGCTGACCTCGTAATCTGCCTACAGTGGCCTCCCAAAGTGCTGTGATAACAGGCATGAGCCACTGCGCATAGCCCATGTTTTTCTCTTGTGCAGACGAAATGACTGTAGTCCCAGCTACCAGGGGAAGCTGAGGCAGGAGGGTCCTCAAACTCATGGCATGAGCCCATGAGTTTGAGGCTGCAATGAGCTAAGATTGTGCCACTGAATTCCAGCCTGGACAACATAGTGAGACCCTCTCTCTTAGAAAATGTAAATTCCCAATTCTTACTGTCTCAGGAAATAATAGTTACTCCGTGGTACTTTCTCTTCTCTAATTTAGAAAACACATTAAAAAACTGTCTAACAATGGGCTTATTTTGCCTAGGGTTGATTCATTATATCTCTCTTGCAGGCAGCCTGATGAATCATGCCTCATTTTTTAATATTCCATTATGAGTGTGGTGACCAATTTGGGTGCTATTTTATTGTTGTAAACAAAGCTTAAATGTGGAAGGCCGTAACCAAGTAATTGTGTGCTCAGGAACGATGGGAAAACTGTGACTTGTGTTTGAGCAGATGGCGATCTGTGTCTGTTTACCTTTGGTGTCTTCCATTCTGGCCTGCCGGGTCACTGCCAAGCCTCAGGCCCATGCAGGGGCTCAGCTCTGAGTGGAGGAGGCCCGTATCAGGCACAACTTTTAGCCAAGGGAGATGGAGCTACGGCTGATGCTCACCTGGAATCTGCTCACCCAGAGCTGCTGGACCCTGCACATCCTAGGATGCTTGTTAGCAGATGGCTCCAGAGAGCAAAGGTATCCAGCCTTCCCCTCTTGTGTTCTCCCCTCCCACTCTCACATTTCCTCTTCCTCTCTCTGGAGTCTCCTCCCCACCCAGTACCCTTCCCTCTACCTTCCTTCCACCCCACAACCTGTTCTGACCACATCAACCACCTTCTCGCTTACCCAAGCTCTTTTGCACTCTCTCTCTCTTTCCTCCCATTTAAAGAACATTTGCTATATACTGGGCACATTCCTCTATCTAGAGTCTCTCCTCCCCACCCAGTACCCTTCCCCCATCTTCCTTCCACCCCACAACCTGTTCTGACCACACCGCCCACCTTCTTGCTTACCCAAGATCTTTTGCACTCTCTCTCTCTTTTCTCTCATTTAAAGAACATTTGCTATATACTAGTACCTTACTTACTTTTTGCTTTTATTATATCATTTTCCCCACACTATGGTGTAGCAATATACGTTTCCATTTTGCAAATGAAAAATGGAAACGCTGGGAAATGAGAACTGTGAGGGAGATTCAGCCCAAGACTGATGGAGATGGGCTTTGAACCTGGATCTTCTGACCTCAGAGCCTGCACTTGTGAGTCCCTATTGTATTGCCCTGTGGCCCACAGAGTCTGACATGTAGTATGTGAGTGGAGCAGGGAGGGCCGATGTTTAGGGGTAGGTGTCCTGTGCAGCACTGCACGAGTCCTCGTCCAGCTTCATCCATGACCAAGCTTGGTGCTGTGCTCCCCCGCTCTTCCCATCTGTGCCAGCTCCCACCGCCTCCATCATCACCTGTCTTCACCCCGCTCCTTTGTTTTTCATTCATTACGCTGTGGGTTGGCTCCTTCCTCCTCACATCTAGGGAGGCATTATTACTTTGCAAACAAAACATGTCCCTGGAAGATGGGTTGTCTGCAGAGATTTCCTGCAGACTGCTGTGCTCATCGTGGCTCAGGATCCTTGTAAACTGCAGTCACAGAGGGTGGCACTTCCTGCCGGAGGGAATCTTGTCCTCTCCCTGACCTCTGTCTTATTATCCCTTGCCGTCCATCTTGGAATCCCTCTCCCGTTTGCACTGAGGCCCTCCTGCTACCATCAGGATATCAGGCAGGGGGAGAACCGTGTCATTTGGAGATGGCAGGGGACAGACAGACATTGCCAAGTGGGCTGTTTTCTGGTCCTTCCTGGCCATTCGGTGGGCCCACATCCTGACCCTCCCCCACAACCACTAGAGGCCAAGACTTGCAATGTTCCCGAGCCCCAACACGGCCAATTATGTCACAAATAAATAAAGATGGAGAGAGCAGGGGGCTCCTTCCCAGCCTCCATATAGAGCCTTCTTTGAATTACAAGGCTCTGGTCCCCAGCTGTGGCTGAGAATGTGTTTCGGGGCTCTACCTCAGACAAAGCTGGCCCAGTCTCCTTCCCTAGCTCCCAGCTGCATTTTGCTTCTGGCCTGGGAGTCTCTGCATTTCTCCCCTCTCTTTCTCTCTCTTGGCCCTTTGGTCATTCTCTTTCCAGATTTTAAAAAGGGGAAGGGACTGGGAAGCAAATTCAAACCCTGATTTTTGAGTGGGGTGAAGCCTTCTGCATGAAGAAATAAAAGAACATACATTGATAGCTTGGAAAACAATGGTAATATTTAATTAACCTTTTGAAATGGCTGATCTGCAAATCTGCACGTGTCAGCTCATCTTCAGAACAGAGGCACTCTGTGTGCCGATGCCAAAATCAACATGCTGGTCCATGGATTTCCTCCATGGGGATTTCACAGGGGGAAAAAGTAAGAATATATTCCGTGACTCCCCCTCCCACCATCAGTTGTGTTACTTTTAAAAATTCATGTGATCCAGCTGCCCTCGCCAAGGTTGGACACAGCCTGTTGTGCTGCACATCTGAGGACCCTGAGCTGAAGCTTGGCTCTTGTCCCTGTCATTGTAGCAGACAGGCCTCGGGCCTCCTGGGGGACTGAGGGTCAGTTCCAATGACAGCAAAAATCAGCTTGATGCACTTGGAGTTCTCCCAACACGATGCATATCCACAGGACAAAGGGAATTAGACTTGTCTGCAAGTGTCAACTCTCTGACTTTTCTTAGTGTTTTTTCTTTCTTGTAAAGGTGGTGTGGTCTCTTAGTTTGAGAAGTCATGTCATCCAGGGAGCATTGAGGTTGGCTCATTAAAATATCACCTGGTTAAAGTAAATCATTGTTGATGGAATTGTTTAAGGTATTCCCCCCTCGTGGAGGTGGTGTGTCACGCTGATCAACTTGTTACTCCCATCACCATGGGCTACGTGGAAACTCCTCCTTTCTGCTCTGCACCCCACACCTGCTTTAATGAGAATGTCTCCAGATGTAATCGGAAGTCTGAGTTGATGGGTGGTGACTAATACATTTCATTTCCTTTTATCAATGGCAGTAGCAGAAAGAATCAAGGAGGGTGATATTTTGCTCTTTAGGACTTCTAGGAATAAAGTAGTGTGGGCATCAAGAAAATGAATATGAAACAGTCCATTTGTAACTTTCAGCTGCACATACACATCAATAGAGCAACAACATGCACTTTGAAATGTTTAAAGAAATTACCGTAACTTGTGAGAAGTCTTCAGTTGTTTTTATGTGTTTTGACTGATCAGAGAAAAAAAGCATGAGGCTTTTAAGAAAGGTGTGGCAAAACTGTAAAGCTTTGGTTGAGAAAGACTCAAGGCTTATGAAGACCTGATGAAGGTGGGGTGATGCTCAGTGGGGTAAATGAGGTAATGATTTGATTGCAAAGGTCACTTTTTTCTAATTGGAAGGACAGCATAGTTGGGTAAAACAATTGCAAAATGACCTTATGTCTGTCATTCTGGCAAGATCGACAGGCGTGGGAATCAAGAAATGAGGCTGGAAGGAGTGAGGACTTCCTTATGATGACCAGGAGAGTACCTTTCTAGAAGTAGCTCCTCTGTGAGGGCCTGACCATCAGTGACTCTGTTCACAGGGCAAGGACGAGAAAGCCAACGACCACAATGACTCAGAAGTGTTTGAAGTACCAAACCCACCAGTGGCAATTGCCGGGCTGAGAGCCAAGGTCTTTTTGGTCCCGAAAAGCATGGAAGGTAACAGGAAATAAGTTTTCCTGGGGGTAGAAAGAACATTTGTGGTTTGGCTATAAGCCTACACGCAGAGACCACTTGCTACATTTCAAGCTTGTAGTAGGTACTTTACATGCCTTATCTCATTTAATCTTCACAGCACACTTATGAAGTACTTACTAGTATTAGCCTTACTTTACAGGTGAGGCATTTGAGGCACAGAGAGGTTACGTAACTTGTTCATGGTCACACAGAATATACTGACTCTGAGTAGTAATTGAAGAGTTGAGCTGAAGGGGAAGGTTATCTGTTAAATCCAACGGTTTGTGTTTGTTAAATGGATTGATATTGTTTTAATGGTGTTTAGTAATTGGGCTCAGCTGCTCAATGTGATTTGCACAGTGTACAGCAGTGTTCAGAGGGTCCAATGTCAGGCTTTCTTCAGAAGCTGATCTAAACCACCTCATCCACTCTGAGACACATGGTCTTTCTTCGGTGACAGCAGCGATAGGACAGATCTTAGATTTCTGGAAGAGCTTCACCATCCTGAACACACGTGGGAGAAAAGTGAGCCAAATGGAGAAAGGAGAGCAGTGGGGCGGGACTGGGGGGGTTGGACAGACATTAACCACTCCCCTCCCCTACCTCCTCTTCCTTCAAAATGGACCTCTCAGCTTCCAGAGAGAATTAGAATGTAAGGTGGAATGGCCAACCAAAAGAGAGCTTATTGGTACAAAAATGTGATGGCTTCCATCTGGCCTTCCACTGCGTCTGTCCCAAAGTTTCCATCCCAAAGCTCTGTCTGACTCCTAAGACTGGCCTCAGCATGATTAGACCACCAGAATTAACAAAATGTGGTGGGCTGGGTGGTTTCTCAGTAAGGAAATACAGGTTGAGCATGGCTAATCTGAAAATCCCAAATCTGAAATGCTCCCGTATCCAAAATTTTTAAGTGCCATCATGACATCGTGACACCTTTGCTTTCTGATGGCTCAGTGTACACAAACTTTGTTTCAGGCACAAAATTAGTACAAATATTGTATAAAATTACCTTCAGACTATATGTACAAGATGTATATGAAATATAAAAACATCTTGTGTTTAGACTTGGGTCTCATCCCCAAGATATCTCATTATGTATGTGCAAGTATTCCAAAATCCAAAAACTTCGAAATCCGAAGTACTTCTGGTCTCAAGCATTTTGGGTAAGGGGTACTCAGTCTGCAGCACATGGACATGGTGTGATGGAGGTCACACGATCCAAAGTGTCTTATGGGTCATAACACAAACGGGCTTAATCTCACTCTTAAGAGGTTTATCTTGGGCCGGGGAGCAGCCCCTTCACCAAGGGCTCTGTCTGACATTACGACTAGAGGACTCCAAAAGGCAATGTAAATGACAATGTCACTGATGACTACTGATGGTGGGAACATCCTCCAAACCAAGGGACTTTACTCTGATGTCACACATATTCATGCCTGTCTAATTCCCAGAGCAGCTAAACTATCACTTTCAGTGATTATCTCTCTCGCAAAATCTAAGTGGATTCCCGGGGGTGGGGAAAGAAAACTACATGTGTGTAGCTAAGAGTGGAAGCTGCGGAAATGTGTGGCGTGTGCTTGCATTTGTGCATGCGAGTGGTGAGAGGCTGAGGCTCTGCGCAGTTTTCTGAGATTCCCCAGAATACAGAAGGCTTGTGGTGCATATGGGAGAACTGACAAGTATACCAGAAGGTGAGGAAATGGCTGGAAGCAACACTAATGCCACTCCATCTGGAAAGAGGGGTACTGTTTAGTACGTCTGGAAAGCATTATTTCTGCAAATAGCTCAACCTCTATCAACTTTCAGGCAGGGATCCCGATCTGCTGCCAAAATGAGATCTCCCTTACGGCAATGTGGTGGGAGAGGCTGAGCAAATGAACTAATAGCACAAAGCAGGAAATCTGTAGAGATGGCAGCCAGTAAGGTACCACACAGCAAGCACCTGCCTCTCTCCAAAAAGACAGCCGGGGCCTCGCATCACATTAGGCCAGGGCTGCACTGGGGGAGGGCAGAGCCTGGTGGGGTTTTTGGGCTCAGCAGTCATTTCCAACAATTTCTCACAATTTTTGGGCTCCGAAAAGCCCCAAATACGGTTAGCCAAATGGCTTTCCTGCATTGATTTTTATACCCATGGGTATTTTGAAGGAAATTAAATCCATGTGTTTTTGATTCGGTTGCCATTAGCACATGAAAACGCTGTTTTGTGAGAATTACGGTATGCCGTGGGTGCCTTTGCGCAGTGCTGCTAAATGCCATAAAACCGTCTAGCCAGACATGGAGATGCAAGAAGCCGGGTACGTTCTGCTGTACGCCATTTCCCTGCCTGTCCAGAAGGCAACATGTTTTTGTCATTTGCATCCTTTCTGAATGTAGCACAACATGTTTTCTCGTGCCTGTTAATCATCTATCATTTCCGATTTGAATGAAGCCATATTAGTGGGGATGATGAGAAATTGCCCTTAACCACTAATAGCTGGACAGGATTCATAGGAAAGCTGCCACAAGGACGGGTGCTGGTCTCCAGGTCCAGGGGCAAAGAGGCCAGCTGAAAAGCATCCCCAGAAAGGCCATGTGGGCTCCAGTCAACCATTAGAAGCAGGTGAGCATGCACTGGCCGTGAGAGACGGTGGGAAACCCTGGGGTAGGAGGGTTCCTCTGAGCCCTGCCACTGACTGCCTCTGAACTTCCTCTGTGTTGATTACCTGGTTGAATGCCATCAGTTTAGGGCTCTTTCTGGGCCTGATGTTCTATGAATTAAAATCTAGCCCCAATATGTCCTTCACTGTATGGTCGCATGTATTAAATCCCTACTGTGTTCAATGTTTCATGCTCATTGTTGAGGGCAGAAAGATGAAAAACCTGTTTTCGCCTTTGGAGAGAAGATGAACAAAGGGGAGAGGACCAGTGATTGACTGTGAGTCAGGCAGAGTGTGGGGGCTTTGTCAATCTCACATCACTGGCGATCATTTTCTAACGTATCCATTATCGCCCCTATTTGATGAATCGAATTTTACTGCGTTAGGAGGGGTGAGTAATTTGCTCTTGGTCAAGAGCTTGGAAATGGAGGAGTTGGGATATGGGTTCTCTTATCTGTGGCTCCAAATTTCATGTTACTTTCTCTCCTCCTTACTGTTTCTTATAATTTAATGTAAACGTTTCAAATATATATGTATAATCTAAGATTTTATCTCTACAAACACAGGGAGGGAGTGCCTAATTCTGCTTTGGGAACATTAGAAGACTTCACTCAGAAAATGATGACATTTGCTTTGGGTTTTGAAGGATGAGCAGGAGTTGACCCAGTGGAGATGGGAGATGGATTGGGGATGGCAGAGGGAATCGTGTGTGAAAAGACACAGAGTGAAAAGTAGGGCAAAGTGTTTCAGGAACTGCAATCATGCCACTTACCTCATTTCTGTAACACTGATTAATGTCTAAGCTGCTGAAACATTTCAGGCCACATTTCTCCGATAGACACGCTTATGCCTTGATTGTATGTTTTCTAGACCTCCAGTCTGGTCTCATCATTCCATCTACTGGGCTACAGGAGATCATCTTTGAGATCAGGTGGCATCTCAGCAAGTGGCTTGGTAGACTTTGACTTTGGTCAGCCTTGGCTAACTCAGTGGAAAAGGGTTTTTTAATATTTTCCTCCATTCACGTTATTGTCTATGATGTTTTGCTCCTCACTTGCCATGGAAGAAGAAAGAAAATTAGTTGAGGGCACAGCTGGTGGCAATTTTGCTCTGAATTCAGAGGTTGTGGAGCAAACGGGAAATTTCATGCTGCAGCCGTGGTGGGGGCCGACTGAGCTTTAGTGACTTACATGGTGTGTCCACAACCTGCTTCCCGTGAAATTGCCTTTTAAGCACAGACAACCTGGGAAGCTGCAGCTGAGCCGCTTCTCTAGAAGGCTCTCTGGATTTCATAACTGGGCTCATTCTAGCACTTAGTAAAACTGTACTCTCCTACTCCTCAGATGGACTAAACTTGGCCTGTGCCCTATTTTAAAAGTCAGCTGGGCTGCTAAGGTGCCCGAGTACTCAGTCCATGGAGAGTCATCTTCTCCCATCTTAAAGATTCAGAAGGTCTCTCAGCTCCCGGCAAGGAGCATGCCGTGTTCCTGGCTGAACAAACTCACTTGCCTCAGTCTAGAATTAACCCGAGGTGCACACACCTTTGGTAATGTTGGCAATTCTAATGATGTCTAAACTGATCCTCCTGGCCTGGTGTGAGCCGCTTGTGACAATCTCATACTCCATTTAGACTCAGGAGATCCACTTCTCATCCAGAATATTTTCATAAAAAAATGAACTTCATCCTGCGTCAAACATTCACTAAGGTCCTTCTGGCTCTAGAATTTTGTAATTTATTTTATTCTAGCTCTGCTGGAAGTTGAGACCAGCTGTTTACTTTCATTAAAAGGCAGTCTCACACTCCCATTATCATTGTAGACTGTTTTAAGGCCCTGCATCCTCATCTTAGTTTTCTTTCTTTTTCTTTTCTTTTTTTTTTGAGATGGAGTCTTGCTCTGTTGCCCAGACTGTAGTGCAGTGGCGTAATCTCAGCTCACTGCAACCCTCGCCTCCCTGGTTCAAGCAATTCTCCTGCCTCAGCCTCCCGAGTAGCTAGGATTCCAGGTGCCTGCCACCACGCACAATGGATTTTTGTATTTGTAGTAGAGATGGGATTTCACCATGTTGGTCAGGCTGGTCTCAAACTCCTGACCTCGTGATCTGCCCACCTTGGCCTCCCAAAGTGTTGGAATTACAGGTGTGAGCAACTGAGCCCCGCTGACCTCATCTTAGCTTTCTCTCTTTGCTCCACTAAAGCAAATCCCAAATTATTTGGCCTTTTCTCAGAAGGACAGTTTTACAAAACATATCATCATCCATGCCAATGTGGAACTTTTTGGGACCCTCTCTAAGGTCTTTACATCACCCTCCATGTGTACCTTCCAAGCAGAACACCAACACAAGCTTAACAGGAGTGGGGTGGTGTGTCTGGGTATGGATACAGTCAGGTTCTGCCTTTCCAAGCCTTGCTTCTGTGAGAGCTAAACAATTTCAGGGAACGTGCAGCCCACTGTCTTTTGCAGTTGAGTACATTTAGAGTAGAGGCCATGTTAGCTGTGTTTTAAACATGGCAGCCAACAATTAATGTCCTGGACTCATTCTCTTCTTGGCTTGTGCAGAGAGAGACCAGTCAGGTGGCTTAGAGACGTTATTGGCAGGAACCACTGCTCCCTCTATTTGGGAATGAAGGACCATAAATGGTGGCTGCCTTCCAAACTGCCAATAAATAAGTAAATATAGAGAGTGTTGACATTGGTCTCCCTGCCAAACGCCAGTCTGCTTCTATTCTCATTTTGGGGGAGACGAAAGAGAGAAGTGTTATTGAATAGGCTTTTGAGAAGTAACCTCAGTTCTACTTGGAATCTCTTCTCTTTTTGGAAACATTTCAGTCGACTTTCCGGCCCTTATTGGCGAGTGGGACAGTTCTGTCAAACATGAGATTGTGTTAGCTTATTCATAATCATGATCAGCAATAGGCCGAAATGGGCTGCTTCTAAAGTTGAACTGTTGTCAACAGATACTTCAGCTATAATTTAGAATAACAGCTTAGCCCCTGAGAGGGAGGGTGTGAATTTAGCATGCAGCCAACTCCGAGAGTTTCAGGTATCGGCCAAGCACGTGACACTTTAGTAATACTCAGCTTTGGGGCTCAACTTCCTCTCAGCCCACAGAGTCCCCAGGTTTTTAACCACTGCCTCCTGAGTTAGAGGGTTTTGTGCAGTGACTCAGTCTGAAGTTGGACCACATGGCGGTGTGTTTCTCAGCGTGGAAGGCTGAGGCATAGCTTGCTTACTTTTGCGTGGCTGATGCTTACCATGGTGTCTGTCACATCAAAGGCACTTAATATATACTCGTGGAATGAATGAATGAATGAATTTAGAGATGCTTTGCTTCCTCTCTGCTGTTATCAATAATCTCAGACTGCTGGATTTTGAATTACTCCAGAGCGACACTCCAGGACGTCTAAAATCTAGGGTTTGACTCACATGCTTTTGTTGCCACCTATCCATGTCCCACTTTCTTTTCCTTAATACCCACCCCACCAGCATGGAGGAGGGCTCCCTATCAAGGCTCATAGCCCATGCTGCACGCACATTTTCCTGTTCTGAAGCATGTCGCTAGACATTCTACACACTTGCTTCCCCCCTTTAAAAAAAAAATCACTTCACTCCTTTCCTGTTACTTTTCCCATTTCCCTTGACAATGTTCAGGACCTTGCAATATCAACAGCTCTAAATGAGAAGATCTGACTGAGAAACTGAGGAAAGAGAAGGCCAAGGGTTAATGGAGGAGTCAGGCGTAGTAACTTCTCTTTCCTGAGATCTGGTGGGGTTTTCTTTTTGGATGGCTGGTCTCCTGGGCAGAGCCACTAGCCTTAAAGGGCCACACACACTTCAAATTTCCATGGTTGTGGTGGTTTTCTTTCTTTCTTTCTTTTTTTTTTAGACGGAGCTCCACTCTGTTGCATAGGCTAGAGTGCAATGGTGTGATCTTAGCTCACTGCAACCTCCGCCTCCCGGGTTCAAGCAATTCGCTTGCCTCAGCCTCCCAAGTAGCTGGGACTACAGGCACACACCACCATGCTGGGCTAACGTTTTGTTATTTTTAGTAGAGATGGGGTTTCACCATGTTGATCAGGCTGGTCTCAGAACTCCTGACCTCAGATGATCCGCCTGCCTTGGCCTCCCAACGTGCTGGGATGGCTGCATGAGCGCACCTGGTCTCCATGGTTATTTTGGCAGCTGAAGTGCAAAGGAATTAACTTTTCATTTCATGTTATTTTAAAAATAATCTCAACTTTTATTTTAGATTCAGGGTGTACATGTATAGGTTTGTTACATGGATGTGTCGCATGACACTGAGTTTTGAGGTATGAATAACTCTGTCACCCAAGTAGTGAGTATATACCCAATAGTTACTATAGTTTTTCAGGCCTTTCCCCTCTTTCTTACCACCTTCTACCCCCTGTAGTCCCCAGTGTCTACTGTTCCCATGTTTATGGTTATGTGTACCCAGCAATGCTTAGATTCCACTTATAAGTGAGAACATGTGGTATTTGGTTTTCTGTTCCTGTGTTAGAAATTAACCCTTTAAATCAAAGTCTTCTATAGTTGGTTACTGCTTTTCTTCCAGGTGTGATTTATTATTCACCTCTTAAGGCATGAATGTGAGAGCATATTCACATGCACACGCACACTGGATACTACTGGGTTTTGACGAGTTTAGACATTACTAATTTCCCTGCACATCCTCATGGCATCTGAACAACCCAAGATTTCCTACTAATGGTTTCAAGAGGAGACTTTCAAGTAATTAGGGAGATTCTGTTTTCCAAGAAAGGCTCTTCTTTTCAGAAGTCTGGTTTCCAAGAATTGTGGATGATTGGTTCATTTGTGGGGCTGGTGTAGTTTAACTGGCAGCTTATGCCACACTGATCTCTAGCATACTTGCATCAACCAAAAGACAGAAGCCTGTATGATTGTGGGATTTCCCCTAGAGTCCTAATACACCTTTGTTATTTACATTTTTTAATGCGTGAAAGTACCTGAAAACTTAGTGGCAAAAGAAGACTGTTGTAAAAAATTGAATAAAAAGTACATTTTAAAAAATCCAAGTTAGTGAGGTCTGACTTCCTCTATTCATTTATTGCTACTCTTGTTGCTTTTTGGTTTTTGTTTTGCTTCTTGACTGTTGTTGTTTTCCAGGAAAGCTGTCATTTATCGTGAGAACAAGAGCAGCCATGTGTTGATTTTTCTGGATTCTTTTTGGATACTATCCCAGTGCTAATGAAGGCCCTTCCAAAGTGCTAAAGAGCCGGTGCCAAAATCGGTTAGGCTGAAAACAATAGAGAGTGGTACACAGACGGCAGATATACCCGTATATGTGTACGCACGCCTCGATATCTGAATTAATACGTGTGTGTGCACCTCCCTCTGTTTATGCAAATATACACACGCATTTGTGCAAACACATAATGTGTGCGCCGGAGCTACACTGAGGAGAGTGTGATGGCTGCATTTTAATAAAAGGACTTTTTACAGCTGCTTGCAGAGTATTTTCTTTAATCAAGGCATGAGCAAAGTTTCTAGATGTTGCAACGCCCTAATTTGTCAGTTTGGAAGCTACTGAAAATGTACCTTCATCAATTACAAAATTCAGGGAGGAATATAAATATTGTTATAGATCTTATTTGTTTTACTGAGAGATGAGGATACTACTACAAGAAGCACCTGGAAAATGCTTGGCTTAGGCTTGGCTGCTGTGCTTATATTCATAAATTCTTTAACATCGATCTTTGAGTACTTTGGAGGCAGTTTATTAGCTGAAAGAGGGGACATTTTGTAGCTGGGTTGTCTGTGCCCTCAGTAGATTCTCCCTGCCTTTCTCCCGATGTGTAATTATTCTGTCTCCAATTTGTTTACACAGCTTGCAGACGGGGACAGAGTTCTCTGGCGACCATACAGCGGCGTGCAATCGCCCTAAAGAGAAACATTTAGAAGTGATAAAACCTAAATGCCCTGCCATGCACCATTACATCCCACAGTTATTCAAATTTAGTAAGTTAAATTAAATAATATCAAATAACTTGATTTCTGGGCTTTAAAAATTCATCTCTATGGTGCCCAGTAGTCAATTTCCTTTATTATTATTGTTCATCAAGTAGGATTTATGTTTTTTGTGAATCAGGATCCTCGCCTGCGCCGTCCGCGGCGCTCGCGGCGGGCCCGGTGAGTCGTAGCTCGGAGCGCCATCTACCGGCTGGTTCCTGTACGGCCGCCGGGAGGCCTCGCGGGGGCTCCGTGGTGGGGGAGAGGCCCAGGGAGCCAGGACCGCCCAGCGCGCTGGCCCTGCAAACATCAGAGACAGGACAGAGCTCCCACTCGCTGTGCTCACAGTTCCCTTGGGCTCAGGCACTGGGGGTCCGCCTGAATATCTTGGGGAGAATCCAGAGAGACTGGCTGCTGAGGCTGGAGGAGTTTTTCTGCGGCGGCTGCTGCAAAGCTGACAGGTGTGGTGGTGGTCCACGGCTCCCATTCCTCCTCTTCTTTTAATTTTTATTTATTTTAATTTTTATTTTTTAGAGATGGGGTTTTCACCTTGTTGGTCAGGTTGGTCTCGATCTCTTGACCTCATAATCCCCCCACCTCGGCCTCCCAAAGTGCTGGGATTGCAGGCGTGAGCCACCGCGCCCAGCCAAAACTAACCTTGACCCCGACATGACTTGAACACTCAACCTTCTGATCTGGAGTCAGACACACTACCATTGCAACACAAGGTCACCATACTTTATAAAAGCCCAGATGATCCAATTGAACTGCTGTGTCCCGGCATATCTGGGAAGCCATTCCTGCATGACCCAAAGCCTTTCTCTGCTCGCACACATTCCTGTTTGAAGGGGATATTGGATATTTAGGCACAGTAGTTGCTGTTGCCAGAAAGTTCCCTAGGGAAACACAATGATAAATTTCGTCATGTGGTATGCTTTTAAAAGGTATTTTGCTGCCAGGAAAATCTTTTCCCTTTAACATTTCTGAGAAGGAGTTGAATTCTGGTGTGGTGGGGGCGATGGCCAGCCCTTGGTTTTCTTAGGGGCAGGTTTCCATTTATGATCAATTTGATTGTGGTTTAGCAAATAAACAACCATCAGACAATGGCAGTGTGTGTAGAAGGAAGGAAATCCCTTTAAAGCAAAGTTAAACTATTCCTTAATTCAAACCTCTCTGGCACCTTTGTTTGATCTATCTTGCTTTAGTGAAGTTCCATAAAGGTGACACTTAGAAGTTTGCTCACAGTTTCAAGCAATATAATAATCCCAACATTCCAACAGGGCATCCAAGAAGTTCCCTTTCTTCTCTAAGCTTCTAAACACAGTGCTCAGCATGGACGTGTGTGTGTGTGTCTGAAAGTGCTTTCCAATTGATCAGCTGTCTCCTCTCTCTCTTCCCCCACCAGTCAAGTGTTTCAACATAGCAACAGATGGTGTTTTAGGCTTTTTGCTGAGTTTAGTATGGTCTATTTTGTGCTTTCTCGGGAGGACTGTGGTGATAAGTTCAAATGAGATGGTACAAACTTCTCTTAGAAATTAAACAGACTTCACCGAGTCCCATGACTCAGTGTTGTTAATGCATTTTTCTTTTTCTTCCTTCTTTCTTTTTTTGAGATGGAGTCTTGCTCTGTCACCCAGGCTGGAGTGCAGTGGCATGATCTCTGTTCACTGCAACCTCTGCCTCCTGGGTTCAAGCAATTTTTCTGCCTCAGCCATCTTAGTAGCTAAGATTACAGGCTAGTGCCACCATGCCTAGCTAATTTTTTGTATTTTTAGTGGAGACCGGATCTCACCATGTCGGCCAGGCTGGTCTTGAGCTCCCAACCTCAGGTAATCCACCCACCTCAGCCTCCCAAAGTGCTGGGATTACAGGTATGGGCCACCACACCTAGCCGTTAATACATTTTTCAAAAGGAGCTCTCCTTCCCTTTCCTTAAAAGCACTCCTCTCTCCCTGTCTTATACCATCACTCACAATGTAGGGAGAAAGTTGCTGGACTGAAAGTAAAAGCACATAATTTATATTTATTTTGCATGTGTTAGGTTACAAACCTCTGGAGATTTTTAAGACCATTCTGCTCTCCAAGCAAGAGTCAAAACTAAGTAACATGCTACATTTGAGTTAAGAGGAACATAGCAGTAAATGATGCTAGAGGGTCTTGTTACTGAGGTTGCATTTACCAAAGAAAATCCCATTCTTAAAGGACCTCCGGAGAGCCTTCCTCCTTGTGGTTCAGTGGTACGAGGAAAAACCAGAGACTCTTGCTAGGTTGCTGAAGTTCAGGGTGGAATCATCTTTTCTTCACTTGTTAACTGAAGGCAAACCCTTCTAAATATCCTGGCCTTGTTGTGCCTGTTGTTTCGGCATTTTTATCATCGGGGTCGCTTTTGTTATAGATTTGTCATGGTGAAGATCAACCTGTATTCCGTCAGGGTTTGCAAGGCTCCCTACCACGTGCTGATCTGGCACCTGTCCTGGAGTTACCCACCTCATCCTGGTCTGTCTTTCTTAGCGCAATGACCTTCTAGCTCTAGCCTAATACAATAATTTGTTTAGTGATTTAAGGGAGTTGGCCAAGAAACACAGGCAGGAACTAGCATTCCCAAACTTAATCCTTAATCTCTTTGTCTTGTTCATGGAGAAAACCAGAAGCAAAATGGCCTAAAGGTTGTGCTCTCTGAAACCAAAACACCTCCAGGAAGATGTTCCAGGCTGAATGTCCCCCCTTCCTTCCCCCCTGCTACCTCTCCAATTCACATGTTGAAGTTCTAATGCCCAGGACCACAGAATGAGACTGTTTGGAAACAGGGCTTTTATAGAGGCACTGAAGTTAAAATAAGGTTATTAGAGTGGGATTTATCCAATATGGTGAGTATTTTTATAAGAGGGGGAAATTTAGATACAGACACCAGCAGAGGGAAGACCCTTTTCATGAGAGGACACAGATAGAAGATGGCCATCTACAAGCCGGGAGAGAGGCCTGGAACGGTCTTCCTCTCACAGTTCCCAGAAGGAACCTACCCTGTCTACACCTTGATTTTGGACTTCTGGCCTTCAGAACTGTGAGACAATTTAAGTCTGCTATTTAATTCACCCAGTCTGTGGCACTTTGTATGGCAGCCCCAGCCCTAGCCACCTAATAGGTGGGGGATTAATTGAGTCATCCATATATTTTGGTATTCCAAAATAACTTCCATTATTTAGAAAGAGTCTGCAGGCAGGGAGATGTGTTGGGCTTTGGGAAGTCCTTAATAGTGCACTAAACGAGACCCTTGGAAGATTCCAGCCTGGCCCTACCCAGCTTAGCTGCTGAATCCTCCACAAACCGTAAGGTAGCATTGAAGTCTGTGGCGCACTATCGCCATGCGTAAATCATGGCTAATCATAGAAATAACTTGTCTTCTATTTAGCTTCATGTATCTGGACACACAAGTACTTTCCTGCTGAGAAGCTAACACTTCAAGAACATTGGGCTTTTTGTACCTCCTCTGCAACCATTTAACATGATTTCGAACAGAGTAAAACTCTGTGGATCTGCAAATTTAACTCCAGAGGTATTGCCACACCTGTCTATGCCACCCAGACGGAGGGCTCAGGTGAGAGCTTTCTGCTTGTGCACTTGAAACGTGAGGCCTCATCAACAAATACTCTTTATGAAATTTGCCTATTAGTCTTTCCATCGATGCAGCTGTTTCCACCAGTGCAGTGTCCCTTTAAGAACCTGCAAGATTACTAATGGATACAGGTCATGGTGACAGACTTAAATAAACCTTCTGCAATAAACAATCATGTTGAGTTTTCATATGATTACCATCATCTCATGCCTGTCCCAATAGGGCAAAGAATGCATGAAGGAAATGAACATGATGGATCATATACATCATACTGTCATCCCCCAAGAGTGAGACAAACAGTATCTTGAGGAGGCTTACACTGTCTTCCTGATAAAAACCGACAAGAATGTGCATTAAAATGGATCCTGTATTTTGTGATAAACTGTTCTTGCCCTGTGTTATACTGTGTTCTACACATATATACAACCCACCCTATGGAATAAAAATGTATTCAGTAGACATAAGGCATTTGCTCTGGGGATTTGGAAATTAAATACTGGAGGGCTAGTCAATGTCAAAAATTGGAGTGGAATTAATAAAATTAATAAAATGAGCTGTCTAATTCAAAATTATATATGTATGTCATCCCCGGTTTGGGTTCATATCTCAAGACCCTGCATAAATTAAGTTCATGGCCTGACCCATTTAAAAAATAACTCTCTTTTGCTGTTCAGGTCTTTAAGGTCAAGTTCAAGAAGTGCCAGCACTACAATGATTTACACTGCATGCTTCCTCCCTGAGTGTTATTCTCTAGCATTGAGGTGTTTCGTCTCTCCCCCTCCCCATTTGCATCAGAGAACTGATGGGCTGTGGATTTTCAATATCCAGTGTCTGGTTAGAAGATGACAAGCATCTGCCTTATTTTTCATTTTTCACTTGTCATCAGGATATTTGAGGTGATATACCAAATATACTCACATGAAGTCACATGACTTAAAATATCATTTTCCTCAAGGTAATCTCATTCTAATGTTCCCATTTAGAAACATGATTTTGCTTATTTGTGAATCGACCACTCTGTGATAAGGTGCGTTAAGCAATCAAGAGAATATTTTCATGGTTTAATAGAAAAGATCCTGATGTTTTTCCTATCTGAATGGTCCTTGAGATGAATGTGGTGTAAAAATATGATACATTTCCCTGCTACAGAAGCAGCTCAGAAATCTTTACTTGTAATGACAGGCTAACAGCTGCGAACACAAGGTGACATCTTTAAAGATAAGGACACTGAGGTATTGATTAGACAAATCTATTTGGCAAGGCAGCGGTGATGTATAGATAGCGGAAGGGGATGTCGGGAGAAACCTGTGAATGCACATATTAGAAAATACCTTGCACAGTTCATAAATAATAATGATTATAATAAAGGCTCTGCCAGTGGTTTAAGGATCCGAGTAATATGAATTGATTGTTAACATTTCACTTTAAAGATAGATTAATTAATGCTGAATCATACGGTAATTCTTATGAAAGTACCGTACATATGACATGGAAATTAATACCAAATGAATTCATTACAAGTGAGATAATTACAATGAATACCCAATAAATTAGCCACGACAGGACATTTAGAATTCTAGGCATTCAAGTATTGAGAGTAGCAGCAAATGGCCAGGCCACTGCTGAGGTGTCAGGTCACCTCAGACTTAATCGGGCAGGTTCCTGGGCCTTTCAATGTGAGTTTCCCTCTGGTTGAGTTTCCCTCTGGTTGGCTGTGCCAGCTCAGATATGCTGACAGTGGCTATGGAGGTCACCGGGCTCTTCCGTGGGTGCTGGTTGTTGCCATAGGCTCCTTAGCAAACTGTTACCAACGAAATGCTGATGGGCTCAAGCACGCCACTAGGACTTGGTGAACAGAGAACTTGCACAGATTCTCGAGATGAGGTTCTGACTGGAGCACAGAGAGCCAACTCCTTTGGCTCTTCTTGTCCTTGCTGCCCAGTGCCATATCCTCACTGTCTGCTGGAGCTTCCTCTGGCCTACAAGGGCGTTTTGTAAAGTGCTCTCATTTTGCATAGGTTTGTGCTGGAATGCAGAGAAGTCAAGGGTCTTCCCCAAGAGCACACATCGTGTAAATCCCCAGCCCAGGGTTCTTGTTTCTAAGGAATCTGACTAGGAGACAACAATAAACATTATAGCTAATGTTTATCAAGCATGCAACACGAGCCAAATATTGTGCCGAATGCTTTATGCGTATCTTCATACATCCCCCTGGGGGAGACATATGAAGATACACACAAGGAAAGAAGAATACAAGTTGAGCAACAAGCACAGGGTTACCTAGCATGTGAGGGGAGGGTTGGGAACCCTAACCCAGGTTTATCTGTCATCATCACTTGGCTTTCTGGCAGCCGTGAGGTTCCACCTGGTGTCAGTGAGGCGTGATCTCCTGCCAACGTCTGGTTTACCATGAGTCTGCTGCAGCCATCCCAGAAAACTGGGTCCACTGTGGGAGAAGAACAGAGGGAGGCAGGGCAGAGATGCAGCTTCTGGGATGTGAGCAGGTGAGTGGGAGAGCTGCCCCTTCTCATTGAGGGGTTGGGAATCAGGGGTGCCTTTTCTGCTTCCTTATCCCCTTTCTGCCAAGGGATGGTAGAGCCTGGAGACGGACGGAGCTGCTAACAGGGAGCCTGGGCAATGGGCTGCTTTCCAGGTGAGAAACAAACTTCAATTTAAGTCACAGAATCACTGGGGCTTATTTGTTCCTTAAACTGAAATAGGAAGTGCACAACAAGGATGCCAGTCTAGGGTGGCTTTAATTCCCACATGACTGTGTCAGGGTGATTTTATAAGTCCTACACGTTGTGTCAGAGTCTGTGACAGTTTTCCGGGAGGAAAGGCATCCCTTACATAGAAAAGTAGAGGTGTGTTTACATCTAAGGCCTCCCTGCAGGAGTCCCAGAGGCCCCTGGAGGCCTCCGTGAAGCTCCAGCCCAGCTGACCTCTGCACCCCGTGGGCAGATGCTGCCATTTGGCAGCAAGTGGACTGGGCACACCCTGGCGGGGGTGGCAGTGGGGTCAGCCAGCGTGCAGGCATGGAGGCTGATCAGGGAGTGGCCCTGTGGAGAGTGTTACTGTGGCTGTTCGTGATGGATGGCGGGGTGCAGGTGCTGAAAGCAGGAGTCTGGGGTGGATGGTCTGGGATCTAGTGCTGTGGGTCATGTGCTAACCACGTGAGCCTCACTCAATAGAAGCGGGACCAGAGCTTTAAAACATTTTACTCAGAAATAATTTCAATGTTAAACAGAAGAACTGTTTTTCTCCAGGGAACTTACATCACTGCAGGAGAGAAGGGAAAGAGAATGCTTGTCTCCAGGCTGAAGACAAAAGACTTGGGAAAGGAGGGATGGGGCAGAAGGGTCTCAGCGAAGTAGTGGACACACACCTACTCTGCCTCGCTCACCACAACATCTGGTGTTGTGCTAGGTCATCCGGAAACCCACCTGCAGCATGGTGTTTGCCGAGCCCTTTGTATAGGCTTCCTGATGCCATCTTCCCTGGGAATGAACCCTTCCCCACCCAGGAGAGAAGGGAAAGAGAAGGTGGCAGGGGGTGGGGCAGGGGGCAAATCCTGAATCAGCTGAGTCTCCCCAAAAGTACTTGAAAAACATAGCTAGAATCGATGAAGTTATGAATTGGCAAGACTAAATTTTTCAACATTAATGGACACGGGGAGCTAGAGAGATAGTAGTTTGGTTACAGAGAAAGAAATGCTACGGCATCTTCACACACATGGGCATGTTCCCCACGCTCTGGGTTCAGACCCTGCAGTGTAACACTGGTTAATGCTAGGAGAAGCTTGGTCTCTTTCAGGCTTCTATTAATAGATGATTGTGACATTGTGACACTGGGACAGGAATCTGCTCAGCAATGCAGTTTGCGCTGAGAAGGTGGCTGTGGACAGCCGGGTCATTTATTCATCCGGCCAGTATTTATTGAGCCCGGATCATGTGCCAGGCACCATGGTTTCCAAGGTTTAAGAAAGTCCCTGCCTAAAAGGCTGACGTTTTTACTACCTAAAATTCCTTATATTCCTGAGCAACACTGTCTAAATACTTTGCTGAGATCAGCCACTGTGAAGGAGAAAGGCAGAACAGTAGAAAGATGTAGGTTTGGGAGTCAGGCTACCTGGGACTAAATCTCAGCTGAGTTTGTAAATTTGGATGAGTTATGAACTCTCTTAGGGCTTCGTTTTTCTCATTTGTAAAATGAAGATAATAAAAATACCTATTTCAGTGCAGCGTTGTTGTGAGGATTAAGTGAGATAATTTATTGAACCTCCGGAATATATTAGCTCTGAGTCTATGAAGCTCTGGGCAACTGAGTGCATTGAAGCTATTACAGTTGATAGAAAATAATTTCGGTGAGAGGAAGGAAAGGAAGATTCTACAGGGAGAACATAACTGGAGAGGATGCCTAGTGCTTGGGTAGCTTGTCTCCAGGCTGAAGACAAAAGACTTGGGAAAGGAGGGATGGGGCAGAAGGGTCTCAGCGAAGTAGTGGACACACACCTACTCTACTTCGCTCACCACAACATCTGGTGTGGTGCTAGGTCATCAGGAAACCCACTTGCAGCATGGTGTTTGCCGAGCCCTTTGTATAGGCTTCCTGATGCCATCTTCCCTGGGAGTGAACCCTTCCCCACCCAGGAGCTTCCCCACCTCCGTTCCCCACTTCCAGCTCTGTCTGTTTCCACACAAAGACTTGACCAGAGCAAAATGCTAAAAGGGTCACTTCTGTGGTACTGTAGAAGTTACAAGCACCAGAGTCATTTACAATGCCCCAATTTTCCTCTGTGCCTTTTAAGAAAAGCATCATTTTATTCCTTTGGGTTTCACGTTGTTATTCCTTCATTATTCTCTGTTTGGAGTAGTAAATGAACACAGAACTGCACAGCAGAGGAAATAAACCAAACAAATTGAAAAGTTCCTAGCCGTCGAAGAACTTGAAGTCTAGCAGCGTGAGTGGCATAAATAATAATTCAATACAGAATGGGGACAAGGCAATTAGTGGCTTTTACCAACGATGTCCTCTGTGGAACACGTCGGGGGTTTCAGGAGGAGCAAAATACAGCGGAAGCACATGAATTGGCATACATTTTAAATAAAAGGGAAAAATGGTGTGTGGGGGGGAGAAGTTGCAAAATTAAGGTTTTATAATAAAGAAGAAAGACAACTGAGAATTTTCTGGATTGGATAAAAGGATTCAAGGGAAAAAATAAGATAAAATATGGAGGCAATGTAGTGGTGACAGTTTTGATTTTCAGACAAAGAAACGGAATCTTCATGTAGGTTCAGAGACACTGAATGTTCAAGAGATGGGAGTGTGGGAACAGGCTGTACAATCCAGCCAGAAATAGTGGACCCAGAGGGCAGACCCTGGGCCTGGGAAGTGTACGCAGCACCAAGGATAACCAAACTACTCTTGGAAAGAGCTGCTTCTATCCTGAGAGGAGAGACTGTCCCCTGGGGACACTCAGGGCACCAGGGGTGACAGAGGCATGAAGGGCCCTGGGGCTTTGGAGCTGTGTCTTGTGTTAAAACATTCTCGCCCCTGTGGGCTTCGCGATTGGAGCACCTCAGCTCTGCTTTCTCACACCCAGTGTAAGCTACAAGGTGGAGAGTGGACTCACTCACAAACTGCCTTGCTGTTGATAATCTCTGTGTGTCAGAGTCCTTTTTGGAGGCAATGCCTAATCTCCCATGTGAGTAATGCATGCAATGCAGCCCAGCACTAAAATGGTGCTGGCCAGGGGGCTGATGGCGATCACAGGAGAGCTCTATTACCAGTTAGACCTAAAGGGCTTTGGGGAATATGCAGGCTTCTAAGTTATAAAGGAAAACAGGACCCTGAATGAGGCCAGAGGACTGCTTCTCTCTCCCTGGAGCATCTCTTCCATTTAAGCATTCAACACATGAGATTCACTTGTGGGAGACCACAGAGGAAGGGCAGAGAATAGGTAAAAGACTATTTACTTGTTCTTCCAGTGCTTTCTGCCTTCAGAATTTCTTCTATTCATAGGTAAAGCTGCAATGAAGTTGGTCAAAATAAGCCCCCATGGGAAAATCCAATAGGAAGTATAGGCAAGCTATTGCCTCAAAATACTATCTGTAAAAGTTTCTTAAAACTCAAGAGCTTGACCAGGAGTTTGAGATCAGCCTGGGCAACATAATGAGACCCTATCTCTCCGAAAAAAAAAAAAAAAAAAAAAAAAGAGAAAGAAAAAGAAAAAAAATGTAGCTAAGTGTGGTGGTGTACACCAGTGTCTCAAAATAACAACACCTGCCCCCCACCTCCAAAAAAAAAAAAAAAAAAAAAACAACAGCTATTGCTTAGTTTTATGTCTAAGGACTGCACTCCAGCTGGCAATGGTGTCTTTCCCCTCCTTCTGGGGTAACAGGGCAGCCTGCTTGCTCTTCTCCTGAGGAGGGCAGAAGTGGGGCTAAGCAAGCAGTCACAAGCCCTTTGCTTGCATTGAGTCTGCTGTCCTATCATCCAGAGCAAGTCACAGAGCTGGGGAGGAACAGGGCAAAAATCCAGAGAAAAAGCCCCTCCGACAGGATCTCTTACTGGGTGAGGAGGGAACCCTGGCTCTCTCAGTCAAGGGTGAGTGTGGGTGGGCCCTTTCTCACTGTCCTGCCTCCAGGGACTTGTGTCACTCTGGGGAATTGCCCTCGACTGGCCATGGTCTGGAACAGCCTGGGAACTTATAGGCAGAACAGCTCAGGTGTAACCACCCGGCTGGGGGGTCACTTCTGCCTTTAGAGGGGTCTGTGTCCCTGGCCACTGCTCAAGCAAGGAGCTCCCTCAGGCTGCTAAGGAGAGTCCACATTTCCTGCAGCAAGTCAGGGCTGCACCAACCCTGAGAGATGAGCTGAGTCATAGAACGTATGACATTTATACTGAAAAGCAAGAGAGACTAGTGTTTAAACTCTGTAATGGACAATAACACCCTGCGAATAACCATGGTCTTAGAGACTCGGGCTTGGTCATGACATTGAGAAATGTCCTTTGCCAACTCTTCTGGCAGCATTGGCTCTGCCAGGTCTGCTTGATCATCAACAAGTTCAGGGAGAGAGTGCAGGGCCGAGATCCATCCACAAGTTCAAGGGGAGAGGCTAGGGCCAGGGTCACATCAGCTTTCACCCTGGACCCGCAGCTTCAGGCCACAGAAACCAGCAAGTCCTTTTCTAGAGCTTGAGAAACTGAATGTGACTTTCAACACTTGGACACCCAAAAGTCACCAACTAACAGGCTAAGAAGTTTTACCAATTTAATTTATTTATTTGTAATCGACAAATTATAATTGTGCATGTTAATGGCAATGTAATATTATAATATATGTATACAGTGTGGAATGATTAAATCAAGCAAATTAACATGTCAATCACCTCAAATACTTACCATTTTTTGTGGTGCAAACTTTGAAATTTACTGTCTTAATTATTTTGAAATATACAATACAGTATTAACAATAGTTGCCATGCTGTGCAATGTATCTCAAAAAACCCATTTCTTCTGTCTAGCTGAAACTTTGTACCATTTGACCAACAACTCCCCATCCCTCCCTGAGCCTCTGTAACCACCGTTTCCCTCTCTGCTTCTATGCCTTCGATGAGTTTACATTTCACAGGTAAATGAAATCGTGCAGAAATTTTACAAATTCTCTAAGGATCTCATTTGTGTAATTTGGTGAACTTCCACTTCAGTGCTATCATGAAAGCCAAGAACAACTTTGAGTAAAACTCTGAGTGAGATTTTATTTTCCTTGCAATGGAGGTGAGAACGGTATCCAGTGTTTCCCAAGGGAATGCCAATACAGTGGTTATAAGGAGGAAGCAGAGGACTTGAAAACAGAGAGAGATTACAGGGATCCAGAAAATCAGGATACATCAGATAAATCGAGAAAAAACAACTTTCCTGTGTTTCCAGATGTTCTGAATCATACATACAGATTCCTTTCTCAGATTCACAAATGGGGCCTAATCCTTTAAGTTTAATCAATACGTCATCAGCAAAGGGTCCTTGAGAGTGATGAAAAACGTTAAGCATATTATTTGAAAATTTGTGTTATTCAAAAATTAGTTTATCATATGTTTTCTGAGTTTTCAGATAATCTGAAATTTTTGTTTAGGATCCAAATTAGAGATGGAAATTGTGTCAAGCAAAATAAAACTCTTGAGATTGCTCCTCCCTCTCTCTCTCCCTCCCTCCCTCCCTCCCTCCCTCCCTCCCTCCTTCCTTCCTTCCTTCCTTCCTTCCTTCCTTCCTTCCTTCCTTCCTTCCTCTCTTTCTTTCCCCTCCCCTCCCCTTGCCTCCCTTCTCCTCCTCTTCTCTTCTTTTCCATTTGCAGCTTTTAGTTTTCTACCCTGACCTCAATACAATTTTGGGGAGGGTTTGAGAGGAGTTTTAGTGAATGAAATTTCTCATTCACTAAAGCTACATAATTCCTGAGAGCTCAAAAATCATTCCCCAGTCTGACATTCTATTTCTCTTTTTCACAAAGTCAACTGGCAAAATGGTGACAAGACACCAAAGAGTAACTTTAGGATTTTGCAATCTGAGGCTGAAGGAGATTGCCAGCACTTTGAATCTGATCCTCAACAGTAGATGTGCAGTGAGTGGCCTGGGCTCTTCTGGCTGGCCCCAGGCATCCGGCCTGTCTCACTGTTACAGAGAGCTGGTCTGCATTGTCAGGGCATGGCCAGGATTCAGAGAGGGGAAAAAGGAAGCTCTGTTTAGTGTAATCTAAAGACCGGCACAAAGCTGCAGGTGTCTGCCCAGAGAAACACAAGTGCCATTTCTCTTAGGCACAGGACGTCTTCTTCAGACTTGTTTAAAGAAGAAAGACCAAGCAGACACCCCAGCAATGATGATACATTATGTCTTAAAGATAGTAAAGTGCTGGTGAATGTAGACCTTCCGCTCCACAAATCCTTTCTTTTGCCTCTTCAAATTGCTGTTTTAAACATTATCCTGACATACAAACTGGTTTAACTTGATGTCCATAATAAAAACATATTTATCTGAATAAATTTCAAATCAGTGACAGTTCTGCGTGCACCTGATGCACTTTTCTGTGGGTTAGTTGATACTGTTTAGGCACGGCTCCGTGGACTTTCTTTCCTATAGCTTCTTTCTCCACTTTCTTCCTTATTTCCCTCCCCTGCCACCAAGGCCTCCACCACAATCCACACCACACTTACATTCCAACTTTGTTTCCCTGCAGCGTTAAAGTGTGGGTACTGGTGTTGCAGGTTGTCTTACCACTTTAAATATATTTTTTTAAGCTTCCTCGGGGGACGGGTGAACTAGAGCAAAGGAGAATGGAAGAGTTGATTTCGTTCCCCTACCTACCAGGGAAAAGGAAAGAATAGCCAGAGGAAATGAGGTCTTCTGAAACTCCAAAGTGTGATTCAAGAACAATGCAGCCTTCTGGAAACTGTGGCGTGTTAAGGGAAGTTATGCTCTGTCACAGGAAGGGTGAGTGAGGCACTGTGCCTTGTGAGGTCTCTGGCCAGGCTCTGCGGCAGCTGCAGACAGGGCAGCAGCCTGGGAAACAAGAGGTGACTTCACTTGATAACACTCAGACCTGGACTGAGGAAGATGGAGGCCCACCGTTGAGTTGTTTCTATTAAAAGGTGTGCATTAAAGGAGGCCAAATTCTTGACTATGACTTGACTTTTAAATTTTAAAAAGCTGAACTTGAAGCTTATTGTCCTTTCCTCCTCCTCCTCCCTTCCAGAGAACTAGCAGAGTTTATTGGTTAAGAACATGGGATCTGGTTTGCACCCCTGTGCTGACGCTTCCTAGTTATGTGCTTTTAAGCAAGACGCGGATCCCTCTCTGCCTCAATTATCTTTCCTGTAAAATGGGGATAATAACGGTAGCTACCTTGCAAACATTTGCCATTAAGATTATGATATGACTTTGTAATCTTTGGGAAAGAAACTCTTCTTTCAGAAGCACAAGAGTGTAACACAGCTGACAATTCTGCCTTTCTTCTTGAGGGTTCTCCAGCCATCTATTCAAGGACTATTTCTGAACACCCATTGTGAGTGGGATGTGGGGCAACATGATGAGCCTCTCTGATCAGAAAAGAGGAAATATGAAAGCTCCACTGAATTACAGCTAGAATACAAAACTTTCACTCGGTATGTGACTCATATTTTCAGTATTTCTACATCAACGCTTATACACTTACTGCCATGAAACTAAAAACGTGCATTTGTGAGGAAATTAAGACTTAATATTATTAAATTTTATTATAAAAAACTGTGTTAAAATAGGCATAACATAAAATTTACCATCTTAACCATTTTACATGTTCAGCTTAGCTAGGCTCAGTGGTCTCAAGTTAAGACTTAATATTATTAAATTTTATTATAAAAAACTGTGTTAAAATAGGCATAACATAAAATTTACCATCTTAACCATTTTACATGTTCAGCTTAGCTAAGCTCAGTGGTCTCAAGTTCACTTACATTTTTGCACAATTATCGCCACCATCCATCTACAGAATGCTTTCATCATCCCAAACTGAAGCTCTGTGCTCACTAAACAGCAACTCCTCACTCCCTCCTCCCCAAAGCTCCGGGGACTGCCATTCTACTTTCCATCTCTAACAACTTGACTGGTCCAGGTACCTGGGATCAGTGGATTGGTATGTTATTTGTCATTTTGTGACTGGCTTATTTCACCAAGCATAATGTCCAGGTTCAGCCACATTGCAGGAAGTGACCAGATTGCCTTCCTTTTTAAGGCCACGTGATATCTGCTCCTATTTATGTGCTACTTTTGTTTGTTTGTTTGTTTGTTTGTTTGTTTGAGACGGAGTTTCACTCTTGTTACCCAGGCTGGAGTGCAATGGCGCGATCTCGGCTCACCGCAACCTCCGCCTCCTGGGTTCAGGCAATTCTCCTGCCTCAGCCTCCTGAGTAGCTTGGATTACAGGCATGTGCCACCACGCCCAGCTACTTTTTGTATTTTTAATAGAGACGGGGTTTCACCGTGTTGACCAGGATGGTCTCAATCTCTTGACCTCGTGATCCACCTGCCTCGGCCTCCCAAAGTGCTGGGATTACAGGCTTGAGCCACCGCGCCCGGCCTTATGTGCCATGTTTTAAAGATCCATTCATCCATTGTTGGACACGTGTTGCTTCCACCATTCGGCTATTATGAATACTGCTGCTATGAACGTTGGTCTACATGAACACTTAGGATTTTGATAATAATGATGATCTCTTCAAATTTGATAGCAGAACACCTGCTAAATAGTAGGTAACAACATTTCAGTTTTGTGAAGAGAACCCATTTACTCCTTCAGCAAACACTCACTATCTCCAAGTGCCAGGTGCTGGTGTCCAGGGCAAACCCCAGAGCTGTCAGAGAACTTCAGTCACCGAGGAGGCAAATGGGAAACAGGCAAACACCACTTGGTGTTTATCATTGTTCATGGCAGCCAGTGCTGAGAAGGAACAGCAGGACACACTGAGAGAGCACTGGCTGGGTGACCTGGCTTGGGCGGGGTGGTCAGGGAGGGGTTTTCTCATGAGGGGACCTTTGTGCTGAGGCCACAGGATGAGAAGAAACCAGGGCAGTGCAGAGTGGGAGGTAAGAACTTTAGGGGTAAGGACACAGTGCAGGCGAGCTCTGGGTAACATGCCTGCGCTGTCCCCTGCTCTGTGGATCATTTCTGACTCTGCTCCTAGTTGCTGAGTGTGACTTGAGCTCTTGACATTCCTGCAGCTCAGTGTTGGTTTATGAATCAAGCATAAAATTGCTTACTATTGACACATGCTTTTGTATCCTTGCAACTGCAGCACCTCAGGAGTGGAGAGAAGCATGAATATCCTTCTGTTCCAGGTGGCTCCCAACCCAGCCCTGTTTTAAGAACTGGGTCCCCAGGGAGTTCATAACAAAAAATCCTTGCTGGTGTTTCCCATATGAGAGGCAGTGATAAGCAGGTGAAGCTCATCCCCTTAAGAAGGAGGGTGCTGTTTCGATACGGAGCATCAGTCAGACAGAGCCTTTCCCTGGTGAAATGTGCTCTAAAGCTTACACATTTCCTCCTGTCATATATATAAATAAAAATGTATATAAATGTGTGTGTGTGTGTGTATATATATATATATATATATATATATATATATATATATATGTATATATAATGTCCCAGAGTGGAATAAGTCTTAAGACAGGCAATTGTATGTTGTGGAATGGATTGCTAAGGAAAAAATTCTGGATTTCAAGGAAGCCAACACAAATAGCAAACTACAATGGTGTCAAGTGGAACGGAAAATGACATTCATTTTGAAAACCTTTATTTCAAGCCCATGTCAGCCTCGGGGTCTTCATTGTGAACATGCACGTGCCTTCCCAAGCCTGTGCATCAAAGCCATTTCCTCAGACCCACTTTACAGAGAAAAGAGTGCTCAGCTCATGTGAACCGAAGGTCTTTTTGTGCTATTAAGTGACAACTCTGGACACTCACAGACACCTGTCTCTACTAGATTTCCCTGAGATAGGGTCATGGCCACTGAAAGTTTAAATAGGTTAAGCTCTTTGCTGTTACTGTTGCTGATGTAATGTCACCCGCATTATTTTTTTTTATTGATATGATCCCTTAGGATATGAAAATATTTATATTAGTTTCAGATAGTCAAGGCACACACTTTCGTTTTAGTCATTCAATTTTTTCTCACATACTGCAAACTCAGTGCCAACTTTGCCCCTCAGTCTGAGGCTGGCCTGTTTTGTTTATTGTTGTTTATTAGTGTATTTTTATATGTGTTGTATGCTGTCCCTTTTGAGCTTTTTGACCACAACCCATAAGAAGAAATATATTTTACTTCATCTAAATCAACACATTTTCACAAAACAATATTTATTATCTACTTCAAGAGATGCATTCGAGTGTTTTCTATTCTATAATATTCTCTTTAATTATGCACTATTTTATTTTTTTAAATGCTAGCCAAAACCGACAAACATGCCATGATTCACTAATGGGTTGAGCCCTGCAATTTGAAACACACTGTATAACTCTCTACCTGCCCAGAGCACACAAGCCCCTTCATGTAGCATGGTGGTTTCTTTCTCAAGGCTCAGTACATGGCAAGGGTTTCCACTGGTTAATTACCTGGTTTCAGGTACAAATGGGCCCATTGCTCGGGAGCATAATACCCAGTAGGTGGGTTTTCAGACGTTGTTCCTCTCCCCCTCATCCCTTCTAGTAGTCCACAGTGTCGGCTGTTCCACTTTTTGTGTTCATATGTACCCAGTGTTCAGCTCCCGTTTATAAGAGAGAACATGCAGTGTTTTGTTTCCTATTCCTACGTTGATTTGCTTAGCATGATGACCTCCAGCTGCATCCATATTTCTGCAAAGGACATAATTTCATTATTTTTAATATCTGAGTAGTATTCCATAGTGTGTATGTGCCATGTGTTCTTTATTCAGTTCACCATAGATGTGTACCTGGGTTGATTCCATGTCTTTGCTATTGTGAATAGTGCCGTGATGAACATATGAATGCATGTGTAGAACAATATATTTTCCTTTGGGTATAAATCCAGTAATGGGATTACTGGGTTGAATAGTAGCTCTGTTTTTTGTTCTTTGAGAAATCTCCAAACTGCTTTCCACAGTGGCTGACCTAATTTACATCCCCACCAACAGTGTTATAAGTATTCTCTTTTCTTTGCAGTATTGCCAGCATCTGTTTTTTTTTTTTTTTTTAAATCATTTTAATAATAGCCATTCTGACTGGTGTGAGACGGTATCCTATTGTGGCTTTGATTTGCATTTCTCTGATGATTAGTGATGATGAGCATTTTTTTTTCATATGTTTGTTGGTCTCTTGTATGTCTTATTTTGAGAAGTGTTTGTTCATGTCCTCTGCCTTCTTTTTAATGGGGTTATCATCTTGAGTAGTTTTAAACTCCGTACAGACTGTGGATATTAGACCTCTGTTGCATGAAGAGTTTGCAAATATTTTCTCCCATTCTCTAGATTATCTGCTTACTCTGTTGATAGTTTCTTTTACTGTGCAAAAGTTGTTTAGTTTAATTAAGTCCCACTTAATATTTTTTGTTGTACTTGAAATTGCTTTTGAGGACTTAGTCATAAATTATTTGCCAAGGCGGATGTCTAGAATGCTATTTTCTACAGTTTTTGTAGTTTGCGGTCTGAAATTTAAATCTTTACTCCATCTTGAGTTAATGGTGAAAGACAGGGGTTTAGTTTCATTCTTTCGCATATGGCTAACCAGCTATCTCAGCACCATTTATTGAATAGTCCTTTTCCTATTGCTTATTTTTGTCAGCTTCGTCAAAGATCAGTTGGTGTAGGTGTGTGGTTTTATTGCTGGGTACTCTATTTTGTTTTATTGGTCTATGTGTCTGTTTTTGTACCAGTACCATGCTGTTTTGATTTTTGTAGCCTTATAGTATAATTTGAAGTCAAATAATGTAATGCCTCCAGCTCTGTTTCTCAGGATTGCCTTGGCTATTCAGGCTCTTTTTTGGTTCCAAATGAATATTAGAATAGTTTCTTTTCTAATACTATGAAAAATGATGTTTGCATCTTGATAGGAATAGTGTTGAACCTATGCATTGTTTTGAGTAGTATGACTGTTTTAATGATATTAATTCTTCCAATCCATGAACATGTAATGTTTTACCATTTGTTTGTGTCATCACTGATTTCTTTCAGCAATGTTTTGTAGTTCTCCTTGTAGAGATCGTTTACCTCCTTCATTATCTGTATTCCTGGATATTTTATTTTTGGGTGTGGCTATTGTAAGTGGGATTGGATTCCTGATTTGGCTCTCTGTTTGAATGTTATTGGTATATAGAAATGCTACTCTGTGCTCGACTCAGCAGCATGTATACTACAAATACTACCCATTTTTGTGCATTGATTTTGCATCCTGACACTTTACTGAAGTCATTTATCAGGTCTAGGAGGATTTTGGCAGAGTTTTTAGGGTTTTCTAGGTAGAGAATCATATCATTAGTGAAGAGAGATAATTTGACTTCTTTTTCTATTTGGATGCATTGTATTTCTTTCTCTTGCCTACCTAGGACTTCCTGCTTTTTGTTTTTTGAGATAAGTTCTGGCTCTGTTATCCAGACTGGGCTGCAGAGACTTAATCTCTTGAGTTTTGAACTCCCTGTCATTGAAATAAATGAGAAAAAAAATTTTGGTGGGTACTCTGCAAATTAAGAGTTTGGAATCCCTTTCTTGCTGTTGATTGCTCCCTAATTTTTTTGGTCATAAATAACCTTAAGGAGGCAATTCAAACTTTGGCCACTTCTCTAAGAATGAGTTTTCCCATTCAAAAAACGAGGAGACCTCATTCATAGGGTCATGAAGATTAAATAAAATAATTTAGGTAAAGCATTTAGAACACGTGGTAATTCCTCAATATTAACCATTATTATTCTTGCCAATTTCTCTTTCAAATATGTGAGCCACTGAGAATCCACAACATTCTCTATCTTCAAATTCTTGTACTTCAGCCTGTGATGTTAAAAGAAGGTCATCAAGAGAGGATCATCTTAGTCCATTCAGGCTGTGAAAACAAATCATCAGAAACTAGATGGCTTATAAACAATGGATGTGAAATTTTGGAACCTGGGAAGTTCTAGATCAAGGCAGATTTGCTATCTGACGAGGGCCCACCCTTTGGTTCATAGACAGTGTCTTTTCACTCTGTTCTAATTTGGTGGAAGGTGGATAGTTGGCTTTCTGTAATTTCCTTTAAGAGAGTATGAATTCTATTCACGAGGGCTCTGCCTTCCCGAAATAATCATTTCCTCAAGGCCCACCTCCAAATACTATCACACTGGAGTCTTTCATCATATGAATTCTGGGGAGAGAGAAACATTCAGATCATAGCAAGGTGGGAGAAAAAGGGTGGGAGGTCAGGGACTGTCCTTTTTACCCTTATAGCTATAGCAGCCATTATAGGTTATTAATTCATAAATATGGTATTGCAAGGGAACAAGAATGAAGAAAAGAATAGAAAGCCAAGGTCCCAGTGGAAACTCATGATCTGTTGCCTAATTCCAAACATGAGCCAGTTCTCAGACACGGAACCCATTAGTTGAGGGTCAAGTCCCAGTAAGGAAGGATTCTGCAACACTGACGCAATTGGATACTGTAGGGATTCTTCAGTTCTTCTTTAAAGGGACCTATGGGAGTTTACTTGAGCAACTCTTGGGAATGTGTTATGTCTACCTTGTTCAAAAGCCATTGGCTATAGGTCTGAGTTGATGTCGATTCCTCCCAACCCAAAGCACCATCATCATATCCCTGTTAGAAGAGGGCTTTATGGGCAAGTAATCAATGGAGCCGTGGCCCTGAGCCATTGTGAGGTGGTAGGTCTCTCAGGTCCACAGACCAACAAATGATAACTTCCCAAATTCCTGAATATGTACTAGGTAAGAACATACTTAGCTTGGCAGAATCCTCATACTTCTTCCTTGACCTTGGAGTAAAAGTTATTGTCCTAGGAAAAGCCAAATGAAGGCTCCTGAAACTGCCTTCCCATATCAGTGTAGTTAATCAGAAGCAGCATGGTATGTTGGAAAGAATGGCAGAGATTAAGTGCTATGCTAACTGACATATGATGCAGAGGTAGTGGCTTTCATCTTAAGCATCAGTCTGGTTCTTACAAAACCAGATGGATAATGGCAGATGACAATGAACTATTACAAACTTAACTAAGTAATGGCTCCAATTAGAGCTGTTTTGTCAGATGTGCTCTCTTTACCAGGGCAGATTATCACAGCCTCAAGTAAGGGGGATACAGTTATTGATCAGGCAAATGCATTATTTCCCATAAGATAGGAAGAACAAAAGAAATTAGCATGTATCTGGGATGGACAACATTACACAGTAGTGATCTAGTCCCAGGTATATGTTGATTCTCCTGTACTCCATCACAAGATAGCTTGCAAGGACCTGGATTGGCTGGGCATTTTGCAGAACATCAATCCACAAATGATAGGTACTCTGGATGCCTTAGTAAGATAAATGCTTCAAAGTGGGATATAAATTTGCCAAAGATGCAGGGGTCTGCTACATTAGTGGAGGTTATAGGTAGTCCAGGGGTCCGGGGCATGTCAGGCAGGCCCTCCAAAGTAAGTAACAAGTAGCTTATTCCCAGTAAGGAAGAAAGTAAGGAATAAGTGAATCTTTTGCCCTCACTTCTACTCAAAAGGAAGCACAATTGTTAGATCTTTTTGGGTTTTGAAGGCAGCATATTCTGTACTTGAGAATATTTCTGATTCATTTGCCAAGTGACATGGAAGGATGCTACTTTGGAGTTGGCCCGGAGGCAACAAAATTTTTTGTACCGCAGGCATTTCTGCCCTTTAGGCTATATGATGAGCAGATGCCATGGTCCTAGGGGTATCTGGGTAAAATGGGATGCTGAGTAACAGCTCTAGAAAGTCCCCAAAGGAGTTATAGCACAGACCCTGGGGTTCTGGGACAAGGCCATGCTATCTGTGGAAGAGTGCTATATGCCATGTGAAAAATATTTCTTGACATGCTATTGGGCACTTGTAGAGACAGAACATCCAGACATGGAATACCAATTGAGCAGATGCCAATCATGAACTGGGTATTATCAGACCCACCAAGATACGAGGTCAGGCAGGCCCAGCAACAATCTGTTGTCAGATGAAAGTGGCACATCCTGGATTGGGCTTGAGCAGGTCCAGAGGATACAAATAAGCTACATGAACAGGTGGCCCAGACCTCCTCATGATCTACTACTTTGCACTGATGTCTTTCCCTCAATTCACACCTATTGCCACACAGGGGATTTCTTAGAGACTGGCTGAAGGAGGAGAAAAACCAAGCTTGGTTCACAATAGAATAGCTGAGCATATTGACGAGAGCTGAAAATGGACCACTGTTGCACTACAGCCCCTCTTGTGGTCCTGAAAGACAATAGGGTGGAGAATACTTCCATGGGTACAGCCTCACAGTAGTACTGCCTCTGGCCATCCACTTTCTGTGGAAAGAGAAGTGGATTAAGTAGGAATATACGTGGGTTCTGGGGAAGTGACAGGTGCCTTGACTCATTGTTAAGGGGCACAGAGAAAAAGGAACAAGAGAAGAGGTATGTGGATGGACCTATGGGCCTGGTCCTCAAGTGTGATCTTTGGATTGCATGTAAACACCAAGAGCCGCTGCAGCAAAAGTACAAACAACCGAACAGATGGGATGGATTGTTCAGGGGATGCCAGCCTCTGTCCTTGGCTTCAATGCATGATCAATGGGATCATGAGTGGAGCAATCATGAAGGCAGAAACAGAGGCTATGCATGAGCCCGGCAGCAAGAACTTCCTCTCACTGATTAAACTACTGCTGCTGCTCACCATCAGATTTGTCAGCTCAAAAAAGCAAAGACCCTGAAGCTGATCAGCAAGATGTCTGCAGCAAATTTATTCCAGAAGCCTCTTCTCACCCTGAATAGAATGGTGATTCACGTAATGAGACTGAGACATATTCTGTATATGGATTTATCTTTTCTGTCCACAAGACCGTGGTCATCTTATGATCCAAGGGCCCACAGAGTGTCTGCTTCACTGACAAGTGATCACCTATAACATCTCTTTGGACTGAAGACAAACTTTGTGGCAAAGAAGGTGTAGCAGTGTGCACACAACCATGGGATCTACCTGTTCTATCCCATGCCACACCATTTAGAAGCTGCCAACCTGAAAGAATAGTGGAAAAGCCTGCTAAAGAAGCAGTTCAGTCACCATCTTGAATGTGGCACCCCAAGTGGATGAGGGGCTGCTTTAGAATGCAGTAAACGTTTAGAACTAATGCTGTTATAGCTGCTCTACCTAGAAGTAGAAAACATAGCTCCAGGAAGTAGAAGTGGCTTTGTTCATCATTTCCATCATCATGACTGACTGAGGAAATCTGTATTTTATACCCACACAATTTTAGGTAACCTGATTCTTGGAGGTGGCTGCTTCCACCAAAGAACATAATCAGGGTCCTAGGGAATGTAAAGGCATGGCTGTGCCTCTGGCCACTTTGGTCTTCTTATGCCAATAGACAACCAGGCATAGAAAAATGTACTATATTAGAGGAAGAGTTGATCCCGATCATCATGAGGGAGTTAGACTGCTGGTACACACAGGAACAGGGAGGCACGTGTTTGGCATTTTGATGCACCTCTGTGGTGGTTCTTGGTGCTCTTAGGCTCAGTTTAAATTGCAGTTGGACAAGTACAGTAAACATAATTGGTCAGGAGAGGTGACAAGGGCTCAGATCCTGAACAAAAGTCACCTAGAGCCACCGAGGTACTGACCAAGGGTGAGGGGAATCTAGAATATGTGGCAGAGGAGGGCAATGGTGATAGTGATGGCCTTGGACCAGCTGCAGCAGAAGGAGCTCAAGTTCATCTCACTGACAGTCCTCTTGGAAACTCCCTAGGAATCATGACACAGAATCCCTCAGAAGCCGTGCCTGCATGGAATGAACTTAGTGTGAGGAGGAAGTGGCAATGAACAGGCAAGGGGTGGGTTGCAGCACGTGCTACTTGAATTCACTTTCCTGGGCTGAATGCCCCAGCTGCTTTCTGTGTCCGTGGCTAACAGCTAGTAAGCCTTTCCTTTTCCCCCAGATCACCCTCAGCTGATGAAAGCAGCTTTGCCCAGCAAATTCAAACTGCCCCTTCAGATTAGAAAGGCCCAGAGACAATGACCAACTGATATAGGGGTATAGAAAGCGGGACCTTCTGCATCAAGTGGTGGTGGTAGTGGTGGAGAAGATCACTCTACAGTTCTGTTTATGCTATGGAGCTCCCCCAACCTCCCATCTTGGGCCAGGCCAAGGACAGACTCTACCTGAGGCAGCAGCCTTGCCCTGCTCTCTCCCCTCCCCTGCCATTCTTCCCTCTTCCTGCTCCCCCCCCCCACCGCCTCATGTAAGGCACTCCCTCCATCAATCCTATGCACCTGACTCTTTGACTGAGGCGCTAATATCTTCCTTCCTTTGGTCTTCTGTCCTGGGGAAAAGACATTCTTTAAATTATCCCATAAAAAATGTAAACACCCTGGCGAATGAAACCACCTGATGGCTCCAGAATTTTGAAAATTGAGTGGTTCCTTAGGGGACAAAATTTATTCAGGGACACTTCTAACTTTTGCTCATTTTATTTAAGCATGATGCATACACAGAAAGTACACTGAAATGTATAGCCTGCTGAATTTTTACAAAGACATTATGGGAAGAGATGGGGTTACAGTGGCACACACTTTTCTACAACACGGTCCAGAAACAATCATGGTGCTCTCACTGCCACTTCACAGGCTGGAGCTTGTCACGTGGCCCACCCATAAGAAGAGGGGAGAACTGTACATGGGCAAGATTAGGGATCTCTGTAACAATAAACACAAGTCCGGACAAATCATTTTTTTCTCCACTAAGTTTTCTTCCATATATCAATGTATCTCCCTTTCTCCAGTTTTGGTGGCCAGTTCAAACCGTCTCAACCAATATACAGAGAGACTTTGCATTCAGGGTGTTTGTTCCAATGATAAATGATGAAGAACTTGATCGATCTGATTTGGCTAAATTTAGTAAACCGTTAAATGATAGGAAAGTCACCTTTACTATAATTTGAGGTCCAATTGGAAACAAAATGGTAGCTAAAAAACTTTCTACTGGGACTATCTTCTGCAATTTTTAAGTTTGCAGTGAAATTTTGCACATAGATAGAGGCTGCAAGGACTCATGATTACACCAAGAAAGGCGCACAATTTAGAGGATCACTGACGATACTAGGAAAAATGTAAAAATAATTATAGATCCTTTGATATTAGTGCACAGTTGCGTAATGACCACCATAACTGGCTTTGGGGCCACATTTGATAATGAGTCTTTTTTTAGGACCTAGTGTTGCATAGAAGCTCCGCTGATACTCTGTTTCTATTAATGAATGTGTAGTTCTAAGCTGCAGCAATGGCAATCCTGTATTATTCTGTGAATAAAATTCTGCTGAATTCACAGACAGGTGACATTGTGTGGGCACTAATGTATATGGAGCTCTCTGTTGTAATAAGGCTGCTATTACCTTTAACACAATACTGCTGAATGTGTGCCGGACTTACAGCAGGTGCTGTTAGCTAAGACTGGACTTAACTCTTTGGAGTCTGTTTTAAGCACCCTCTTGCAATCTTAGCAGTGGCTTCCAATCTCAATAATTCCCATCCTTGTCTTCAATTTTTTTACTGTGTTCATTCTCCCTTTCCCTCCCTCCTTGTATGTTTTTATAATGACTCCATTTGCATACAAATTCTTCTCTGGAAATGCATATTTTGCCTGTTTGTCTGAGGCGGTTGTTGATTCATCTCTTCATTCTTCCTGTCTGGGGGAGATGCACCCTTGTGCTTTGCCTGCGTCACCCACCCTGTCTCCTAATCTATGAGGACTCCATGTGGTAGTATCATTTCTCTCAAACACTGCATCCTCTAGCAGCAGTGAGTGCTCTGGGCTCAAAAAGGACATTAAACATCACCAATGACTTGACTCGGACACTGTGCTGGGCCAACAGAGAGCCACACAAGGCAGGAAGAAAGCCCTGGCTCTTGTCCCTGATCAGGGCCACCAGCAACCCAGGGCCCATGCGCACACATATCAGACAGTCTCCATGCACAGAGAGGGCTGACCTGGGCACACACAGGGTCCTCAGGGACATTTCACTCTTCCCTTTTATCTGCCTATTTCTGAGATTACCTGGGAGAGGGCAGCAGCCGCTGGGCCATCTGGCCTTGGCTTCATCACTGGTTTCCTTCCTCGCCTTTGGCACCTGTCTGTGGCCTGCAGCCCAGCGGTGGCAGGGAGAGAATTGGGTAGGAGAGCCACCATATCCCTGGGCAGCTATTTCTGTCAACTGAAAAGGCCATTTAAGCAAAACACTTAATTACCTTTCCTCTTCCCTACCACCTCTGGGAAAGTATGAGCCAGTCAGATAATGAGCTTAGAGCGAGTGAGCAGCTTGGGAGGGCAGAGATTTCCATCCGGCTGAGGAGTGACCTCCTCTGATCCCATCACGAAATGGGGAGCAGAGACAAGAGCAAGGGGTGAAATAAACAGGTTCCTCTGCAGCGTGGCTTCATTATCTCACCCGTCACGTTGCAGATTCCTAGAACATTAGAGAGCTCTAATTCACAGGTAAAGCACCCAGGCCCGGTCTGTGATGAGCCAACTCTGAAATGGAGGCTACTTCCACAGCATGGTGCTGCTCAAAGAGCTCTAAGCTGAGCATCTACCCTGCATGGCTACTGCCAGCTGGGAGGTTTGGGCAACTCACTCAACCCTCCGGGCCTCAGGTTTCTGACAGATAAAATGAGGACATTGGATTTGAAAGTTGCTAAGGCACCTCTACATTTTATAAAGCTAGAAAAATTGCTTTGGGTGTAGGGAGGTTGGGAAAATGGGGTCCCTTCCAAGCTGGGAGACTGGCTGCAGCTTGGGGAGGTGCTGGGGCTGGATTCTGTACCATGTTCCCCCTAGGGTGTGTGTCAGGCCAGGGGAGGATGCCCTCCTGGGCTTGTCAGAACCAGTTGTTGGGGTTCCGCCTGCAGAGGCACAGCCTGCCAAATGAAAGGCATGGAGAGCCGATGCTTTTAGGTGAGACAAGGTGCTGGCCTGTCTGGAGAGCCGGGCATCTGCAAAGAGCTCACGCCAGCCCTGTCCGCAAGGGGCAGAGTTTGCCTGCCTCTGTGGCTGAGCTCACTGGGTGTCTTTTTTTGTCTCTCATCCATTTTGACCTCAGTGAGTCTCATGTTTTCTGTTCCCTCAGTTGCCCTGCTTAGACTTGGCATCTGGCCGTGCCGGCCCAACAGAGGACTATGGCCGTGGAATGCTCCCTCCTTCCACTGCCGCTGCCAGGTCACCCCCACTGCCGGGCCCTGCCCAGCCACTCACTCTGGGCCCCATCCCACCCCTGGAACGTGATATCCCACCCACATTTTCCCTGCCACCCAGGCCCCTGCCTGCCTTCTGGAGTCTGGCCTTGCCTTTGCTGACTGGACTGTGCCATCTGGCCTTGGCCCTGGCCTGGCCTGTGACCCTGTGTTGCCTCCTGGCCCCTGCCTGTGGGACCATCAGTAAGGAGGACTCAGAGGCTGGGACGGGAGAGGGTGATTGAAGCCACGACACCCCCATGGGAGACAGGTTGGAGGACTGAGAAAGTTGCTCCATTTCACTCATTCATCGGTCATTGCGAGCTATCCTTAGGTGTGGAGGTTATGGCACCGAACACAAAAAAACCCCACCACCTCCTCTGGTGCCCCGTGCTGGGGAAATAGAAGAGCACCAAAACAAATAAACCAAAACATTTTGAAAACCTAACTAAATAAAAAAGTAAAATGATATTTGAAATAAAATGAGTATGTGTAGTAGAAAGTACCCACTATGATGGGAAAAAATAAAGCCACGAAGGGAGACAGGAATTCCCAGAGTAAGGATGGGGTTTGCAGGGTTAGACAGGGAGGTCAGAGGAGGCCTCACTGAAAGGGAAATTTGAGTGAAAAATCTGATAGACCCAGGGAGGGAGCCATGCTGAGATCTTGGAAAAGAGTGCTCCAGGCAGAGGGAGTGGGCATGCAAAGGCCCCGAGGCATAATCGTGCTGGTGAGCAAGAGGGCTGGCCAGGAAGCCTGTGGGACCTGAGCTGAGGGAGGGGCAGGCCAGATCACTCTGGAGAAGTAATGGGGATGGCTGTCGGAGGGCAGGTCGTGTGGAGCTCTGCAGGCTGCTGCAAGAGTTTCCCTCTGAGTGAGTTGAGGGCCACTGCTGGGCTTTGACAAGAGGAAGTCATTCTCTGGCCACTGACATGAGAGAACACCAAAAAAGGACCAGGGCACTGATGGGTGCCTGGTTGGGAGGCGACTGTGATCACACAGGTGAGATCACATTACACGACTTGGCCCAGATTGGTGATGGCGGAGAAGGTAAGAAATGGCCGGACCTAGATGTAAAGGTGAATTAGCGTGATTTTCTGATGGCCTGGATGTGGCATGTCAAAGAAAGAGTGGAGACAAATATGCTTTTGCAGTTCCTGAGCTGAGCAACTGCAGGAAAGGAACTATGGTTAATGGCAAGGAGAAGGGGTCAACCAGGAGCTCAGTGCTGAATGTGTTCGTTTCAGATGCCTATAGGTCACGAAGTGGAGGGGTGGAGTCTACAGTGCATGAGAGGACAGTATAAATCGGGTGCCCACAGCAAATAGATGGTATTTAAGGTCATCAGATGCAATGAGATTACTAGTGGAGTATAGACAGAAGTTAGAAGAGAGAGAGGTCAAAGGCTGAGCACTAGGGCCTCCAGTATGAGGAGGTTGCAGAGATGAGGAGGATGAGAGAAAGCTGGGAATGAAAGGCCCAGATAAAAGGGAGACCAATAGACTAATGCTGTGTGCTGGAAGGTAGATGCAGCGTTTCAATGAGGAAGGAGTGGTTATCCATGTCAACTAAGGTAAGGTCTAAAATGACAATTGGGCATAGGAAAGTGAGGGCTATTGTTGAGCCCCATTTTCTGCATGGAAAATTTATTTATTGGACTGGGGATCCTGGCCCCTAGCCTTGGCTACAGGGATGAGCATGTGGCTCAGGTCTGTCTCCTCCCCTGGTCACAGAGATTGGTTCAGAGATGTGGCATGTGGCTCATGCTGGGCCAATTAGAGTTCTTTCTGCACACAGTGATTGGTTTAGAGGTAACCATGTGACCCAGGGTGGGCCAATTAGAATTCTCTCCAGACACAGTGATTGGTTTAGAGATAAGCATGTGACTCAGGCTTGGCCAATTAGAATTCTCTCCGGACACAATGATGGATTTAGAGATAAGCATGTGGCCCAGGGTGTGTCAATTAGGGTTCTCTTTGGACATTTCCTCCTGGAGCTGTCAGGAAATATTGGCTCCTTTCTCTGGAGTTGCTAAGTGTTAGGATGCAAATCTTGGCCACTAACAGACATCCTACCTGTCAAGGAGTAACCATGATCCCTGACAATAGCATTTGAGGCCATTCTGGCTCCAGTACTGCCCAAGGCCTGCTGCTCTCTTAGACTTCCACGTTTCATTTCCTAGACAATAAATTTTCTACTTGAAGCTACTTTGAATCAGGCTCCTGTCTCTTGCATCCAAAGTGTCCTAACCAAATGAAGGAGATTTCTTTGAAGCCAGCTGCTCAATAGTGGGAGGTGATTCCTCAATAGTGGGAGTTCAGCCTCCTACATGAAACCTTATGGAGCAACCCCTGGATTCAGGAGTATTTTTAGCTGCCGCAATTGCCTGGGGAAGGCCGCCGGCCTGGGCACAACCAAACAGGGTCAGCTCCTACCTCTGTCTGCAGCAGCCTCTGACGCAGGCCTGGAATCTGGGGCAGGTAGGGTTGCGAAAAGAGAAGCTGCGTGAGGGTATCAGATTCCACCCATGACCCAAGAGGTGGCATCCTGCTGGCTGCTTGGGCTCAGTACTGGGAGTTCCCTCGGACCTTATGACAGCCAAGCAGGGAACTGCTGCAGGCTTAGATGGGGACAGGGTCAGCATCTGGGGAAAGCAGACCAAGTAATGGGAGACCAGGGCAGGGGAAGCAGTTGCTAAAACAAACTGACTAATCCTGCCAGATGACGTTTCTTTGGCCTGGAGCTGTTATTAAAGGGCCAGCCACACATAAATGGCAGCGTCTCAAGGACACTTAGTGCAAAGGCCCATTTATGCAGGCTTTTAGCTTTAGAAATCCAGTCTGCCACCTTTGGGTGTCTTCTCAGTGTGTTAAAAAGGAAAGCAATTTGTTTTTACTATTCTTTGGGGTCACATGCAGATAAACAGGTTATTCAGCCTGTCTCATCTCTCTCCTATACCTGGGCAAATAAATGCATGAATCACTCATGGGAAGAGCTCTGAGCTTCTCACCCTGCACACCAGTAAGGATAAATTATGCTCCAGTGATCATTTCTAGCTACCTACACTAAATAAACCAATCAAGGCTTCCTAGAGCCTTGCAATATCTATGCAACAAAGGACTTGGTACAACTCCCTTTTGTCCAAAATCATTACCTCATTGCTTGCTTCTATTACAGGGTTTCTTTTGTTATTGGAGAAGACACACATTTCACACCAACCTTTTATTATCTAACTGTGGTTGAGACTACTTTCCAACATATAGTTTACTCTCATCATGGAATAGAAACAACACCAACTCAAAAAACCTCATTAAATGGAGTGCCACGCAGTTAGAATTTGCAGCATTTGACAACAGAAGCGGAAATGAAATTTACTTGTTGCTCAGATAATTATAGATAGTGCATATTACTAGACTAAACACATTTGTAGGAAGGGTGAACTTAAAGTGTTTAACAGAAAAGCTGTCTTTAACACCCTCAAGGACTTTAAAATGTCACATTGCACCCAAATAATTGATGCCAGGTACACATGGATCTTCTGTATTCCCAAAAGCAGGTCTTCGAAGATTTCTGGCAGGCAGTGGTGGTTTAGCCTACTTTTAGTTTACTGCAATAAACTACACAAAAACCCTATCATTCACCCTTTTTGCTAATTTACTTCTGTCTTCTCCACAATCAGTCTAAGAAGGAATGTTCTACTTCATCAATTTACCCTTCAGTGAGGTATATTCTTGGTGCCCCAGTTGAATTCTGTTTTCTAAATCATGTACAGATATTTTCCCAAACCCTTTCCATACTTCCTGTAGGTGGGACACAAATTGCTAGAGAGAGATATTGTGGAAACAGAAGCAGACAGGCCTTCCCTTCTGATGAGAGTGGTTTTGTTCTTCTGGCTGTTGTGTTTTTAGACTCATGTCATGATCTCTATGAGGTGAGCAGAAACAAGGCTCTGGTATATTGGTCAAGGGAGTGTGAGCTGTTACAATAGGAAAGTCCTCACGTCTTAGCAGCTTTTTATACTAAAAGCATGTATCTTGCCCACGTAACTCTCCAAGGCCAGTCGTTCTGGCTGGGCAGCTCTCCTCCATGAGGTGGTTCAGAGGCCTGGACTTCTTACATGCATGGCTCCACCAAGCTCAACATGTGGCTTCCAGCATGGTTTCAGGAGTCTCTCATTCTGGCTGGCTGGGGAGAGAAAAGCTCATTGATGACTGCACAGGGCTTCATGGTACAGACTTGGGAGTGGTGCAGACTTATCAGCTCTGCTCATTTCCCACTGACCAGTGTAGGACTGATGTTGGACCATGGCCACACCTCCCTGTAAGGGAGGTTGGGAAGTATCATTTGGCCATTTGCCCAGGGTCTGGGTAAGGAGGCAGTGGTTTCTGCCTCCTGTGGTGATAGTCAAGCAGCTTTTGACTCCAACAGTGGCCAAGTTCTTATACCAAAAGAATTTAGAAATACTAATTGGGGTAGGTCCCAAGAAACTGAATAAATTTTGTTCTTAATTTCCTTTTTTTGCTGCTCAGTTTTGCTTCTCTATTTTTATCTCATTGATTTCTAGAATGAAATCAAACATCAAAGCATCTTGATCTCCAATAACGTCTCAAAAAAGCTAAAAAGTGTCTACAGCAAAAGAAATTTATTTGACCCTGTTTTCTTGTAAATCATCGGAAAGTGACCGGCTCCACACCAAAATATTCTAATGGTCCGAGGCAGACAGGATCAAGATGGTGCGCTCTCTCTCTCTCTCTCTCTCTCTCTCTTTAAGACCTGCATATCAGTGAGTACTTGACTCATAATTCAGGACATTAGACTTCACATAGGCCACCCTGCTCTCTTCACACCTGTGAGTCACCTCCTTTCCTCAGGGTGATGTGGACACAAATCTCAAGCCCACTACATTGCAGCTGTGAAGTTCTGGCAACTTATTTACCCTTCCTCAGGTTAAAATATTCTCCTTGACTCCTTATTCTGTACAAAATCAGGTTAATAATTCCCATCTCTTGGCACCTTGAGGGTTAAGTTAGAGATTAAAGGCAAAATCACTGAGCGCAGTGCCTGACATCAGCTAGACAAACAATCCCTACTGGCTTCCTTCCTGCCTTGCTTAGGGAACGGTAAAGCATCAGGGTCTTTGTCAGAATGGTGGTGCCTCTGCTAGTGGAGCTACCTCTCCTCCCCCATGCCACAGATTCCATGAAGACCCAACTGTAGCAACAGTTCTTTCCATTCAGGCAGAAATCAGAGGGTCTGAGGGTGAGGAGGGAGTAGGAGCCAGACAAAGGCACAATTACCCCCACATGACTGCCTGCTAAGAATTCTGGCTGCAGAAAAGGCTTTTCTGCGTTTGTTTGTGCTAGTTCTGCTCCAAGAACCCAAGAGGTAAGGCCTTTGGTCAACAGGACAGCTCACGTCTCATTGTTCCAATGGAAGTCAACTGAGCTAACCTCCTCTGGAATTTTCTACGCTCCACCTCTTCACTCATGTATTTTCTTAGTTCATAAACAGCTATCTATGCTAGTTAGCACAATTTCTATTGACCCAGCCTGGCTAAACTGAGCACACTTCAGACACACACACACACACACACACACACACACACACACCCTTCAAGGAAAATTTGGCCTCTACATGCAGGGTGGGTTTGTACTCTGTTTCTCAGGCCATGCCTGAATACATGTTGGAGGAAGACACGAATCACTTCCACCCATTTTCCTGAGCTAAGTTTAGGAGAATCAATTATAATCCTTAAATCTTCTCATTCTTATATAGGCTTATTTCGTACTTAGTTCTGGTATCCCACTTGGAGCCAGTCAGAAGAAAAAAAAAAAAACCTTTGCATTTGTGATGCTCCACAACTGTGCAGCAACCAGGATGATATTCTGGGATAAATCAGCAAAAGCCTTGGCTGTTTCAGTCATAATCCTAAAGATCAACAGAAGAAATTGCTTGAAGTGGATGGATAAAATTCTTAGAATAATCCTGTTCAAGCCCTCTAGAGTTCTTTTATGATGCCTTTATATATTTCAGCCTTTCACCTAGAAAGATTCCAAAGCATCACCCAACCCCATGGGCTTGTGCTGTGGGGAAGGAGCATGAGAGCTGCAAAAGAACTTGGATTTGAAAACGTCTTTTGAAGGAGTGTTGGGAGAAAAGGTCCCATTGAGGCTAATGACAAATCTGGGCGGTGCTTTAAGAATGTTTCCATGGGACACAAACACAGTAACTTTTCTCTGTCGAGAATGTCAGTCAAAGTATGTGGCCTAGCTAGACATACGGTGTATGACCAAAGTGTCGACCTAGCTAGAAACCTGTTCAGCAGGTTGAACTGCAGTGGGGCATCCTGCTGGTGAGCTTGCGACAGGTGCATTTTGGCAGACAGGGCTGAGGCTGGTATGCCAAGTCATTGGCAGTTGGCAGCATCAATTGGTAATGAGTGATGGAGTTTGATGGGGTTGTGATGGAGTTTGATGGGGTTGTGCAGGACAGGATGTGTTTACTGCATAGATCAAGACAAGAGGTGGAGGCTTGGCTGATGTTTCAGAGGCACATGAGCCAGAAGCTGGAGCTACAGCTGCAGATCAAGTTATTTCTCAACAGAAACATTCCTTCCATGGTCTCTTTTTTTCTGGTCCAAAATTTCGCAAAACTGAATAGCAAAATATAAAAAAGATAGCATATGTGGAAGCACATATATAGTATCTTATAGAAGTACCTGATTCACCACCAAAATCTGTTCTCCCCATTATCCATAAAAGGGAGGTCATATACTTTTTAAATTGAAGTGGAATTGACATACAATACACCACACACTTTGAAAGTGTACAAGTTTCTAACTTTGACATAAGCCATACTTCCATGAAATGGTCGCCGCTGTCGAGATAGTGAATATATTCATCATTTCAAAAAGGTTTCTTGTGCACCTTCCTGATCCCCTCTGCTTCTGTCCCTCCTTGCCTTGTCTTTTCTTTGGTCTGATTTCTATTACAATAGTAACAGAATTTTCTAGAGTTTGATATAAATGGAATTATGTAGTGTATATTCTTTTTTTGTCCTGCCTTCTTTCACTTCGTATAATTATTCTGAGATTCATCCATGTTCTTTGTGTGTTTCAAAAGTTCATTCCTTTTAATGAATGAGTCATATTTTATCCTATAGATATTATAGAGTTTATTTATCTGCTCATCTTTTATGAACATTTGGCTGTTTCTGGGCTTTTAATATTACAAATACAGCTGCAGTGAACATTCATGTCTAACAGTTTGTGTGGACATGTGCTTTCTCTTTTGTTGGGTAAATATCTATGGGTAGAAAGCCTGGGTCATACAGCCGCTGTACATTTAACTTTTTGAGAAACTGACCACTATTTTCTATTTGGTTGTACCATTCTTTATTCATACATTAGCAACATATGAGAGTCCTAGTTGCTCCACACTTTAACCAAAAATTGATACAGCTAATCTTTGTAATTTCAGTCATTCTGATAGATGTGTTGAAGTAGCTTGCATCTCTATAATGACTAATGATGAATGATGCTGAGTTTCTTTTCACATGCGTATTTGTTATCTGTCTGTCTTTCTTGGTGTAAGTTCAAGTCTGTCCATTATTTTCGAATGTTTGGTTTTCTTATTCCTGAGTATTGAGAGTTCTTTATACATTCTGGATGCAAGACCTATACCATATATAGGTCTTGAAAATAGTATGAACTTTTTCTTTAATTCCCTTAATAGTGAATGTGTCCCAGCACTTCACTTGGAAGCCAAGGCGGGTGGATCACTTGAGGTAAGGAGTTCGAGACTAGCCTGGCCAATAATGTGGTGAAAGCTTGTGTCTATTAAAGATAGAAAAAATTAACCTGGTGTGGTGGCAGGTACCAGTAATCCCAGATACTTGGTATGCTGAGGCAGGATAATCACTTGAACCTGGGAGGTGGAGGTTTCAGTAAGCCGAGATCACACCACTGTACTCCAGCCAGGGCTACAGAATGGAACTCCATCTCAAAAAAGAATAGCGAATGTGTATTTATTCTGCAGCCTCCTTTGCTATGCGGTATGGCCATGTAACTAAGTTCTTACTCATGGAATGTGAGTAGAAGTGTAGATGTGAAGTATGCTACTTCTGGCTTCAGTCCTTAAAATAGTGTATATGCTTCTCCAACCTCTTTTCCATGCCTTCAAGTGGATGATACGGCTTTGATCATGCTGGTGAGGGCAGTGCCCTGGCAATTCCAGAATGACCTTGGCAGTAGGATCACTCACCTTCAGGCTGTAACATGATAGAGGAATAAACCTCTACCTTTTTAAAAATCACTGAATTTTGGAGTGTCTTGCTCGTCCTTAGCAGCCTAGTCCTTACACTAAGTAATAACAACAAGAAAGACATTCCTTCTTCCTCTTTCCTTCCTACTTTGACCCCTTTGCAGCAGGAGTTTAGGTGGGCCTGAGGATGAATTCATTTTTCTGTAAAAGAGAATAAACATTTCTTGAGCACCCAATCAGGTACTGTGTTATGTAATCAACCTGCAAAGAGAAATAAAACCCAATCTTTGCTTTTGAGGAAATGATGGTCCAGTGAAAATCTTTGGATTTAGGCTCATAGTTAGCCAGTCTGAAGTTCTAGAGCTGATCATTCAACAGTCTAGGGATTTTGTTGAGCTTAGAGGAACCTGAAAAACATGCAGAAATTTGGCTTTAAATTGGCATTTTTCTCTTAATGTTCTGCAGAAAATCACATAAACATGAACTACACTTTAAGCCCTCCACCTGCAAACTGAGAACAGCTCTCAATGTCTAAGTGCCTACAGCACCCCTCCCCACCCCTTATATCCAGTTCTAGTCTCCCCAGGTTAAGTGGTATCATGTAGTTGCCATTTATTTGAGTTATTATGGGGACATAGATGCTACTAGACTTAATATTACTCAACTAACTTACTTCTCTCAAGGACTAAATTGAGGTTTACAGATGAGAAAACTGATCCAGAGAGGTTAACGAACTGTCTGAGGCCACAGAGCCAGCTAGGGATGGAAACAGGCTTTGAAACCTGGCCTGATTCCAAAATCTGAGTTCCATTCCTACAAACTCTGCTGCCTTTCATGGGAGCAGCTTCAGACTTAGCTATTCAGAGCATTGCTTCAGAAATTCTCTTTTCATGGGAGAAATAACTTCACAGACTCTGGTTGTATTTTTATAGCCTCCTCAGCTGCAGGCTTGATGACCAGACTCTGTTACTCAGAGGAACCTGTGTCACTCCCTGACTCTTTATATTCAAGCATCAGCATGTTTGACTTTTGTTTTCAATCCAGAACCTGTCCTGGATGTTATAAAACAGAAATCCAGCTTCACACTGACCACGAAATGACAGTTGATCACTGGAAAACAGCTTAGAACCCAGCTCCCCACTTTAGCACAAGCTGAAGTCATAGTTTTTGATTGGATTCTTCCAATGCCAGCTTGGCACCTTGGTGAGCGGTTTCAACCATATCAAACCAGAGGGAAAGGAAAGAGACTCATTCTTTCTCTTGCTGTTCCAGATCAGATAACGTTGCCCGATTAGTTCCTCTGCCACGAATTCACACCGCACGTACCCATATGCCAGGCCTTTGCTACCAGCCATCAGCTGTATTGCTTCCTGCACAATCATTCATAGTTTGCCTCAAGCTTTCCCTTCTCCACCTCTGTTTCTGGCTCCTCCCCATGAAGTAGCACAAATGCTTGCAAAGAAAATGTGACAACAGGTAAAATTTATAGGAGTTTCCTGGCCCACACAGAAATAAGAACCACAGGCATCCCCAGAGGAGAGATTTCCTTACCCAGACACTGAGCCTCTTGAATATGCCCTGATTGGCTCACATGGGAGTTCTCTAGAGAAACCGGTTATCTTTTTTGTGGAATCAGAGTGTGAAGCTCCTGTTTGGGAAGGGTGGCTTTCATAAATGCCAGGGGGATTATTTAGTTGCAGTTACAGAAAAACCCAACCCAAACTGGCTTAGTCAAAAAAGGAATTTATTGACTCACAGAAGCTGAAAAGAGGAGGGCTGGCTTGAGGCATAGCTCCATTCAGGGCTCCATTCAGGATGGATCTGCAGTACCTGGGCTTTTTTATCTTTATTTCTTTGTTTTGCCTTCTATTATGTTGATTTCAGCCTTGAATTTTATGGAAACCAGAAGGATCTCTGTGAAATCATTCATAATCTTGTGTTATAGGTCATAGTTTCATTTTCAAAAGATGCAGTGAAAAATGTCATTGTGCCTCATTGCTTCTGACTAGGTCACATATGAACCATGAACATCAGTGGATACGGAAATGAGACTTGCTGATGGCTGAGACCTGGGTCAAAACTCCACCCCTGGGATGCCACCCCATGGAGTCAGCTTAGTGTGACTGCAGGAGAAACCTGTACAGTTACCAGGGGGATACTGGAAATGTTTACTGCAGTGAGTTTTGCCTTCTAAGAAATAATAAGTGTGTGTCTACTGCACAATCCGACTGTACACCTTGAAATAATCAGTGTCTACTTATATAAGAATTTACACCCAAAGCCAGGCATAGAGACAGGGTCACTTACTGATTTAATCTCTAGGAGCAACGGCAGCTTCCCAAAATTTCGATGTAAATACATCAGCGTAGAAAACTTACTCCAGAGTTTGTCTGAAGTCAATAGGAGGACCACCCTATGTTCCTTAAAACAGGAAGATCCTCCACAACTTTGGTCTTGAAGCCTATTGCAATAAGCCTTTCTTATCTGTTCTTTGCTTTCTGTTTGTTTGTTTGTTTGTTTGTTTTCTGAGAGGAGTATGGTATTGAGTGATAAGGAAGTCAATGGCAGGATCTGGCTGGTTCTGGAGGGAGTAGAGTTTATGGCAGAAACTTGAAACTTGGGAAGTCTCTAGAAGCATTTTGACTGCATTATGGTCCACAGGCCAAAAGAAGAGTCCTTATGTTGTTCTTCCTTCCAGTCATTCAGCTTCTCCATAGGTCTTTCTAAATAAATGTCTGTGATTAGGTTATTCAACCTTCTTACAAACTCTTGACTTCAAGTGTTCAACCCTTTAACCACTGAACAATTGTTAGTTACCATGAAATTACCCAATATTATGTTATTATTTGATAGCTACGCATTTCTTTTCTTCAAACATTTTATTGTTTATTGTGTATCAGACTCTCTGCTAAAGCACTTTATACGCATTGTGTCATTTATTCCTCATAACTGTGACATAGAAACTATTATTATTCCCATTGTTTGAAAGATAAAACTTAGGCCTAAAAAAGCTTAAAAATCTTGCCCAAGGTCACATAACTAGAGCCAGAGATCTTAAAACCATGCTAGGTAAGTAAGACAAAGGCTTTGCCCTTGCTCCCCTGGTGCAGAACAGGAAGACAGACCTATAAATAAATGAGTGCATTGAATGTTACATTAGCCATGATAATGATCTACACAGGAGAAAGTGAAAAAGCAAGAGAGAGAGAACGCAGTCATTTCCCTAGTGGCGGGTGAGGGGTGAAGTGGCTGTTGGTAAAAGTTCTCTGGAGGAGGCTAAGCTGAGGTGCATGAGAAGGTGTTTTCCAGCTGGAGGGTGGGGTTGGGAATAGCATTCCAGAGACAGGAACCTGTGCACATCAAGCACAGAGACATCTAGAAGAGACACAGGACAGAAATATGCAAACTGTTGGGGCTGGCTGGAGCACAGGGTTCAGGAAGGATGGACACAGGAAAACATGGCAGGACCCCGTCCAGGAAAAGCCTAGTGGGAGTGAGGATTTGATCCGAGAAAATGGGACCATTGAAGGGTTTTAAGGAGCAAGGCGACATTCATGCCAAAATTCATAACCAGTAATTTAAAAGAAAATTGTAAGTTTCATTTTTTGAGCTTTTTAACTGTGTAAGAGACATAACATAAAATTACCATCTTAACCATTTGAAGTCTGTATCTCAGTGGCATTAGGTATATTTACAATGTTGCTCAATCATCTCCGTTATCTGTTTTCAGAACTTTTTCATCATCCCTACTAGGAATTCTTTACCCATTAAACAATAACATCTCATTTTTCTGTTCCCCAGCCTCTGGTAACCTCTATTCTACTTTCTGACTCTATGAATTTGCCTATTCTAGGTACCTTGGATAAAGGAATCATGCACTATTTGTCCTTTTGTGTCTGGCTAGTTTAACTTAACATAATCTCTTCAAATTTCACCATGTTGTAGCATGTGTCTGAATTTCATTCCTTTTTAAGGTGCATGATGTTCTATTCTATGGATATATCACATTTTGTTCATCCATCCACCTCTTGGTAGACATTTGGGTTGTTTCCGCCTTTTGATCACTGGGACTAATGCTGCTACGAATAATGGTGTACAAATACCTGTCTGAGTGCCTGCTTTCAATTTCTTTAGGTGTATACCTAGGAGTGGAGTTGCTGGATCATAGAGTTATTCTATGCTTAACTTTTCGAGCAACCGTCAAACTGTTTTTCACAGAGGCTGCACCACTTCACACTTTGATAGTAAAGTGTGAGGATTCCAATTTCTCCACGTCTTTGCCTAAGCATTTTGATTTTAGTTGCCCTAGCGATGTGAAGTAGTATTTCACTGAGGTTTTGATTTGCACTTTCCTGAAGATTAGTGCTGTTTGAGCATCTTTCCATGTGCTTCTCTGCCATTTGAGTATCTTTTTTGGAGAAATGTCTATTCAAGTTCTTTGTCCATTTTTAGCTTGGGTTTTTTTTTGTTGTTTTCTGCTGTTGTGTTGTAAGCATAACTAGCTTTTTCTTTTTCTTTCTTTCCTTCTTTTTTTTTTTTTTTTTTTTTTTTTTTTGAGATAGAGTTTCACTCTTGTGGCCTGGGCTGGTGTACAATGGCATGATCTCGGCTCACTGCAACCTCTGCCTCCTGGGTTAAAGTGATTCCCCTGCCTTAGCCTCCAGAGTAACTGGGATTATGGGTGTGTGCCACCATGCCTGGCTAATTTTTTGTATTGGTAGTAGAGATGGAGTTTCACCATGTTGGCCAGGTTAGTCTTGAACTCCTGACCTCAGGTGATCCACCTGCTTTGGCCTCCCAAAGTGCTGGGATTACAGGCATGAGCCACCGCACCTGACCATAAATAATATTTTTTTAACGACTAATATGCTCCAGCCACCAGATTGATCAGATCTGTAGTTTAGAAATACAGTTGTCCCTCAGTATCTGTGGCAAATTGGTTCCAGGATCCCCACCCTCCACGGATACCAAAATCCACAGATGCTCAAGTCCCTATGTAAAATGATGTGGCATATTTGCATTTAACCTATGCACATCCTCTCATATACTTTAAATCATTTTCAGATTCCTTATAATACCTAATGCAACGTATTAGGTAATATAAATATTTGTTTTATTGTATCGTCTAGGGAACAATGATAAGAAAAAAGTCTGTGTATGTTCAGTACAGATACAACCTTGTTTCTTTTTCCCTGAATTTTTTGATGCTCCCTTAGTTGAATCCATATAAATGGTACCTGTGGATACAGAGGGCCGACTCAACTGCCCTGGATGTATTTGAGAGGTGCACAAATAAAGGTTTTTGCTGTAGCCCATACAAAAGCTGAAGGAAGACTGAATTGAGTCAGGAATAGTAGAGGTTGAAACCAAGGAGCAGATGCATTTTCAGTTCTATGTAGTAAGTGACATTACTCAATCACTGATCCTGTTATGTTGTTTCTATTTTTTTTAATCCCTTGAACGAAATGAGTTAACAAAATTTGTTTACTGTCTTATTTTAACCAGAGTAAATTTTATTTTGCAGGTGCAATAAACAATAGGCAAGCTTTCTCAGCAAGCTAGGTAAGGGTACAAACATATAAAATAATTTTTTTGGTATGGAACACATTGCAAAGAAAGCAGTCCAGTTGGATTGATATCTTGGTGAAAAATTTGTGGGTTGTGTAGTGGAAAACTTTTTTGTTGGTGAAATCGGAGAGGACTTAAACATTCATCAGTATAAAAATGATTAATAGATCATGAAATACCATGCAGTAGATCAATATACATAGTACACTGTGACATAGAATCATTCTCAAAATGCGTTGTTAAGTAAAAAGTGAGACCTAGAATATAACATTCGGTATGACCACATTTATGATAAAAACATCTTTATTATATATGTACATATTTCTAAACACATGGATGAAAGTCAGGAGTGTATTCACACAGTGCAATTGGGAAGGACGTTAGGAGGTAAAAGTGGAGAGTAACTTTGGGTTGTATCATCTGTATTGTTTTCAAACTTCACCATGAGAATATGTTCATGTGTTCATTATATTTTTAAAAAAATATTAGTGGTCAGGCATCATGGCTCACATCTGTAATCCCAGCACTTTGGGAGGCCAAGGCAGGTGGATTGCCTGAGCCCAGCAGTTTGAGACCAGCCTGGGCAACATGGTGAAAACCTGTCTCTACAAAAATAATTTTAAAATTAGCCATGTGTGAGGGTGTGTGCCTGTAGTTCCAGCTACTTGGAGGGCTGAGGTGGGAGAATTGCTTGAGCCTGGGGAGGTCGAGGCTGCAGTGAGTTATGATTGTACCACTGCATTCCAGCCTGAGCGACAGAGCAAGATCCTGTCCTAAGAAAAAAATAAAAAGTGCTAACTTTCTTAGATTGATGGCTATAACATGGCTTTTCCATTTGCTCCTTTACCTGTGCCTTTATCCTACCTCCTCCCAAGACATTTCTCCTCCACAGCCCCTGGGGCTTGAGCATCATTCTCCAGAATGCCCCTGCAGGTCAACGGAGGTTGCCCTGAGAAACAAGGGGAACAAGTGTGCACATTCTCAGCATACAGCAATGTGAAGAACATCTAAAAAATGCATGTTTTTTTAGAATGAAAAATGTCAATGAACACACTACAGTTTAGGGGAAAGTGTCCATGCAGTGGTATTTGTATGTTGTTCCTGCCAAATTAACAAGACAGTTGGGAGTGTTCCATTATTGCCATACATGTCCATCTGTAGTTTTTCTGCAAAAGCCAGGCTGGTGCCACACATGGCTGTCATAACTAACACTGCTGATGAGCATTCCATGGCTCCAGTCTAGTCATCAAACACACACTGAGCACGTGCTGTGTGCACCGTCCTGAGTCAGGAGCCATAAACAGACGGAGTGGGCAATGATGTTCAACCTTGGAAGGAATTGCTCATGAGAAGGACACTAACAAGTTGATCTGTGACATGAGGGGGGGTGAAATAATTCCTGTAGCACCCTGACCTATATTGACTGTACTTTCTCACTGATTTCTATAGCACGAATTGCATTGTAATTTTACATTAGTTTGAATATCTTTTTGTATTAACTGTCAGCTTGTTCATTTCCTAATGGCAGACACTTCATCTATTTTTGTTCGTTTTTGTCTCTTCAGTCTCTGGCATAGTTCTTGGCACATGGAGCATGCTCAGCAAATATATATTAAATAAATCGTTGCTAAATGACATGTTTGTGTAAATATAATGTGTGTGCATATATAATTGTATTATATAATTATATATGTGAGTATATATATACTTATAATGATATACAATATATATTATTAGTTGATATATTATTATAATGACCATTAGTATGATATATTAATAGTATATCATTGTAAGTACTAGCCTTCGTTATGAGAACACAAGCACAAAATTCACAATAGTTCAAACTACTTTTTTAAAAGCTACCACTTCAGGGCCTGACACTGGGGCCCATGCTTATAATCCCAGTGCTTTGGGAGGCCACAGTGGGAGGATTGCCCAAGGCCAGGAGTTCGAGACCAGCCTGGACAACATAGAGAGACCATGAACTAAGTGAATTAATGCAGAAACAGAAAACTAAATACCACAGGTTCTCACTTCTAAGTGGAAGCTGAACTCTGGGTTCATAGACATAAAGACAGCAGTGATAGACACTGGAGACTGCTAGAATGGGGAGGGGAAGAGGCAGTCCAGGGCTGGAAAACTAACCATTGGGTACTATGCTCACTTCTTGGGTGATAGGATCAACCGTACCCCAAACCTTAGCAACACATGATATACCCAGGAAACAAACTTGAACATTTACTCCCTGAATCTAAAATAAAACTTGATACTGTAAAAGAGAGAGAGAGACCTTGTCTCTACAAAAATAAAAAAGTAAAAAAAATTAGTAGGTGTGCTGGCAAGTGCCTGCAGTCTCAGATCCTGGGGAGGCTGAGGTGAGAGGATCTCTTGAGCCCAGAAGATGGAGGCTGTAGTGAGCCCTGATTGCACCACTACACTCGAGCTTGGGTGACAGAGCGAGACTCTGTCTCTAATTAAAAATATATATATAACAAAAAGCTACCACTCCAGAATCGATAGCTTTTTCAAGGCCTTAATACAATTTCACTATGGCTAAGACTCCAGGGCGGGAGAGCACTGTGAATTAGGCGCACTAATCATATCCCTTCATGACGGAGGGACACACAGAGCAGCCTGCACTGTGCTGGGTGCGTGGGACCCTCTAACTGGTGACCCTCAGACTTCCAGGGTGTTCAGACAGAGTCACATACCTACCCCTTAGGGCTGATGAGTTAGGAGATATTTATCGACTCCTCCGACTCCTCTCAAGACCCATTCTCAGTTCCTGCTCCTTTCACCCTCAGCAAGTACCCTCATCTCATGAGTCACTGGGGTCACTGAGATCATCAGTGTGCTTTCTGGTAACTTCCTAGTCTTCTACAGTTTACTGACACCCATGTCCATCTTCTGAGCCAGGCCTCCAGCCAGGGGAGATAAGGTGGCCTCCTTCCTGGCACACTTTCTACCTCTCCCAGGGTCTGCGTTCTCTTGGCCTGTGCCTCTTCCTTCATCTGCTCCCCACCCCCACCCCTCCCTCGGTCTTTCCAGTTCTTCCTTCGGTTCCTACCAAGGTCCCTCTGCCTAGGAAGGGTCTCCTGCTAATGTTCCTCTTCTGGATTTTTACGCCAGCCTGCAAATCTGTCTTGCACTTCCATTTGTTCCTCTTCCGCAGTGCAGGCTGTGGAATTCTTTTTTTTTTCCGACGGAGTTTCACTCTTGTTGCCCAGGCTGGAGTGCAATGGAGTGATCTCAGCTCACTGCAACCTCTGCCTCCCAAGTTCAAGTGATTCTTCTGCCTCAGCCTCCCAAGCAGCTGGGATTATAGGCGTGTGACATCACACCTGGCTAATTTTTTTTTTTTTTTTTTTTTTTTTTTTTTTTTTTTTTTTTTTTAGTAGAGATGGGGTTTCATCATGTTGGTCAGGCTGCTCTCAAACTCCTGACCTCAAGTGATCCTCCAGCCTTGGCCTCCCACAGTGCTGGGATTACAGGCATGAGCCATTGCACCCAGCCAGAATTATTTTGACAATGCAAGTCATGGGCCATTCCCAGTACACTAGCTCTGACTTCCTCACTTTCCATCACTTTGAGAAATCACATCAGAATGTGAGTAAGAGGGACATTAAATCCTTCTACTTTTTCCTTTCCTTCCTTCCCTTACACTCCTTCCCTCCCTCCCTCCCTCCCTCCCTTCTTTCCTTCCCTCCTTCCTTCCTTCCTCTGTTTTCCCTTTCTTCCTTTTGAAAGTAAATTATTTGCATACTTGAGTATTTATTAATAGTCACACACATCAGCACTTAAGACATCTTGACCCTGTGGCTGGGCTTGTGTCTTCCTCTGCATCTCATGCACCTTGCCTTGTGTCTAGACTTCTTCTCACCCAGTTTACTTCTCATTCTCAGTTCTGCTCCCAACACTATGTCCTCATTGCCACCATTAACATCTGCCCCGTCCTTATCTGTTGCTTCTGCCAGTGTTGCTCCTGCAAGTCCTCAGACTTCCCTGCCACATTCTTCAGACCTACCTTTCTTTCTTTACTTCTTTCATTTCTTCCTTCCTTCCCTCCCTCCCTCCCTCCCTTCCCTCCCTCCCTCCCTTCCTTCTTTCTTTATTTCTTTTTTTCTTTCTTTCTCTTCTTCCTTTTTTTTTTTTTTTTTTTTTAGACAGAGTCTCACTCAGTCACCCAGGCTGGAGTGCAATGATGTGATCTTGGCTTATTGAAGCCTCTGTCTCCCAGGTTCAAGTGATTCTCCTGCCTTAGCCTCCCCAGTAGCAACAGGCATGCACCACCGCTCCCAGCTAATTTTTGTAATTTTAGTAGAGATGGAGTTTCACCAATTTGGCCAGACTAATCTTGAATTCCTGACCTCAAGTGATCCACCTGCCTTGGCCTCCCGAAGTGCTGGGATTCCAGGAGTCAGCCACTGTGCCTGGCCTCCCCAGGCTTTTCTTGAATGGTTCATTTTGTCTCTCCTTGGCTGCCTCATGTTCTGCATGCCCCTGATGCCCTGTCCTCAGGATTCTGCCCTCTGCCTATGTCTTACCCTCCTATCGCTGCGAGCTTCCTGTGGGTGATTTTCTGTGTTGCATGCACATCCCTCATATCACATGCACCCCTCTTATTTTAGTGTAACTCTCTGGGCCTTCTAGAACATTGGCTCACCATTGAGGCTTGCTTGCTGGGCTACAGTCATGATTCCAAGGAGGATTACATTGTGATTTTATGACAGTTAACCTTTTTGTTTTATTGTCAATACTGTTCCTAAGGAAAACCAGGATTTTGATGACATTTTTCAGTAAAGCAGCACATTACCTCCAGTCTTCAAGAATTTCCTGTTGTTTTCTCATCTTCGACCCATCTGCTTGCTGACATGAGGAAATGCTCCTCAATTCAGAGGCCTGGCAGAGTGTGATGGCTCATGCCTATAGTCCCAGTACTGTGGGAGACCAAGGCAGGAGGATCACTTGAGCCCAGGAATTCAAAATCAGCTTGGGCATCATTGGGAGACCCCATCTCTACACAGAATTTAAAAATTGTCCAGGCACAGTTAATACACACCTGTAGTCCAAGCTACTCTGGAGGCTGAGGTGGGAAGGTTGCTTGAGCCCAGGAGATCAAGGCTACAGTGAGCTGTGATTGCACCACTGCACTTCATCCTGGGTAACAGAGTGAGACCCTGTGTCTCTAACTTAACAAGAAATAGAGGCTTGGAGGAGCACCTATGAGTCTCAAACAGTGTTTTTCAGCTGGGGCCCTTCCTCTTTGATCTATGTAGACGGCTTCTCTAGGCACCCCCTTCTGTCTTGCCCACCTTCATTAAGCCTCTTTCAAACCTTCCTGCCTCTCTCCACAGAATCAACGTCCCACTCTTGACCTGTAACTGAGTACATTTTGGGCAGATTCTGTGAGCCCAGTTTTATGCAGTGGAGGCAGCAGTAAAGAGAAAGACCTATTCTGAAGGAAATTCCATTCACGAAGCCAATGTGTCTTTACCAGAGGAAAGCATGCAACTGCCTGTTTTGCTACAAATGAGGATATTTTCCCAAAGTGTGTTCATTTCTTGTTGCTGCTGTAACAAATTATCTAACAGGTCTGGAAGCCAGAAGTCTGAAAACATTTTTATTGGGCGCTGAATTCAAGGTGTCAGCCAGGCTGGTGCCTTCTTAAGGCTGTAGGGCAGAATCAGTTTCCCTGACTTTGGTAGCTACTGGAAGCCACCAGCATTCCTAGACTTGTGGTTCCTTCCTAGCATCACGTCAACCTCTTGCTTCCATCATCACGTCTCCTACTTCCTCCTCTGCAGTCAGATCTCCCTCGGCCTCTCTTTTATAAGGACATCATGATAACATTTGGGGTCCATCTAGATAATCCACGATAATCTCCCCAGCTCAAGATCCTTAATTGAATCACATCTGTAAAGTCCCCTTGGCATATAAAGTGACACATACAACTTCCAGGGATAAGCACATGTACACCTTTGGTTGTGGGCGGACATTCTTTAGCATACCACGGTATGTCACAGCAAATTTCACCTGCCCTTTGCCTACCCATTCACATATCTTTGTAACACTTTCTTGAGTTTTATTCTGATAGTAGATTGCTAGGTAACAGACATTTTCCTTTAGATACATGCAAACGCACATATGAGTTGATTTTGAAAGTCAGCTTTCAAGGTGTGCTGACACATCTTTAAGAAAGAAAACAATTTAGAGGGTGTGGTTTCTGTTGCCAGTGCTTTGGTTTAGTCTCATGTGCACATGCACACACAAACATGCACACACATGTGCATACACATGCACACACACATGCGCACACACACAAGTGCACACACACATCACACCGTGCCACTCTTATGTCCTCATTCAGCCTGCTGAAAGAGAGCTCAGGTGAGGGTACATCAAAGTGTCACCAGAGGCATTTGAGTCATGGAAAGATATTGGGCTAGCTTGCTCAGATGCAGGCCAATGGCCACCTCTTTCTAGTATCCGAAGCTCCAAAGTCCAGAAACCGCCATGCTCCTCCCTGCGTGGTTCGTTGACTACACGTTCCGGTTCATCTCTGTCTTTCCTGGTTCCTCCTTCGCTTTCCTCAGCTTTGCCCACTGCCTTCAACACCCAGCTGGAGAGATTTTCATGAGGCCTCTGTCTTCTGTCCACTTCCCCACTCTGTGGCATTTTTCTTTGTTAATCTTATCCCTTTCTCCAGCTTCAACACTCAGCCATGAAGATGCTTTCCAGACCCATGTTTCTAATGTAAAATATGAAAAGTAAATATTCCTTTGACAATTTCTAAGACCCTCTCCTATTTCTCTTGGTTGAAGACATTTGGATGATGATACTTTAATTTATAGTCCTTATATATTTTAATAGCTCATCTTGGTTGAATATTTGGTATGGCAATGCTCTTATTCTAAACATGAACCCAAAACAAATCTTACTTAAAAGAAAAGCTAGAAAGATGCATTCAAAACAGATACATTTGTTAGTTAGCAAATTACACTAATAAAAATTTGATTTAGGGCATTAAAGTTTAGAACACAAATGTAAACACAGCTAATGGATCCATTCATTGCTTCTCACTTACGGCACCAATGGGGGTTTGATAATGGTGCTCACGTAATGAATGAAATTCCACTTCCCAGCTCACACTCTCACATAAAATAAAATAACATCATGAATCGTAAGTATATGTTTGCTAGCGAACAAACCATTTACCAAATGGAATTCCCTAGTTATTGCCTTTAGGTCAAATCTCTCAAGTCTCTGGGAAAATCTAGCTCAGTGAAACGGAATAATAATTCCAAGTGAAATGATAAGGCTTTCCTCCACTGAAGTCTATAATTTCTTATTGGTACTTGGCTACCTTTTGTTCATCATATTACATTACCAGTAGTTTTAGCATTTTCTCTGGGTTGAGTTCTTTTTGTCCGATTTTTACAGTTATTATATTTATGATAAGGAATGGGAACAGTATAGTGATGGGTTTCAGTTCTGAAGTAAAAGTTTCTTACTGCACTCCTAAGTTCCAGTTCATTTGCTAATTAAATGACTGTCAAGTTTAGGAAGAATCACGTACATGTCTTCTGCTTCTAAGTCTCTTCAGAAAAGAAAATTACAATCTACTTGGATACTAGAACAATGATCTATATTGCTTGTTCTTACCATAATTTCTTTGCCTTGTGGAAATTACTGTATTCAGTGGTATAAAATGTTAGTAGTTTTAGGTCTCTACAAACCATAAGCTGTCAGATTTCCTTTCATTGGCTTTTTCTAATGGCTTCTAAAACGATGACTACATTTTAAACACATGAAGATATGTTGTCATGAAGATTGTTTGTAACGAAACCAACAGAGCCACAGATGAGCATTGCCTCTTCAAAAGCAGGCAGTGAGCCTTCGTAGAATCTGTTTGTTCATTCACTTATTCCTTCCGCATTTGCAGACCTGTTCACCGCTTACTTTCTGAGTATTTAGTGGATGGCATCCTCTGCTTTGCTATAGTAATAATAATATTTATTATAATTTAAATAATACCTATCATATCTAGTGATAGATGTCACTCAGCATAGAGTTAGCTCTTCATAAGCCCATAGTTTAATTCAGTGCTGTTATAAAAAATTATAACTAAAAATAAATATGCATCATGGCTCACACTTGTAATCTGAGCACTTTGGGAGGCCAAGGTGAGAGGATGGCTTGAGCCCAGGAGTTTGAGACCTTCCTGCACAGCATAGCTAAACCTTGTCTCTACAAAAAATACAAAAATTAGCTTGGCACGGTGGTGCATGCCTGTAGTCCCAGCTACTTGGGAGGCTGAGGAGGGAGGACTGATTGAGCCAGGGAGGTAGAAGCTGGAGTGAGCCATAATCCCACCACTGCATTCCAGCATGGCCAACAGAGTGAGACCCAATCTCAAATATATATATATATGCAAATAAAATCTCTCTCTTCATTAGACTATGAGACCTGTGAGGCAGAAAGCTCAGCTCAACATATGTCTTTGCTTCTGTAGATGAGTAAGATCATTGGTCTGATCTTGACCTGGATTTGAACCTGGATGCTTCAGGTACTAGCAGCTTGGTTATTACCAAGTTACTTATCCTGTGTTGCCTCAGTTTTTCCATCTTAAAATGATGATTGTAGGAGTGGGTGGATGGTGGGGAGTGCAGATAATAATATTACTTTGTAGGGTTGTTTGTAAAGACAAAGATGAATATAAAGTGCCTGACACTTAGTAGGCATTTAACACATGTTAAATGAATACATACCCTTGGAATTAACTGAAATGAAAAATGACTCCCAGCTTGGCTGAACAGAGAGGGCTTGTAAATGGGTTATCTAATCTCAGAGAATCTGGGGAGAAGCGCACTTTTGAAATAGAAAATCATCCTCCCCGCCTTTAAATGCTTTTTGATTTCTTTTTTCCTGTTGTTCAGGTGAGCATGCACAGTTTGTATGATCCTGTTCTAATCTTTACTTACACCGCTTCCAAAGGCAGCACACCCTCTGTGACCTAGGCTGAAGGGAAGGACTTTTCAGCAGCTTCAGTGCTTGAGGAATGGGGGGCACTGTGGACTGCTCAAGAGGAAGCGGCTGGTAAGATGCTAGACAGTGGCAGGTGGCTATTTTCACGTAGCAGTCAGCAGCAAATGAAAGAGGTGTGTGGAGCTCATTCTCCCCAGAGGCCATTCATTTCTCTACAGCTGAAAGAGCAATGGGTTGATCCAAAACAGGACCAAAAGTTCAAAAGGATTATGACACATCAGTCATGCACCCTCAAGATAATCTGGATAAAAAAGCGTAAGCACCCTCCAGTGTTGACAAAGCTTTGACATCCGCAAAAGCTGAAAGGGGAGAATCTGAGCTTTGCTAAGAGGGCTGTTACATTCATACATTCATAAATGTATGAAATGGATCCAATTAAAATGAAGTGCTTTTTACACTGATGACACTCTCTAGCCTTAAACTAAAATGGAAAGTACTCTAGGCATGATGCAAGTAAAAATATTTCCCGAATTATAAGCACATAATTATGATTGTCCGATAAATATGAATGACTTGTTGGGCACTGGTTGCCCTCAGATCTCCCTGCACCCCTTTTCACCTTCCCCCTTTTATGTTTCCTCCTCTGTCTTGGCCTGGCACCTCCCCGATTGCCCATGAAATGTGACTGACACCAGGCTGTCACCACTGTGCTGCCTTTGCCTCCTCCCTTTTACTGCTCTATTAGTTCAAGCGGAGACAAACTTTTTCTCACACATCCTACCCAGGCCCCTTCCTTCTTCCCTTACATCTTCCATCTCTTGTCCAATCAGATTAGAAAAATTAATATTAGTTTTCTACCAAGAGTTTGATGCTATGGAATGACATAAGGAATACAGAGTCCCTGCCTTTACTGAGTATAAAATCTAAAGTAGAAGATAATTTATCTCTACCTGTGTCTATCTACGTATAAACTCATCACGAAATGAAACAACCTGTGTAACCTGACCTGACTCAAAATAAAGTTACCCATTTGTTACAATAGCACAGCAAAAGTCAGTTTTACAAATTTCTTTCTTCTTTCATTCATTTGTTCGCTCTCCCTCCCTCCTCTGTCTCTCTTCCTTTCCTCCTCTCCCTTATTAATGAACCGTTTTGTAGTATTTTGTCTGTTCTATGCTTTTCCCCTATTTACAGTTTATGATTATGTTTATTTTTCAATTACACACTGATATGGAAAAAAGTGCATGCATGCTGTGTGGGGACCTCTTTGTCTCTCCTTAGCCTTCTCCTTTTCCCTGTGAAATCAGATATTCACAAGAAAGGGCTAAGATCACAGCACGTGTTAGCAAATGCACCCAGTAGCCTGTAATCTCTCTCTCCTTCTGTGCTTCCATTTCCTGACCATCCAACATATCAGGGAGTGTTTTTTCTGCAGTGCTGGCAGGATCAAAAGTCAGGCAAAGACGATTCGGGTTCCATTTCTATTATGAAATGATTGTCTTATCTGCATGATAATACACACATATATTCCTGCTAAATTATCTACAGACTAAGCATTCATTCATGCCCCAGAGAAGATGATGAATGTGCCAGATGCTTACATTTGTGGTAAGATCACCAGGATGGGTGGAGCAGGGCAGCTTGCCAACTGTTTGGGTGGCTATTTGTCAGGAGAACGAGTCATCTCTGCAGCTCCTGCTGCACCACCCCTGATATTGGTTTTAATGTGCTCCACTGAAAGAAGGCCAGAGCCCCTACACCAAAATTTAGGCCCATTTAATGCAATGGTATATTTCCCATATTACCCTTTTCCTCCCTGCAAGTCCCCGACTCAGCCATTCTGTGCCTGTTGCGGATGATTTGCGTTCCCCTGAGGCGTGGTCTGGGGCTTTGTTCTGAGAATGGGACTCCTGTTTTATATTTTACATTTGGTTCTTGAAATGTTCACCCTAGTGCCTTACAGGGTTTGGGTCAGGAGTTAGCTTAGAAACCTTATGATCTAATTTTCTTGGAAGTAATATCATTAAACTATTCCTGAGCTCTTAAAGTCAACGAAACCTCTAAAATTATTATTATTATTATTATTATTATTATTATTATATTATTGTTGTTATTGAGACGTAGTCTTGCTCTGTCACCCAAGCTGGAGTGCAGTGGCACGATTTCAGCTTACCCCAACCTCAGCCTCCCGGGTTCAAGTGATTCTCGTGCCTCAGCCTTCCGACTAGCTGGGATTACAAGCGTGCACTACCACGCCTGGCTAGTTTTTGTATTTTTATTAGAGATGAGATTTCACTGTGTTGGTCAAATTACATACTTGAAAAGCTTGTGCAAGCAGACCAGGATTTGAAATTGGTGCTTGAAGGAGAAGAGAGAGGAAATGCTCTGCTCCCTCCCAGCACTGAGGGGAGCAGGGGCTGCCCATGAGTGGGCCCAAGGCCACGCCGCAGCCATCTGCGAGGATTTCAGTGGGGCCCACTGCTCTGCAAGCCTCGTGATGTGTGAGCTGCTGCGTTGCCATGCAGTGGGCAGGAAGGGGGCTCTGGCTCCTCGGGTGGCTTTTGTGTTCTTGAGATAGACTGAGCTGGCTTGACTTGGGATCAGACCTCCCCTGCTGTCCTATTGTCTTAGCAAGTAGTACTGGGGCGGAGGAAGCCGAGGGGAGCGCCGATCTGAAGTTCTAAATAGAGCCCCAGTGCCGGCTTCCCCTGGAACAGGATCCGAGGCAGGCCTGTCTGCCTGCGAGGGCTGCCTGTCTCCGGGGCGCGCGAGGCAGCTGATAAAAGAAGCTGTGTGCTATCGGCTGTGGGAAGGAGAGAGCTTTATTTGTTCTGCATTCCGCAGTGTGATTATGTCAACCTGTCTGTGTGACCTTGACACACACAGCGGAATTGCCCGCTTGTGTAATGTGAGGAGGACCAGGTGATTACTTTTATTTGCTAAATTGGGACTGATTTGAATGGGGACACCTGGCTACTTAGGGTATGTGTTTGTTTATCTGCCAAGTTCAGCAATCAATCCAGGAGGGGAGGCCAGGCATGGTGACTTTTTAGTGTCTCGATCAGAAGTGTGGAAATTCTAGTTGCAGCTTATATCTATTTTCATGGCCATCTTGATTTGTGTTGCCATTGGGATGCCTGCAAACCTAAGATTCATTATGAAATCTCAGAAGCCTTCATCTAATTCATTCTGAAACTAGTTGGATTTTTACTCTAATAATAAATTAACAAGTTTGGGGAACACTTTTGAGTTCACCAGTTTTCCTTCTCCTCTCTTTTTTATTTTTATTTTTTTGGTGTTAGTCAACAAAATCCACCAGTGTGGAAGCCTCAAGGGTTTCTTCTGCATATTGAGAGACTCCTTAGTTTGCCAATTAACTCTCTAGGGCTAGTGATGATTCCCTAATCATTTTCAAAGAATTGGATATCATTGCATCAATAGAGTTATATAAATTCATTTTTAAATTAAATTCCAGTTTTTAAAAACTATTACCTTATTATCTAATGTTCAATGTTAAAACAGATAGCTGAAAAATCAAATTAGCCCAGTGAGAGTATATTTATTTACAGAATTTTCCAAAAACAGCATTTGTGAAGGTTGAGAAAAAATAGGTAGAAATAATTTACCTAAGATGAAAAACACACCAAAGACCAAAAACCAAAACAAAGACGTTATTGGGGAAAACTCAAAAACATCTGGATTAGATTATAAAATATAAAAGTAAAAAGGGTAGTGATGTTTGAGATATCAGCTTTATACTTCTGGAATTTTATAATTGCATTTTCTTTCTTTCTTTCTTTCTTTAAAAACAAAACAAAACAAAACCCTTTGTTTTTATTACCTATGTTTTATTCCCTTGTCGGGGGAGGGGTAGTTTAGTGAGGCTGAAGGTGTATGTCGAAAATGATATTAAGGGAGGCCCGTGTGATTTCTTTCTTTACTTTTCATATCTCAATTCCCCGGCTGTTCAATTTATTTCTGGAGGTGCTGACAGCCGGTAATACGTTAAACTGCAATCCACTTTTTGGAAGTTATTGATATTTCCTAACTGAGGTTTAATGGTGTGACTTGGCTTAGGTGAAAATGTGCCAAGGTCTTGGGTCTCCTGTGCCTCATTCAGGTTTGTTAGAGTTCCAGGAACATATTGCCAGGAGCTAGAAACCATGTTGCTGCCTGGTCCTCCCAAGTCAAATGAATCTCAATTGCATATGACTTTCAGCGTGCACCGCATATACCAACAGAAGGACCAGACTGTGTTGCTTTTTTGAGGGCTGTTTATTTGTTTGAGTTACAAAAGCTGTTGAAGGTAAGGTAAGCGATTTAAAACATCTGCTTCTTCAAAATTAATAGCTGCTTACATTTTAGAAAGTAGTCCCAATTTATTTTAGCAAAAAGCCACTAGGAAAAAGAACGTGGCAACAGATCTGGAACCTAGATAGCAGTGATGGTTGCACAGTATCATGAATGTACTAAATGGTACTAATGGTAAATTTTGTGTTATGTGTATTGTACCACAATAAAAAGAAATCAGTAGAAAAAGTTTACCTTGCTCTAGTGGCTAAGAAAGTTGATGCTGATTATTACTGTAGCTGTGTGTTTCTAAAGAGATGGAGGAAGAAATGAATGGACACGTGGGGGTAATACTTCAAACTCAGAATAATTTATTGCTGGCACTAAATTTTATCTATGGTAAGTAGCAAGTATTGTGAATATTATTCTTAATATACTATTTTCTCTTTCTTTCTTTCTTTCTTTCTTTCTTTCTTTCTTTCTTTCTTTCTTTCTTTCTGTTATTGTTGAAATGGAGTTTTGCTCTTGTTGCCCAGGCTGGAGTGCAATGGAGTGATCTTGGCTCACTGCAGCCTCCACCTCCTGGGTTCAAATGATTCTCCTGCCTCAGCCTCCCAAGTAGCTGGGATTACAGGCGTGAGTCACCGCACCCAGCCTAATATAGTATTTTCTATTAGCAACAAGGACTTAACATTTGTGGTGGTCACCATTTGTAACAAAACAAACAAAAAAAGAAACAAAACAAAAATGGCTTAAGGTCCATAATTTATAGTAGTAATTAGCCATTTTGGAAAGATTAATAAAACATTAAATATTACAAGTCTACTTGGCCACCAGGATCTCCCCTGGTTATATACTGCCGACACATGTATAATAATATTCACGAGATGATAAAAACTTTGTTTCTCTGGGTAAAACAGTAGTTAGTTAAAAGACAAAAGTTAAATAAGGATAGAAAATAATGTAGTTTACATGTGGTGAGTTGGTAAACACATAGATACTGACAGAAATAATAAAGGTGTTTTTAAAACAACCACAAAAATCTCTAAATTCTAGTACTTGGGATTCATTTCCTTCCTTTATGAATGACAAGGATATACTGTAATCTACTTTATTCAGTAAGTCAAAACCAAAATGAATGGGCTGAAACCTGTGGATTGCCTTCTTAAAATAACTTGCTTTCGGTTAAACTAAAGACTTGTTTGTCAACTAACTTTTATTTGTAAAGCATTGTGTTGATTGTTTTGGGAGAATATGGAGATCAGTAGGGTTCAGACTCTGTCCTTACAGAACTAGAAATATCACAGGTAGAAAAGATGGATGCCCAAAAGATAACAATCCTTTAATAGAAGATTGATAAATGCTGGACGTGAAAGTGGCCTGGAAGTTCACGAAGGAGAGAAGAAAGCCAGCAAAGTTAGCTCTCGGCAGTAAGGACGAGAAAAGATTCATGAAAGAAGTGGTGTTTGAAGAATAGATAAGAATGCAGCAACTGAGAAAGCATTTTAGGTGGCGGAATGGAAATGGTAACACAAAGGTACAGAATAAGCAATGGCTGGGTGTTCAGAAAATGTCGACAATTTTAGTTTGGTTTGGAGTAGCTTGTTTGTAGGACATCAGTGAGACTTAAGATTAAAAATTGGTGTTAACTGTTAGTGCTGGGAATTTTGTATTTAATTTGTAAAGCATTGGGAAGACACTGAAGTTTTCTGAGGAAGCCATGAAATGATCCAAGTTGTGCTTCGCTGCTAGGACTGGACTGGGTTGCTTGGGAAGAGATCTGTAGAGAGAAGCTGATAGAGAAGCAGAAGGAAGAGAGAAGAGGGGGAAGAGAGAGCAGAAGGAAGAGAGAAGCAGAGGGGCTGGGCTGGGCTGGTGGTGGTAAGAAAAAGAAAAGAGGTAGAATGTACATGATTTGGCAGTCAATTGGGTGCAGCTGGGTTAAGAAAGTTCTTGGGAGATGGCAACATGAGTGTGTCCGAGCCTCCCCCTACCACGTACTGAAGCTTACTGAGGCCCACAAGCATGTTGAGCTGAAGGGGGTAAGGATGGCCCCACCTCTGACGGATCCGGTTATGAAGGGTTGCTGCAGGATTTTTCTCCTGGGATCTTTATGAGAACCTGGAGTTAGCAAGAAAAGCCTTGGTGAGAAAAAATAAATTGTATCTTGGTCTACAGAGATGGGCAGGTTGGTGATGATGCTATAAACAGAAGAGAGGACTTCTGGCTTCCAGTCTGATATTTAAGAAAACTGGAAGTCATCCCTTCCATACTCATGGCAAAAACACTTAACAACCTGAAAATCAACAACTCTTTTTAGATGCATGAAATAGTTGGGTCATGGGAAAAACCATCATTCCCCAAATTAGAGAGATGGACAGGAATATACAGACACAGTGAGCTGTGATTACAGCTCACTGAAGCAGAAGCCCAAGAACAGAAATCTCTATGAGAACCAGTATTGGGTTCCTTTTACCCAGTACATCCCATTTAGCTTTCAACAAAAAATGACAAGCCATACTGAAAGACAAAAGCACAGTTTCAAAAGACAAAGCAAGCATTAAAACCAGACTCAGATATGGCAGAGATGTGGGAATTATCAGAGTGGAAATTTAAGACAACGAATACGGTAAGAGCTCTAATTGAAAAAGTGAACAACATGCAAGAACAGCTGAGTAAGGTAAACATCAAGATAGAAACTCTAAGAATCAAATGGAAATACTAGTAATAATAATAAAAAAAAGCTTCCACAGAAATAATGTCTTTGATGAGCTCATCAGTACACTGGAAAGTGCCAAGGGAAAAAGTCAGTAAATTTGAAGAAATGTCAATAGAAACTTGCAAAACCATGCAAAGAGAAAAAGATAAAAAAGGGAACAGTACATGTAAGAGCTGTAGGATAGTTACAAAAGATGTAATATTCATATAGGAGAAATACCAGAAAGAAAATTTAAAAAAAGGAAGAGAAAAAATATTTGAAGCAATAGTGGCTGAGAATATTCTAAAATTAATGAAACATGCCAAATCACAGATCCAGGAACCTCAGAGAGTATGAATCAGGACAAATAACAAAAAAAACTGTGCCTTGGTAGATCATATTTAAACTGCAGAAAATCAAAGACAAACAGAAAAATCTTGAAAGAAGGTGGAGGCATGAGGCTGGGGGAATACCCTACATAGAGAAGATAAGAATTACCTCATAGTTCTCTTCAGAACTCATGTATGGGAGAGTGGAGTGAAACAGTTAAAGTATTTAACAGAATGAGAGCCTTGGGAAGATTCCAAGTTCAGTACCAAAAACATCTTCTGGGCTTAAAAATCCCAAGATGTTATTTAACATTGGAAAATTGGTAGATAAAGGAGAAAATGGTCATTATTGAGTATGGGCCCACCCCCGACTGATTCAGTTATGAAGGGCTGCTGCAGGATTTTTCTCCTGGGAGCAACCCTTAGTGAAAAAAAACAGAGTATATAGATCTACAAAAGAAAAGACACACTAACCTAGAATTCTGTGTCTGGTGAGATTATCCTTCAAAGGAAAGGGAGAGGCCGGGTGTAGTGGCTCATGCCTGTATTTCCAGCACTTTGGGAGGCTGAGGTGGAGGATTGTTTAAGCTCAGGAGTTCAAGACCAGCCTGGGCAACATGTTGAAACCTCATCTCTACAAAAAATTGGCCTGGTGTGGTGGCACATGCCTGTAGTCTCAGCTACTGAGGAGGCTGAGATGGGATTGCTTAAGCCAGGGAAGATGGGGCTGCAGTGAGCCATGAGTGTGTCACTGCGCTCCAGCCTGGGCAACAGAGTAAGAACCTGTCTTCAAAAAAAAAAAGAAAAAGTAAAGGAGAAATAAAGACGTTCTCAGACAAACAAACATTAAGGAAGTTTGTCACCAGTCAACCTGTCTTTCAAGAAGTGTGAAAATAAGTTCTTCAGAAAGAAGGAAAATGATATAGGTAGGAAAATGGAATCTATGTAAAGAAAGGAAGTGTATTTGAGAAGGAATAAATGAAGGGAAAATAAGCAGAAGGGAGAGAGTAACACTGGACTCGGTAAGTATACACGTCACTCTCCTCTGCCTCCCAAGATGCGGTGGTGGTCCTGAATACAGGGGTTCCCACTTTCTCTACTTCTAAGCTGAATGAGTGTGAGAAGGTCAGAGAGCAGAGCAGCATCATCCTTGTGTCTTGCGCCAGACCTAGCAACCACTGGGCCGCCTGGGAAGATATGACTGCATCTTCCACCATTCAAGGAGTCCCAGGAGTTCAACTTGAGGACCAGTGTACAAAGGAGAAGAGCAGCCCAACTGAGGGGGTTCGGGAGCCAGAGTCAGGGAAAACACAAAGACTGAGACCTGGCCCCTAATGAAACTGAGCAGCTGAAGAAGACAGGCATCAACTTGAATAGAATTGGAGCGTTGGGGAGATTCAAGTACAGTACTGAAAACCTCTGGGATAAAATAAGCCCAGGATGTTGTTATTTAGCATTGAAAAACTGGTAGATAAATTAAAGGAGAAAACGGTCATTATTGAGTAGCAAGTAGTGAAAAAACAGAGTATATAGATCTATGAGACCTGATATATGGACTAAAGAAATTGCAGAAGAAGAAAGAAGATGGAGATGGAGGGAAGGCAATAATTGAGTACATGGTAGAAGAAAATTTTCCTGAGCTAAAGAAATTTATGAGTCTGCAGTTTGAGAGAATTAAATGAATTCCTAGTGGGATTGTTTGGGTTGGGGGAAATAAAGATGTACATTTACTATATTTTGGTAAATTTCCTGACCGCTGATGATAAAAAGAACATCTTACAAATTTCCAAGCTGGGAAGAATGAATTGCTAAGAAAGGGGCCACATTCAGACTAGACCCAATTTTTTAAATGTTTCCCCTTTTATGCTAGAAAATGGGGTAAATAATAACATGCTTAGGCTACTGAGAAGATAGGACTAAGACTGAGGATTCAATACCAGACAAGATAGCACTCTTCTGACTGAAGGAAAGAAATTGGTGAATTTTCCAGGATGGAAGACTGTATCATCCTTTAAAATTTGTTGTGGGTTTCCTATTATGTCTATTTCAGCACTGAAAATTCGACCTCCTGGAGAACCATTTAGTCACAGGCAAACCAGGACAACTGGTCAACTTATAACTCAGACGAAGAAAACCCACATCAAGTGGAAAAAGAACGGAGACTTTAAGGTGGGGAGTTCTCAATCGGGGCGACTTTTCCCTCCCCTCCACCCGTCTGTTGTCCTCTTTCCCCTTCAGAATTTGGTGATACTGTTTATCGTCACGGTTAGAGCAATGGGGGAGAGAGTTCTACTGCTAGCATCTAGTGAGTAGAGGCCAGAGATGCTGCTAAACATCCTGCAAGGCACAGGATAGCCCCTCAGAGCAAAGAATTATTTTGCCCAAAAGGTCAGTGGTACCAAAGTTGAGAAACTCTGAAGTGGGAAGACAATGGGAAGTGGAAAGAGTGGTAAGCTACAAACCTTGCATATATATTTAGATATATAAAATTTAAATGTAAGTGGATAATGAAAGACTGTCTTCGGATGTGTAATGTAAGAACCTCTGAAAGTTATAGAGGAGACAAGCTGCAGAAAAATCCCAATATTGTTCTAAAAATATGAAACGGCCTCCACAAAACCTAGTCATTGGGGTAGAGATAGAAGAGGCTGGTGAAACAGTTGAAGCTTTCAAGTATTTTTCAAGGTTTCAATTTATTAGGATGGGAATGGAGGTAGTCAGGATACAAGATGTCTTAGAATAGAAAATCATAGATACCTTGTTTTCGTACAATCTTCAAAAATTGGTATGTCAATGCCAGGTAAATGTTTTGCCAGGAAAGAGAATTAATGGAATGGAAAAATACATCAGAATGGCTATATTAGCAAAAGGTTGAAAGGGATTGAGCAGCAGCTTGATGAAACCTGGGAGAATATGAGAAACGATGCGGGTATTTGGAAGGGAGCAGTGTCCTGCCAGCCAGTTTTGCCAACCGTGATTCTAAGAAGGTTGAATAATGTCACTGTTTTATTTCTTCATACTATCCAGAGGCTGAAAATCCATAGCCTTGTAATAAATATGTGTGATTTATTTCAAAGTTCTTAATGAAATAGTGCAACAGTAATTATCGCTTTTCCCCAACTAGGTCTATGGCATGGCATTATTGGTTAATACCCATTTCCTTCCCTAGACCCCAAACTTCACAAGGGCAGAAATCATGTCTCTTCTCTCTCATCATTGCATCCCTGACAACCTATCAATGTTGATTAAACAAACAATCAATAATAACCTCTCAATCTATGATTAGAAGAACTAGATATATGGAGAAAAAAGCCCCAAGCAACGGAATACTTGTGAAAAGTTCAGGCGGTTACATATTTTACTGAGATTCATGAAAAATAAACAAAGGAGAATGTAAGAATAAAATGCATGACCTGGCTGGGCATAGTGGCTCACACCTGTAATCCTAGACTTTGGGAGGCCGAGGTGGGTGGGTCACTTGAGGTCAGGGGTTTGAGAGCAGCCTGGCCAAAATGGTGAAATTCCATCTCTATTAAAAAAAAAAATTAGCTCAGTGTGGTGGTGCACATTTATAATCCCAGCTACTCAGGAGGCTGAGGCAGGAGAATCACTGGAACCCAGGAGGCAGGGGTTGCAGTCAGCTGAGATTGTGCCACTGCACTTCAGTCTAGGCAACAGAGTGAGACTCCATCTCAAACATAAATAAATAAATAAATAAATAAATAAATAAATAAATAAATAAATAAAATAGGGCCGGGCATGGTGGCTCATGCCTGTAATTCCAGCACTTTGGGAGGCCGAGGCGGGTGGATCATGAGGTCAAGAGATCGAGACCATCCTGGTCAACATGGTGAAACCCCGTCTCTACCAAAAATACAAAAATTAGCTGGGCATGGTGGCGTGTACCTGTAATCTCAGCTACTCAGGAGGCTGAGGCAGGAGAATTGCCTGAACCCAGGAGGCGGAGGTTGCGGTGAGCTGAGATTGCGCCATTGCACTCCAGCCTGGGTAACAAAAGCGAGACTCTATCTAAATAAATAAATAAATAAATAAAATAAAATGAAATGCATGACCTTATGAGCCAATGAAGGCTGACTTGAAAACCTAAGTGACTCAATTTGCATAACATAAAAGTTGTGAAAAAACTTCCTTCTTAGGCTAAGGCCAACAGATACAGCAAATAAAAACACAGGACACCCAGTGACATCTGAATTTCAGATGAACAATGAATAATTTTCTGCACAAATATGTTCCAAATGCTGGCAAGGAACATACTTACACTAAAACAATATTCGTGGTTTAATCCAGAGGTGAGAAGGGAAGGGTTCCCCAATAAACTAATTTAAAAAGTGGTGGGAGAGTTTTAAAACTTTATCTTGAATGCTGGGTACACCTAAAATAGGTAGTAGCCATGTGATTTATTTAATAAACCTCATGAACCTACCATTTGACTGAAGAAATAGAAATGCCTAAAACCCTTAAAGTTCCCTGTGGGCTTCCCAATCCTGTCTTTCATCCCACTCCTGATATTTGGTCTATTTTCACCACCTTCTGTTGTTCACAAATCTGTTATGCATATTAATAGTCTATAGCATGTTTTGTTTGCTTGACTTGAACTTTATTGAATGGTATCAAACTATATATATACATTTTTTCGATAGCTTGTGTGTTTCACTCATTCATCCATATTGAAGCATGCAGTTATATTTGTTATCTACTGCTGTAGAGTGCTCCATTGTGTGAATAATGTAGCAAAGTGATTGGCTGGGTGTGGTGGCTCACACCTACAATCCCAGTACTTTGGGAGACCAAGGTGGGTGGGTCACTTGAGGTTAGGAGTTTGAGAGCAGCTTGGCCAACATCTTGAAACCCCATCTCTATTAAAATACAAAAATTAGCCAGGCATGGTGGCACTCACCTGTAATCCCAGCTACTTGTGAAGCTGAGGCAGGAGAATCACTTGAACTGGGGAGGCGGAGGTTGCAGTGAGCTGAGATTGAGGCACTGCACTCCAGCCGGGGTGACAGAGCAAGATTCTGTCGCAAAAAAAAAAAAAAAAAAAAGCAATGTAATATCAGTTTTCCTGTTAAGAGCTACTTGGATTAGTGGCATTTTTCTGTTATATGTCACAGTGTTTTAAACATTTTTAAAAGGGCATGTATGCAAGTGTTTGCTTAGGGTATATTCCTAAGAGTGGGATTGCTGGGTTTTTAGTATCACTTTTTAATTTCTACCAAATCCTTGTCCAAATCAGTTGAATCAAATTCTGCCCCTCCCTCCCATTTTAGAAATTTCTATTATTACACATCCCAGGCATCACTTGATGTGGTCAGACTTTTAAAATATTTGCCAATCTAGCAGGTTTAACATGTTATCTCACTGTGGTTCTAACTTGCATTTTGATAATAGCCAATAAGCCTATTTTTCATTGTTATAAATTAATCAATTTCTATAATTTAATCAAATTGGAATTGCAGAAATCCAATGGAAAAGCAGTTAGATGGAACACTCTGTCTCTAATTTATACTCCAAATAACAAATGATTTACCAAAATGTATGACAAATTATTCTAGAACAAAATCAACCTGATTTAGGGGTTGACCAGAAATGGTGCTGTAGGTTCTGGGACATATGTGGTCTCACGATATGACTCGTCCTGCTTTTCCTGCCAGAACAGACCTGTGGTACCCTGTTGACTACACATTCTGGAGTCTCTACCTGGATTATTATTAATATTTTTTTCCTGTAGCTGGGTCAGTGGATGGGAAGTGAAAGCATGGTTTGATTATTGTTTCTTTAGTGTTCAACTTGCCAGCAACGAGAACTTTAACTCAGGAAATAAAGTTCTTGAGCTTCCACTTTCAAAAGAAATTATGAATAATCAACCAGGCTGGGCATGGAGGCTCACATCTGTAATCCCAGGGCTTTGGGAGCCTGAGGCAGGAGAAATGCTTGAGGTCGGTGGTTCGAGACTAGCCTGGGCAACATAGCAAGACCTTATGTCTACAAAAATAAAAAAGATCAGCGAGACATGGTGGCATGCACCTTTAGTCCTAGCTACTTTGGGAGGCTGAGACACGAGGGTTACTTGAGCCCAGAAGTCCAAGGCTGAGGTGAGCTATGATTTTGCCACTGCACTCAAGCCTGGGTGAAAGAGGGAGACCCTCTTTTGTTTTGTCTGTTTGTTTTAAAAAATATTTCCCAGGTGGCTCAAGCCTGTAATCCCAGCACTTTGGGAGGCCGAGGTGGGTGGATCACGAGGTCAAGAGATCGAGACCATCCTGGTCAACATGGTGAAACCTCGTCTCTACTAAAAATACAAAAAATTAGCTGGGCATGGTGGCACGTGCCTGTAATCCCAGCTACTTAGGAGGCTGAGGCAGGAGAATTGCCTGAGCCCAGGAGGCGGAGGTTGCGGTGAGCCGAGATCGCGCCATTGCACTCCAGCCTGGGTAACAAGAGCGAAACTCCGTCTCAAAAAAAAAAAAAAAAAAAAAAAAAAATTTCCCAGGAAGCAGTTTCCATGACTTCATTTACCATCTAATACTAATTTGGTTGCCTATGAAAAAGTTCTCCCTAATACCTCCTGCTGGTATTTGAGCAGCCCCCTCCTTTCTTTGATTATTCTTTAGTAGTCCTTGGCATCTTCTGGGCACCACAGCTTTGCTTTCTAGTATTCGTTCAACTTTTTCCTGTAAGGAGATATATCACAGTTGAAAGGTCTTTCAGATAATATCATGTCCTAGTGTGTAACCTGAGATTTAGAGACCTGACATACCTTAAACACACACATAAGAACTTTGAATGATTGTGTTCTGTGTACACAGTGCTTTATAACATAGTCAAGTCCATCATTCAGAAGTCACGTGTACTTCCCTTCATTAATTACCCTGTCCATGCTGTCTGTGTCAGGCTGAATAATGGCCCACAAGGTTTTTGAGAAGGTTAGACCAGCAGAAGCACAGCCTGCTTGGACTGAACAGGGCGAGAGAGGATAGAAGGAGAGAAGATTGTTGGACTCCCAAGATTCTGTAGGCAGAACAGGCTGACAAAATGACTCAGCTGCAAACATGTGCTACCCTTTTAAAAGAAGGGTGATTCCAAGGGTGGATCTGTGAGCCAGTAGCCACAAAGAATTATTCCCAGGCCCTGAAATGCAACGGAGTTTGCCTGCTTGCATTTGGAAGTTAGTGGAGACCAGAGACTCCACTTTTTCTTTTCATTTTCACCCGTTTTGGACAGCAATGTCTGTGACTATTTTGCTATGCCTATCCCACTATTGTGTTTTGCAGCATAGAACTTGTTTTCTAATTTCACGGGTCCACAGACAGAGAAGAATTTTCCCTCAGGATGGATTATATATAGATTCATCTGTACCCGATTTAGAGATAAGATTTGAGACTCTTGAGCTGATACGATGACTGAGATTTGGACTTGAAGCTGTAATGAGTTAAGACTTTGGGGGACCTTGAAATAGGGGATGTGTGTGAATCTTTAAGGATTAGGGGGTGAACTGTGGTAGACTGAATAACAATCCCCACCCCGCACCAATACATTCGTACCCTAATCCCCAGAACCTGTGCCTGTTACCTCACATGGCAAAAGGGACTTTGCTGATGTGATTATGAATTAAGGATCTTGCCATGGGAGATTAGCCTGGGTTATCCAGGTGGGCCTGATGCCATCACAATGGTCCATATAGGAGGGATTCAGGAGTGAAACACAGAGAATGAGGCCATGCAAAGCAGAGATCAGAATGATGTGGCCAGGAGCCAAGGCATGTCAGCAGCTTCTAACAGGTGAAAGAGACAAGAAACAGTTTTCCCCCAGGGCCTTCAGAAATAACCAGTCCTTGATTTTAGCCCTAGAAGACTCATTTTGCTCTTCTGACCTCTAAAACTCTAAGGCAACATGTCTTTAACCACTAAGTTTGTGGGAATTTGTCATAGCAACAATAGGAAACAAATACACTCTCTATTGGGCCAGGGTCCAGACATGCTCTTTTATATTTAAAAACATTAGCTAGAGCCATTGTGTGAAAATGAATGAGGATGCAGATTTCCTTTTCCTAGGTGGACCATTTCATTATAACTGGTGAATCAATTTTTTTTTCTCAAACAAAATAATATTTTTAAACAAACTATGAAGAACTTGAGTTATAGAAAGCCCTTTATAAAACAAATGTTCTCTAATTTAGCAGATACTACCTGGACTATAATACTTTAGCTTTTAATAAGTATCTAAACTAACTCTACTAAATAAAAAACCTGTCTCTGGAAGACCTAAGGGCTTTTTAGAAAAAAAAAAAAAAAAAACCTGACAATGACGCATAAAATTACCTTTGCCAAAACGTCAGGAAGATCACATTGTTAATATTCTTATAAAATCCCAATAGGAAAAAAAAATGCCATGATTAAAACTTGTGAGGTGTGTCTTTGATGGGGCTGGTTATTCAGAACAAGTTTGGGCAGATATGGCAAAACACAAGTGAAATGTGTGAGCTTCCTATTTAGGGAGTTAAGAAATTCTTTGGTCTTCATCCTCATGTTTACTTTCTTCTTTTGATTGATCAGAGATGCCAAAGGGTAGCACTTAACTCATTTACACTTAATGTATAGATATGAATTATCCAATTAGTAAAGACCTGTTAATGATTTTCATTTGAAAATTCTGTTTAGACATTGTAATATCTATGTTGTGAGGCCAACTAACTTATGAGCTAGTTTTTTCCCCCTTAGCATTTGAGCTTTTTCAATTCATTCCCAGTTTGTGTTTATGTACCTGTATTAGTAACAGGGCAGTCAGGAAACCAGACATGTAGCTTATACATGTGACAGACAACCTGGAGGCAGTCAAGGACAGTGGGGAGACATCTATCGCTTAGCAAGAGCAGGACTCTGCTTCCACACTCAGTGCTTGAGGACACATAGGAAGAAGCGGAGTATTCATCGCCTCCTGCTGCTGTAACAAGTCACCATAAACGCAGTGGCTTATAACAACACAAATGTATCTCCTTATAGCTCTGGAGGTCAGAGGTCCAACATGGGTCTCCCCGGGCTAATTTTCTTTCTTTTCTGGAAGCTTTAGCAGAGAATCTGTTTTCTTTCCTTTTCCAGCCTTGAGAGGTTGCCTTGACTCACGGCCGCCTCTCCACCTTCAGGGCCGGGATTTGCAGGTTACATGTGCTTCACATCACATCGCTCGGAGATGAACTCTTCTGACACCTCTTCTACATTTAAAGACCTTTGCAGTTACCTGAATAGCCCAGGATAATTTTCCTGTTTTGATGTCAGCCGATGAGCGACCTTATTTCCATGTGCAACCTTAATTCCCCTTTCCCACGTGTCAGAACACATTCACAGTTTTCAGAGACTAGGACTTGAATATTTTGGGAGGCCATTATTCTGCTTCCCAAGTGGTATTGCCGGGATTGGAAGCTGGGCCACCGCAGGAATTATGGCGATGGATGGAGCAGTGCATAGACGGGACACATCCCAGACCATGTGGCAGGGGGAAAAAGAAGCACCTCACCGCAAAATGGGATGGGCTCACTAGGTAAACTCCTGGTTCTAAAACATCTGACTCCTTTCCTTTTCTTTCTTGTTGTGTATTCTCAAAAGCCTGTTACTGGTCTTGCGTGTTCTTCAAATGTACCCCAAAACCTAAAATGCAATTTAAAAAAAGAAAAAAAAAAGCCTGTTATTGGGTGGTAGGGAATATATTTTCCCCTGCTTATACCTTACTGGATCACATGACAGTTATATACTACTTTATGACATATACCAATATATTGGAAAAAGGACTGACTCAACCAAAATAGACAAACCAAGCCACCCAAAACTCTATCCGCTATATGCCTTGAGTTGTTTGTGTGGGAAAAATCATGTGATTAAACCCATTCTCCATGAGCACTTTTCATAACAATGGCTAGTGGGACCATTTGTAATGCAGCCTCTGTGGCTGTAGCATTCTTCCTGGATTCAAGCCAAATGAGGTGAGTGTGGGGGTCCAAAAACGGTGTGGGTCATTCAGGTTTTTCCCAAATACTGGAAAAAGATAGCTCATTGTAATGTGCTCACTAAAAAAAAGTCATTTTCCTGTCATTCTGCAGAAATTTATGGCAAATGGGATTCAGAGGATTATTGCATGAAGGAAATGTCAGTGTTAAATCTATAGACAGTCCCTTTAGTGCTGCATGTTATAAATTAAAAGCGAGCACTAGTGAAAAGGCTTGGTGAAGGGGAAATAGTGAGGCACTAAGCTGATCTTCATTTACCTTTCCTTCTGGAACACACACGCTTGGCTGCTTTTTCTCAGACCCCTCCCCCAGGAAGCAATCACTGCATTTATGTGCGTGTCCACCTCTCTTCAACTACCTTAGCAATGCTGTTTCAGCAGCTTCCTGCAACGCCAGCATCAGGTGTCACAGCTACTGTGGTGACTGGGTTAATGGCTGTGCTGTTTTCCCTGGAGAAGCAGGGACAGACAGGCCGGTCTTTGTCTCTGCCAGGAGAGGTCTGAATTTAAAACTTCATCCCAGACAATGTGCCTGGGAGCCGTGGGGTTTTCGGTCATTTGGCCTGGCTTATTCTCTGCTCCACCACCGGCTCTGTGAGCATGAACAGAGGCCTCAGGCTCACTGTGCACAGCCAGGCGCTTGTTTGAGGGGAGGAAAATGCATCTTTCCTTTCTTCTCTTTATTCTGAGCCCAAGTTTGGTTCAATTTTTTGAAGTCAGACCTGTGAATGGACTCTCTTCTGCTGGACTCACCTGTGACCCCAGCAATTCCTGCTCTGAGATACTGGTGCCTGGGAAGCAGGAGGCAGGTGTGGAAATTGTGTTCTCATCTTTCTTCTTTCTCTTGCTTATCCTCCCACCACTGTGGTTCTAATAGAAGGACCCAGGCACTGATACTGGGGGTGCTCATGTATATTGTCCTCCGAATGCTGCCTCATAAAGACCACAGCTAGGAATCCCCAAGCTCTCTACAGTGCTAAGTGCATCATGATGTTGTATCTGTTTATCCTCAGAGAAACTCTGAGGCTATTAATTTTATCTCCTTCTTCTTATGCATGGGTAAATTGAGGCTCAAGAGGTTGGGTAACTGTCATGTGCTGAATTGTGTCTCCCTCACCAAATTCACATGTTGAAGCCCTAAATCCCAGTACCTCAGAGTGTGAATATATTTAAAGACAGTCTTTAAAGAGGTAATCAAGGTGAAAACGAGATTGTATGGGTGGGCTCTAATCCACCCTGAGTGGTGTCCTTGTATGAAGAGGAGATTAGGACAGACACATAAACTGAGGGAAGTCCTGCTGAGGGCACAGGAAAAAATCAGTCATCTCCAAGCCAAGGAGAGAGGCCTCAGAGAAATGAAACCTGCTGACACCTTGATCTTAGACTTCCAGCCTCCAGAACTGTGAGGAAATAAACTCTTGGTGTTACCCCCCCAATCAGTGGTACTTGGTCTTGGCAGTCCTAGCAGATGAACAGAGTAACTTTCCCAAGGCTACACCCTAGGGCAACCTGACTATAGAAGTCATGTTTTCAATGAAAACGCCATAATTATTCGTTGATATGTTTCCAGTAATATATTTAGGCATTAGTTAATATTTTGGAACGGCGTGTTTTTAAATACTGATTAAGTCTCTATCTCCTTTCATATTGAAAACATATTTACCGCCAAATTTTGAAAGCCACTCTGAGAACTGACTTTGCACTACCCTGGTTATCTCTAGGTGAGCTGTGAATTTTTCAGAACAAAACTTAGTCAATGTTTCTTCAATTAAAGAAGAAAAACCAACTATGCAAAATAGCTCTTGTTTTTTTAGGGCCAGGAGGTAGGTTTCAGGAAATCAAACAAACAATAAGGTTTGGAAATCCCCCATGAGTGGGGCTTTCTGGGCAGGGACTGGCAGTCTCTCAAAGAAGTGGAGCATTTCTTATTTTTCCAAAGGTTGAGAGCCTGGGCAAGGGGTGAGAGGTGAGGGACCGGGGCAGGAAAGTCTGCATGGCGGGTGCCTGGGAGGCGCTGGGTAGGCAGCCTCTCTTGAAACCCAGCTGAGAAGGAAGGGTGCTGGTAGCCTGTCATGGACATCCCCAGGTAAGCCAGCAACCTACTGGTTGATCCTGATCTACTGGTTGAGAAAGCTTGCCCTAGAGTATCTTACACAACTGCGCATTTAGAGTTTTCCAGAAGACTGAACTCCATGGCAGTAGGAGACTTGCCCTCACTCTGTTCTCTGGCCTATGGTAAGGTTTCATATAAACACATTAAAACAGAGACCCTCAAGCATAGGGATCGGGATGTTTGGTGTTTCAAGGCACACCAGGATTTTTATTTTTAATGCCTTAAGACATTTATCCCATTAGTCAGATTTTTTAAAATATAGTTTATAAAAAAGCAAAATCAGCCCAGTTTCCTGATTTCAGCTGTAGTCACAGTTCACTGCGTTTCTGAATTGTCATTGGATAGCATTAGCTACTTCATCAATTTCTTTCTAAAAACTACCCTGGAATCAACAAGGAAGAGTAAACAACAGTTTTTATTGCACCCATGTAGATATCAACAGAGGAAACAGAAAAGATTCAATGTCTGCAGGAGGTAAGGAAATGTGATCGTGCTGGCAAGTCTGATTGGCTATGACCTTGAGTATAATCAATAGGCCACTTCCCCTTTTGTCAGGCAGAACTGAATTCCACGTATTTTTTTTTCTAGCAAAGGCACTTACCTAATGATATTAAAATTTTAATTGATTATGCTCGATGTTCTGAAATTGAAGCAGCTCAACTCAAACTCACTCAACCCGCTCGCCCTCCAGCCGCCATTGACTTGTGGATGCGACAGCTATAAATAAATGCTGCCACCTACAGGAGAGAGTGCGTTTGCACACGGCCAACTGCATCCCTTCTTCCTCTGCCTTCTGTCTTGTTCTCCTCCACAACTTCACATTTTACTGCTTTTCTTTCCTGCCCTCCTCTCCATATGATTCAAAAGATCAGGATATGTATTTCTTTGACTTTCTTGATTTTGCTTTAGAATACAAAAAGAAAATCCCATATTCGGTAGGAAAAAATGACTATAGTGAATCTCCAGATTCTCTAAGACTCATACAGTAAATACTAAAATAGGATGAAAATATTTTGTGAGACCCAGTGTCTGAACTAGTAATGCAAACACGTCACACATTTCTTCAGGTTTTTCCCCCTCTTATACCAGAACGTGAGTCAATAAGGCTTCTCACTCTAAAATGTCATATAACATAACTTACGTCATACTCAGTAGCTCTGCTTGAGTTTAGGAAGCAGATGATAGCCAGCCCGCTTCATCATGGGTTGGCACTATTAAAAAGTGTGCCCTTCCAACCAGCCCAAAGGCCCATTAATCAATGAGTGGATAAAGAACATGTGGGGTATATATACCATGGAATACTATTCAGTCATAAAAAGGAATGAAATAATGGCATTTGCAGCAACCTGGATGGAACTGAAGACCATTAGTCTAAGTGAAGTAACTCAGGAATGGAAAACTGAACATCGTATGTTCTCACTCATAAGGGAGAGCTGAGCTATGAGGATGTAAAGGTATAAAAATGATCATCTGGATTTTGGGGACTTGGGGGAAAGGGTGGGAGCCAAAGACTACACATTGGCTACAGTGTACAGTGCTTGGGTGATGGATGCACCAAAATCTCAGAAATCACGAAAGAACTTATTCATGTCATCAAACACCAACTGTTCCCCCAAAACCTATTGAAATTTAAAAAAAGAAGAAGAAGAAAGTGTGCCCTTCCAGGGGATTAAAATGTGTCCATGCACTGGGCGTTGAGCCTGGATCTGTATTTTGGAATGATGAAGAGAAAGCAGATTCCCTGTCTCACAGGATAGCGTTTTGCATTTAGGAAGTCAGTCATCACAGCTCCCAGAGTTTGACCCTTTAGCCGGCTTCCTTTACCTCACCTCATAGACATGATTCTTACCCTGCACCCCAACCAACTGGTGACTTGCTTCTCTGGATGTGACAACTCACTTCCATTCTCTCCACTAACACCGTATTGTTTTTCAGTGTCTGTAGCAGAAATGCATGGACACTTCAGGATTCTGTGAGCCTGCTTTCTATTCTCTCTACCCTCAGACAGCAGCTTGAGTAGCAAAAAGAACACTTTACACAGTTAAAGATCTCTAAGCCCATTATTAAAAACACAGCGTAAGCTGGGTGTGCTGGCTCATGCCTGTAATCCCAGCACTTTGAGAGGCTGACGTAGGAGGATCACTTGAGGCCAGGAGTTTGAGACCAGCCTGGGCAACATAGTGAGACCCCATCTGTATTAAAAATAAATAAATAAATAATAAAATAGAAGCTCGGTGTATATGGTCATCCGGGAGAAGTGTGGTGAATGAACATGAAGCTATTTGATGAGTTCTCACAGTACAGTGCCTTTTTGCCCTCAACGACTAGCAAAGACAGCGCAAGTCACTGTTTCACTCATGAGAGTTTCTGGGATGTGTTGCTTGTGCATTTCTCTAGAGTGGCGTGAGCACAAGCTATTCTGTGGTAGACGAAGAGAGAGTTCTCTACAGACCATAGTACATGTGAAGTTGTGAAGGAGGCTATGTCTGGCTTTGGAATTTGAGTCTCTCTTCTTGACACCCAGTCCCTTTTATTTTGGAAAACCTTATCTCCACTATTAACTTCAAGGTACCTGTGTTGGGTGGAGGGCAGGATCTATTATCTATGCTGGTGTGGACTTAACTTGCAGGCTAAAGACACTGCGTTACAATCCTGAGCAGTATTTGTGTTTTACATTTTCTCTGTAATTTGAAAAGGGTTTGGTTTCTATTAAAGGAGCTTCAATAGTCTATGATCCTGTTGAAGAATGGCTTGGGGGCAGTGGAGCTTGTGGATATCCCTAAAAGTTCTTCCAGAAAGGCCATTTTAAAAGAGCTTACATTGTGCTAGCCTGGGCATCATTGTGATACCCTGTCTCCACAAAAAAATTAAAAAAAATAATCCAGGCATGATGTTGTACACCCGTAAGTCCTATCTATTTGGGAAGTTGAGGCAGAAGAATTTCTCGATCCCAGGAGTCTGAGGCTGCAGTGAGCCGTGATTGCACCCCTGCACTCCAGCCTGGGTGACAGAATGAGACTCTTCTCTCTAAAAGAGACAGAGAGAGAGCAAGAGAGAGAGCATGCAAGAGAAACAGTTCTCATCGTGGTAAGTGAGGATCGCTCTTACGGTTTACAGAAACCCTGGGTTAGGCCAATACTCATCACCTCAGTGTGATAATGGAACTATGTGTTTACCCACAGTGATTAGGAGGGCTCCGCTCAGGAAACAGGTTCATTTAGGGTAATCATGTAATCAGATTAGAATTCCCTTTTAGGAAAAATGATATATGTATTTGCATACTGGTTCTGTGCTATATCTGAGTTCTGGTTGTTGTGGCATTGGGGGTTAACTCAGACCAACATTTCTGCTAGAGCTTTTAATTATGCGTAATAACCATCACACTTTGTTCTCAGGTATCACTTTCATCCACAGCTCAAAGTGCTCTTCAAGCATTATTAGCTCATTAATCCTTGCAACACTCCTGGGAGGCAAATTGGAAGCAAGATGATTAACCCATTTACCAGACAGGGAGGTAGAGGCACAGAGGATTTCAGCAACTTCCTTAGGGTTGTATGAGTCAGAGTTGGGTAGAGAACAGAGCCTGTTCATCTCCACCCCCAGTCTGCCTCTCTGAACCTTCCCTCCTCCTACGAGCAAAACCTAGTAACATTTGGGTTTTGGGAATTGTCTCTACCTGTTTTCTTAATATCAGTGAATATTTTACCAAAAATGGAGCCAAAAAAAAAAAAAAGTTTTCATCTTGAAAGGTAAAGCCTATGCTCATTAAGGGAAAAGATTTCTATATGGATCACTAAAATAAAATAAGGCAATCTCTTAGAGCCTCCAAAGTCCTCAATATCTTTTAATATAGACCTTTAAACTTCTCTAACATAGAATCAGGAAATTCCATGTGGCCAAGCAGAAATGAAACTTGAACTTCATAAGGGTTAGAATTCCGTTTGTAAGTGAGAAGTGTTAACATCTGTCTTTAAGTTTGACAAACAACATTTTCTCCTTGGTTTCACTTGAATGCAGCCTGGTTTCACATGGATGTCATTGTCATTTTTGTAGTTGGAGGAGGGGGGGGGCCATGGTGTGATCTGGGTGAGCATCCAAAAGGACAATTAATGCATATTTAACTTAATTTAGTTAATGTATATTTAGTGGAGCCACTGAAGGCCTGGGACAGGGTCAAAGGGCTCCAGAGAGTGGCTGGAGAGGTAGAGTAGCAAATTCAAGGGGAAGCCAGGACTCTCTATGGGCCTTTGTCTTTTTTTATGATTCGCTTATTTAACAAACATTTTTCGAGTATTTATTACATGCCAATCATTGGCTAGATTCAAATAATTCTAAGGTGTATAAGATGTAATACTCACCTTGCAGGAGTATAAACAAGTGAACATATATTATATACAGTCATGAGTGACTGTGGAGATACTTACAAAGTGTAGTCAGGGTGAATTTGATTGAATGGCTGAGAGAAATCTTTCTAAAAGTATCTCTGAAAGACTACACATAGAGGGAGGGAGGAAAGGTCCAAAGAATGAGAGTCTGGTGATGGGGGGGTCTCTGGGACTAAACTTCTGAGGGTTATCTGTTGAAAGTTTATTGTGATTGACACCGTCATTTACAGCAGCAGCAAGTATTTACTAAACTTCTTTTTTTTTTTTTTTTTTTTTTTTTTTGCAAGGGGCTTAAACTATAGAAATTTATTGGCATTGATAACCAGGAGTTAAAAGGTAGATCAAATTTCAGGGTTTCCCAAAGCAATGGCCATCAATACCATTGAATAACAGATATGTTTTTATCTCCTGTCTTGCAGCTCTGCCATCCACTGCGTCAAGTTCACCCTGCCCTCCTCATGGGCATAGAATGGCTGCCAGAAGCAGCCCGGATCATTGCATCCTCATTCACATCTGGCAGAAGAGTAAAAGCTACCAGCAAAACAGTTTTTGTGAGTCACTAATCTGAATCCTGCCATCTGAACTTCTAATGTGTGCAAGCTGATATTCTGGGCTACTGGGGTTATAAACACACACAGGAAATGATTTCAGTCCTCAGGCAAACTGTAATCTGTTTAGAAATGCAGAATATACTTAAAATACAAGTAGCAATATAATGTAATGTATAGCTACAGCTATTTCAGAACCCAGACAATAAGCACAATAGAAATCCAAAGAAAAGAGGATGAGAAAATTAGAATGCTAGAATTAGGGACACTTATGAAACATGGGAGACACCATATTCCACCTCCTTTTTCACTCTCCAAAGGTGATAATGCCATCGAATTCCACTGCATGTGCCTCCAAAGGTGATAATGCCATTGAATTCCACTGCATGTGCATGGATGACTGATGATGAATCTATTTCATACCTGACCAAAGCCTCCTTTCAAGATATTTTCTTAGGATAATCGAATTTAATTAAAAAGATTAAACTGAATATTTTTATTAGGCAGGAAAACTTGTGAGACTAGGACAATGGCTACCAATGGCAGTGATCATGACATTCAATGTATTATGAGGTATTGACCCTTTCAGCTGTCAATCACTATTTCATTAATCACTATTGTATGGCATTTACAAAAAATAATATAAATAAAGCTAGTGACTGGTCTAAATTAGTGAGTAAGTTCCAGCACTAGAAATTACATTAGAACTTCGAATAACACCCAGACATATTTTTGTCACTCTTTGAAGCTGCTTTGTCTTCCCCACGAAAGCTTTGAAGGAATACAACTTTGAAGTCACAACTTGTCATCACCCCAAGAGGAAACTTCATAGTCCTTAGCTGTCATTCCCAATCCACTATGTGCCATTCCAACCTAGCACCCTGTCTCACAACCCTAGGGAACCATGATTCTATTTTTGGTCTTTATGGATTGGCCTATTTTGGACATTTAATATGGATAGATGATCCTTTTGACTGGCTTCCTTTACATAACATAATGTTTTGAAGGTTGATCCTTGGTGTAGCATGTATCAGTACTTCATTTTTTTGGTATTATTAAATAATACTTTATTGTATGGATATACCACATACTGTTTATCTATTTATCAGTTGATAGACACATTGGTTGTTTTCATTTTTGATTATTATGAATAATCCTGATATGGACACTTGTGTACACATATTTTTCTGTACAAATGTTTCATTTATCTTGGTATTTACCTAAAAAGTGGAATTGCTGGATCATATGGTAACATGACCACACATTTAAACATACATTTAATCATTTGAGGAACTGCAAAGACTTTTTCTAAAGTGACTGCACTATTTTACATCCTCACCAGTAGACTATGAGGATCTTAATTTGTCCACATCCTCACCCATACTTTTTGATTCTAGCCATCCCAGTGGGTGTAAAGTGGTATCTCATTGTGGTTTTAGTTTGCATTTCTTCGATATTTAATAATGCTGAGCATCTTTTTGTGCTTATTGGCCATTTGTATATCTTTTCTGAAAAAATGTCTATTGAGATTCCTTGCTCATTTAAAAAATTAGCTTGTCCTATTATTGAGTTATAATATTTATATATATTCGTGATACAAATTCCTTACTAGATATCTTATTTACAAAATTTTTATCCCATTCTGTGGGTTGTCTTTTCACTTTCTATATGATTCTTTTGAAATGCAAAAGTTTTTAACTTTGATGATGTCCAGTTTATTTATTTACTTGCTTTTGGTGTCATTTTAAGAGACCATTGGCTAATTCAAGGTCACAAATATTTACCCTTAGGTTTTTTCTACAAGTTTTATATATTTTTAGGCTCCACATTTATATTTGTATTACATTTCTAGTTAACTTTTTAAATATGAGTTGGTGTGAGTAGGAGTCCAAGGTGTTTTTTTTTTTCATGTAGATATTCAGTTGTTCTAGCACCATTTATTGCAAGACTGTTCTTTTTTCATTAAGTCTTGATGCCCTTGTGAAAAATCAAGTATCATAAATGTGAGGGCATATTTCAAGACTCTCAATATATTTCATTGATCAATACATACCACAGTACCACACTGTTTTGAATACTGTAGCTTTGTAATAAGTTTTGAAATTGGGAAATGCGAGTCTTCCAACTTGTTTTTTTCTCTTTAAGACTGTTTTGATTGTTGTGAGTCCCTTGAATTTTCATACAAATTTTGGAATGATCTTGTCAAATTTCTTTAAAGAAGCAAGCTGGGATTTTGAGCTGAAAATTGCATTGAATCTGTAGATCAGCTGAAGGAGCATTGCTATTCTAACAATAGTCTTTGTCTTCCAATTCATGAATATGGGATGCATTTTTATTTAGTTAGTTCTTTCATAATTTATGTCAACAGTGTTTTACAGTTTTCACAGTATTTTACCCTATTTTCTTAAATTTATTTCTAAGTATTTTATTACTGTTTATATAATTGTAAATAAAATTGTTTTCTTAATTTAATTTTGGTTGGTTCATTGCTACTGTATAGAAATACAATTGATTTTTGTATATTTATCTTGCATCCTGCAACCTTGTTGACCTAATTTATTAGTTCTAATCGTTTTAAAAATGGCTTTCTTAGGGATTTCTATGTACCAGATTATATCATCTGTGAATTGAGATGGTTTGACTTCTTCCTTTTTAGTCTGGATGCCTATTATTATGTGTTCTTGCCTAGCTGTCCTGCCTCAAAATTATAACTTCTTAAAAGAATACTGTAGACCATAGTAAAAAGCTCCATGACCCTCACAAGCTCTTCACTCCTAAATGCTACAATGGGGCTGAGATAACATTCTGGGATCTATTGCCAAGCCATAAGGGGCAAAACTTAGGAATACAGGAAAAAGGAAAAGAGTTAGGAAAAAGAAAGAGAAACAAGAGGAAAGAGAAAGAGGAAAGAGTAGTTGGAGGATGAGGAGAAGAAAAAAGACAGAGAAAATAAAAAGGTAGCCCTTGGGCTGAAGGCAATCTCCTTGAGCTCTATGAAGGTAGTAGTGACAGAAGTGAAGCTGTTAGTTTTTATGGGTGACTTTCTTGCCACCAGGAAAAGTAGGCAATGATGGTAGATCTTAGTGAAGGCTTTCATTTCCTTTATGTAAGGTAGAATAATATCTTTTTTTTTTTTTAATGTAAGGCAGAAAGCTTTAGAGAAAATAGCATCAGGTTGGCAAATGATGTAGCACAAGGTCCCAGGATAAAAGCAGCAATGCTTTTCTTTGGTAGTGGGCCTGAAATGACTTTGAGCCAGGACTGAGAGAGTGAAGCACTGTTTGTGTTGCTGCTCTTCCTTGGCCACTGGTGAAGATCTGGGTGTAAATGAGGGGTAGCAATGAAAAGGCAACCAACCATTTTAATCTAAATGGCCCTACTCCAAATGTTGCTGTTTGCCAAGGACCAAAAGTAGCCATGAAGATTATTGATTTCTGATTAATTTGTTCAATCTCTGGGTGAGAGTGCATATTTTAAATTGGATAAACTGAGAGTAGTTTGTTCTAGGAAAAGATTAGCATCTGAAAGAAAAATCATTCTTCAGAGGATTTGAGGTTATAAGTAAATATAATTGGGGTCCATGACTTTTTGAAGAAAATTAATCAGAAAATGTGCATATCAGAATGCAGACAGCAAACAGCCATGAATTGTGCCACTTCTGGAATAACAAAAGGCAAACAGGACCTTAAGGAAATGGGCTGGTTTAGAATTATGAATCACTGAGCCCATTTCTTTCAGTGATTAATGATGAATCATTGTTTTAACTTTGGATGAAATAATAGGCTGCATCTGAGAAGCTTCATTAATCATCATAAGAATTAGGCTTGTGCCAATTTGTTACTGCAGGGCTGACATGTGCTGAACACAGTTGAGCTGAATTTCAGGAAGGGGTGAACTTTAGGCAAGGGCTTGCTTAAAAGAATGCAAACGTTAGGGGTCTATTCTTGCCTAGATGGGTGGGGATTTGTGAGTAAAGAATACATTCTAATGTATCATCCCTCATCTGGAAGCCTAACAAAACACCAACTACAAAGTCTTTGGCTTTTTGGTATTCAGGGTCATGATACAATAGATAACTAACATGTGTCATAAAATCTGATACTTTTATCTGTTCTTCACTTTTCATGTTTCCTTTGCATGTTCCTTCACTTTGCATGTCCAGTAGAAGGTGGTTAACAATCTACTGGACATTCAGATTTCAGCAGGCATGAAAATAAACAAATTTAGCTCATTGTTCTTCTTTGAAGAACAAAATTATCCTTGCAAAATCCTTGAGAAAAAGCTTCCTTAAAAACTTGTTAATATAGATAATGAAAACCTGAGCTATAGATAGCAAAAGAAAAAATCTGGTTCATACAAAACAAGAAATTAGGCTAGATTCATCATTTGGCCAACTTCAGAGACCTTGAGCTGAAACAAGGGTTAAAAAGTTGCTCCAACAGATTTAAATTGATGTGCTACAGAGATATATAGGGAACACATATGTCTCTCTTGCAGTAGCCAGTAGTGATGGGAAATCCAAGAGAATTTCTCCTTAACTCCAACAGATGTAATTTTGATAAAGTAGGAGAAACATTCACCCAAGTTACGAAAGATGTATATTGTTATGTCTTAACACTTAGTTAGGTTTAGTAATCTTTAAGAATCATGAATTCATTCACATCATTTGGAAACTTGGCTTGTTTTTTATAATACATTTTTCCCCAAATCAAAAGTATATGGGTTTTTTGAAGGAAGAATCAAAGACTGGATCAAAATGTTAAAATCTCATTTTTCTTTCTTTCTTTCTTTCTTTTTTTTTTTTTTTCTTTTTTTTTTTGAGACAGAGTCTCACACTGTCGCCCAGGCTGTAGTGCAGTGGCGTGATCTTGGCTCACTGCAATCTCCACCCCCTGGGTTCAAGCAATTCTTCTGCCTTAGCCTCCCGAGTAGCTGGGACTACAGGTGTGCACCACCCGCCTGGCTATTTTTTTTGTATTTTTAATAAAGACGGAGTTTCACCATGTTGGCCAGGATAGTCTCGATCTCCTGACCTCATGATCCACCTGCCTTGGCTTTCCAAAGTGCTAGCATTACAGGCATGAGCCACTGTGCCTGGCCCAAATCTCATTTTTCTAAAATTTACTTTTTTAGAGACCAGGTCTTACTCTGAGGCATAGGTTGGCCTCAAACTCTTGGCCTCCAGTGATCCTCCTGTCTCAGTCTCCCAAGTAGCTGGGACTATAGTGTGTACCACTGTGTCAGCTTACATCTGTTTTGCTTTATTTATTTATTTGACAGTCTCACTCTGTTGCCCAGGCTGGAGTGCAATGGCGTGATCTCAGCTCACTGCAACCTCTGCCTCCCAGGTTCAAGCAATTTTCCTGCCCTAGCCTCCCAAGTATCTGGGTTACAGGCACCCACCACTACACCCAACTAATTTTTTGTATGCTTAGTAGAGACAGGTTTTGCCATGTTGGCCAGGCTGGTCTCAAACTCCTGGCCTCAGGTGATCCACCTGCCTCAGCCTCCCAAAGTGCTGGGATTACAGGCCTGAGCTACCATGCCTGGCTACATCTGCTTTACTTTAAAAGACTTATTTGAGATTTTTAAAATATAGGCTTTCTTGAAGGGGTGCTCATTAATATTTATAGGAGAAAAAGAGAGAACTGACTTCGAAAAACAAACTTGAATCACTTAGAAGTACATATAAAGCTATTGGTTATAGCTTACACACATACAAACACATGCACACACACAATTTCACATAAAGCTTCTATTATTGAGATTTAACAGCTTTCTGATTTCTCTGACCCCACGTTCTTTCTCATTTAGTCCATTTTTTTCATACCTATCAAAGAGAACTTCTTTAAACAGAAACTCATCTGACCCTGCCTTACTTAAAACCCCAGTGAGGGAAACATTAATGATTCTCAGCTCTTAGGGCTCAGGTTTCTCAGGTGGTGGGAGTGGAGAACCCCGCCAAGGGCAACGTGTGGCCAGGGACATGGGGCCTTCCACACACCAGGTACTGTCTGTGCCCTGAATAAGGCCTCACAAATACTTGGAGAGATTGTCATTTGTAAATAAGTAAATTAATTTCAAGGCATGTATCATTGTATTCTCTTTTCATATGTATTTCCTTAATCATTGGATATTAAAAGTACACCCTGTTAGGGAAGGAGGTCCCTGAACATTTTTTTTTTTTTTTTTAACTCGAAAAAGGGATCCTTCTACTCCTCAAACTTAGGCATTAGCAGCTATAGGATAAAGGACAAACTTGTTACGGACTGCGACCCATCACAGCCCAAATTGGTCTCGTTGAACACAACTCTTCCCGTTTCAGTTGTTCTCCTGCGCATGCCCGCCCTGCTGCGTTGGTCTGCTCCCAGGGATCCCTTGGAAGCCGGAAGCCGGAAGCCGGAAGCCAGAAGCCGGAAGCCAGTGGTTGTTCTGACTTCCTTTGCTGTGCCATCAGCGCTCGTGTGTTCCTGTGTGCTGCAGCATGGTCTCTTTGTTTGCGCGACTACCCCACTAGACTGTGAGCAGATTACACCATGCCTTCCTCCTTGACTTCCTCCCTTTGCTCCTTCCTTAGAAGAGCCCTTTGTAGGCTCTCAGTTAAGGTTTGTTTAATTGAATTGTATTTTAAAGCACGAATCCAGTGCCAGAATTTTAAAGTGGTAGGAGAAGGCCATAAATGGAATTCTCTATAAAAACAAACAGGAAACAAAACAACACACAAGCACACACTAACTACAGGTGGGTGGCTCACTGTTGATTTTATCAGCCAAATGAAAGATTTACGAAAACGTTGAAGAGATGGAGCAGAGGGATGAAAACTTGGCATTTAAAGAAACATAGAATGAAATCTAAGGCACATTTTGGAAAGCTGGGACAGAAAAACAATCCTGGAACAGACTTTCATACACAAGCTGTACTCTAGGGAGGCAAACAATAAGGCGTAGGAGGATTAGAGATGAGGAAAATGAGCACAGAGTCCAGGCCTGCCCAGTACGCTGCAGGAGGAGTTGCTGGCACCTCCATGCAGGTGGGGGAGGGTGCTATGCCTTTGAGCTTTGGGTAAGTTGACAGACAGCCCAGGTGCAGGTGGCTTGGACCAGCTACGTGAAAACCCACGGAGATGACTGGATTTTGTTCCCCTGCATTCAAGGAGACACAACTATGGAAATTTTACTGGATAAACTCCCAGGTACTGTGAAGCTTCTAGATAAGAGTCAGTCCAACTCTGCCTGGAGGCTCTAACCAATGTATTGAGATGAAAAGGTGGGGCTTACCATCTCTGGAGGCGGGCAAGCAGAGGGCCAGGTGCTCAGTGCTGGGTGGAATGAATGCATGAACAAGGAAAGGGTGAACATACAGCTATGAGGTTCCGTATGATAACCTGCCTGCTGGGAGTGCTCAGGCCATGACAGTTCCAAATTCCAGAGAAGGTTGTCTTGGAGGGCTGCATGGAAGCAGATAAACTGCCACTCTCTTCTTTCTCCCATACATAATCCTGATGGATTTTAGACACTTCCATTCATTTTATGTCCTCATTATTCTGACTGGGAAAGCAGACTTCATACAAACTAGAACAATTTGAAACTATAAGGATTGGTTTGCAAATTAGAGAGAGTAAGAAATTTTCTGTCTAAAGGCTGGACAGAAATAATGTCTGAAATCTTCTTGCTCGCTGCCAAATCAAATTAAGTAATGTTCTTAGTCTGTTAGACCATTTTAGTTGGTTTGGGCTGCTGTAACAAAATACTTTACACTGGGTAATTTATAAACAACAGAAATGTACTGCCCACAGTTCCAGAGGCTGGCAAGTCCAAGATCAAGATGTCAGCAGATTTGGCATCTGATAAGGTCCCATTCCTTAATATTGGCATCTTCTAGGTGTATGTTCACATTGGTGGAAATGGACAACAAGCTCCCTTAGGCCTCTTTCAGAAGGCACTAATGCCCTTCATGAGGGTGGAGACCCCATGATATAATCACTGCCCCCAAAAGCTCTACTTAATACTGTCACCTTGGGTGTTAGGTTTCAGCATAAAAATTTGGAAGGACAAACATTCAGACCATGGCTAGGGCTAAACTGGAGACGGCAGATGGTTCTCCATGAAGATGAGCATTGCTGCTTCTTCATCGGTGTCTCCCCATTGCATTACTAAGCACAGCACCTTTGTTTGTTGAATTGAACTGAAATGTCACCTGAGCTGCTTTAAAAATATTTTCTCTATTCCTTGAAGTTTTCAGAATTCAAATTATTGGCTTTTCCTTTGGATTTGGTGAAATTGTGAATCAACATATTTTCATGTTCTCTGGTTATTTATCAGCTGAAATTTAATTTATTCAACAAATATTTATTGAGTATTTACATGAGGCACTATTCTAGGCACTTGGGATACATCAGAAAAAAAAAAAAAAAACAACATAAAAATGGCCAGGCATAGTAGCTCATGCTTGTCATCCCAGCACTTTGGGAGGCCGAGGCAGGTGGGTCATTTGAGGTCAGGAGTTCAAGACCAGCTTGACCAACATGATGAAACCCCGTCTCTGTTAAAAATACAAAAAAAAGTAGCCAGGCATGGTGGCACATGCCTGTACTTCCAGCTACTTGGGAGGGTGAGGCAGGAGAATCACTTGAACCCTGGAGGTGGAGGTTGCAGTGAGCCAAGATCGCGCCACTGCACTCCAACCTGAGCAACAGAGTGAGACTCCATCTTAAAAAAAAAAAAAAAGAAAGGAAGACAACCATTTTTTTAAAAATGCCCTCATGGATCCTATATTTAGTGCAACAAAAATCTGCAATATTAGTTGCAAATATATGGTAACAGCTGGCATTCCCTTGTACAATGAAATTAGTGATGTTTAATAGGCACTTTTCTATGCCATTCATTATTGTTGACAACTAGTTGATTTTGCAATTCTGGTATCCAAAAGCTCTAAATGGCTCCATAGATCTCTGTTTTAATCTATTCCAATTTCTGTCTGTTTCACTCTTTCTCTATATGTCTATACACCCTGAGATAATATATGTATCCTTAACTATACTTGGAAGGAAGGATGAAAGAGACATATATTATTTGATAATACTTGCATGTGTAAGACTAAGTCAGTCTATTAGGGCTTCCGAGAAATCTCTTAGGACCCAACCAGGCTAAATATGAATACTAATCCAAGAGTTGGCGTTTCATTCTGACTTTATTGTTTCTTCCAGTTAGAAACTTTTCACTCAAAATTTCACTCGTATTTGTGTCTCCCTCTATCTGTGATTACAAAGCTTATCCCCAAGTCTGGGCTTAACGTTTCAGAAGGCTCTCTTTTCTTTACTGAAACAGACGACTCTCCCACTGAGTCAGGGGCCTGTGAGTATTCTCAGTTCAGCCCTCATATTTAAGACTTCACTTTGTTGGTTCTAAGCTGCGTTGTCTTAAGCAGGACAACAGCCTTCCCTGCAAGTGGCAGAGAGCATTTTACTTGGCCAGATGCCCAATGAAGGGAAAGGAGCGAGGAGGGATCTTTCCCATCCCCTTTGGGATTCACATGTATAATTTTCTACTTGGGGTTTCTTACCCTTGACTAAACGCTGGCTGAGGACCTGGTATGATGGGGAGAGGGATTTGAGGGATCCCATTTGGAAGGGCTGGCAGAGGCTGCTGTGCATCCTGGCTGGGGTTGGGGTGATACTCATGTCCACATTCTGCTTCTTCTAGTTACTTCTGTATGTACTTCCGTTTTTGTTTCTTTTGCAATGTAAGGAAAATGCTCCTCTTAAAAAGTTGTTCCAAAGTCTAAATGAAGTAATTTCCATCAAAGGCCCTGGCACCTGTGAAGTGTTGGAGCAGATGGTGCTGAAGCCCCACGTAGGGTCACCAAATTTAGCACCTAAAAATACAGAACACCCAGTTAAATTGGAATTTCAGGTGAAGAAGAAATGCTTTTTAGCTATAATGCAATACATAAATATAAGCAAATATGTTATACAATGGAATATATATATAAGCAAATATGTTATACAATGGAATATATAATAACATAAATATTTATAAATTTAAATACTTCAGTATAAATATTGCATGGGGCATATTTATACTAAAAAATTATTTATTGGTCATCTGAAGTTCAAATTCAGTTCAAATGACAACTCTAGCTGCTGTGGTTTGCGTATTCCCTCCAAAACTCAGGTGGAAACTTAATCCCCAAAGTGTCAGTATTGAGAGGTGTGGCTCTTGAGAGGTGATTGGATGATGAGCGCTCTGCCTTCATGAATGAATGAATCCATTCATGGATTAATGGGTTACGGGTTAATGGATTAATGGCTTATCATGGGAGGGGAACTGGTAGCTTTATAAGAAGAGGAGGAGAGGCCTGAGCTAGTATGTCAGCACTCTCAGCTTCCTCACTGTGCGATGCCCTGAACTGCCCCAGGACAATCCCCACCAACAAGAAGATGCGCCCCCCTCAACCTTGGACTTCCTCGCCTCTGGGACTGTGAGAAATAAATTTCATTTCTTATAAATTACTCAGTGTCAGGTAGTTTATGAAACAGAAAGCAGACTAAGACACTAGCCTGACTCATCCCCTTCTCTGGGCCTGTGCACTGATTCCAGCTGCCCTGAGTGTTGGCTCCTAATTGTGCACAGTTGTCCCTTTCTGTTGAGGCCTTGGCTGAATCGTAGCTGCCTCGGTTGGGAAATTAATCCCCCTCCCACCACCAATGGGATCAGCCTATAGTCCTGACTGCCTGGTAGTGGGGCAGAAAACATCGGCTACCTTTTCTCAAGGAGGGACAAACTCTGTATGCTGTTAGGGATATGCCCTGAGGACCCAGGCTGTAGCTAGACTTCAGTCAAGACCATGTCCTGCCAGCATTCTTCCCTTGCTCTCTCCCTTCCCTCTCTTCCTTTATGAGGTAGCTTCTTCAATTATTCCACGGAATCCTCATCTCCAGTTTTGTCTTAGATTGAAACCCAGTATAAGGTGGCAATCCATCAATGTGGATTTTTACCCCCTCCCTATGATTAAAACATTGTGAGGATTTTTTAAAAAGTGAGATTTAAAAAAAATTTTTTTTAATTTAATTGTGGTAAAAACCATGGAACATAAAATGTACCCTCTTAACCACTTCTAAATGTACAGTTCAGTAGTGAGTATATTCACACTTTTGCACAACCAAACTCTAGTCTAGAACCTTTTCATCTTGCAGAACTGACACTGTGTACCCACTAAGCAACAGCTCTCCATTTCCTGCCTCCCCTGCTCCCTGGCAACCACCATCCTACCTTCTGTCCCTAGAAATTTAACTACTTTAATTATCTCACATAAGTAGAATCATACAGTATTTGTCTTTGTGTGACTGGCTTATTTCACTTAGCATAATGTCCTCAATGTTCATCCATGTCGTAGTCAGAATTTTCTTCCTTTTAAAGACAGAATAATATTACCTTGCATGTACAGACCACATTTTGTATACCTTTTCATCTGTTGATGGATATTTCAGTTGTTTCCAGCTCTTGGCTATTGTGGAGAAGGTTGCTATGAAAATGGTGTGAAAATATCCCTTTAAAATCCACCTTCCCATTTTTTGGATATATATCCAGAGATTGTATTGCTGGATCCTGTGGTAATTAAATGTTTAATTTTTTGAGGAACCTTCATACTGTTTGCTATACTGGGTGCATCATAAGTAGGAATTTCTGAAAAAAATCCAATGATGCTTAAGAGAGTCATTGGATTCATTTATCAGATACTGATACATGGCTTCTAGTATGCAAAATACTAGAAAATTCAAACACATAAAATCATATTACTTTATTAGATTATAATTCCCCTTTTAAATGACAGTTTATCACAAAAACAAGATGGTCTTCTTCCTCCAAAAGGAGGAAGAGATGGGTGTCATTTTCCCTAGAAAGGGATGATGAGTCAATATTTTCTTTGTTATCTTCTTGGTTCGTACTTTTGATATAAGCAGACATGCTAAATTATCCTTTAGATTTGGCACAAAACAATTGGGAATGGAAAGGAAACTGGAATCAACATCCATTTGTGATTTAATCTTTCACATTTAAATTTTAATTCAATTGAAACTTATTATAGTTAGCAAGTAGCCCCGCCTATATTTATTGATCATTTCCACATTGGTGGGAATGCTACCTATATCACATATTTGTTTAAATATGGGCCTATTTCTGGTCTTCTGTTCTGTAACTCTTTCTGCCTTGTTCTCTGCTACTAGGATACTGTTTAAATTACTGTGACTTTAAAACATATTTTAGAACATGGGAGAACAAGGTTTTCTTTATTACCTTCCTTAAAAAGAACCATTGACTATTATATAGTCCTTCTACCAACAAGTTTGTCATTTGCATAGATTTTAAAATGTTTCATTGAAATTTTAATTGAAGTTGTATAAAATTTATGGATTGTTTTGCAGAAAATCGGCATTTAATTTTGCCAGAAGATCTCTCCAATTCAGAGTCTTCTTTTAGAAATCCTCTTTTAGGAAACTTCAGCAAAGTTTTTTTTTCAAATCAGTACTGCAGAATTCTTGTTGAATATCCCCTAAGTATTTAATTTTTTTGTTTGCTAAACAAAAGAATATGAATAGCTAAACAAAAGTTGTGAATAAGATCTTATATTTCAAATGACTGTTGCAAAGAAACAAAAGAAAGAAATAAGCGTGATTTGCATTCTCACCACCCATAATCACTGTTATTTTTTTAAAGTTCTTCATGCTACACACACACACACACACACACACACACACACACACACACAGAGAGAGAGAGAGAGAGAGAGAGAGAGAGAGGTAGAGAGAGAGAGAGGGAGAGAGAGAGTTTGTATTTTTTTCTCTGACTATATGTAAAGTTTTAAAATAAGGCCTACTTGATGGTGATGTGTTAGTCTCACTAATGTATGTTAGACTAAATTTGCTGACATTTAATGTAAAATTTCATGCATTTCTACTGTAGATGAGGACATTTCTACTGGCCTATCGTTTTCTCGCTTTTTCAGCATTTGTAAGATTTTATATCAGAACTCTGCTATGCTGATAAAATAATTATGAAGATTTCTACATTTTAAACAGTTTGGAATAATTCAAATAGGCAGTGAGATTACTTTTTTCTTAAAGTTTGAAATAATTAGATAATTAAAGCCTGTAGGTGAATACTGCATGTGTATTTTTGTAAGAGATTATAAGGTATTTGTTGCCTCACTATTCCAGTAAATATAGAGCAGAGATCAGTAAGAGAGATCCTAAAAGGTCTGAAAGGAGGAGGAAAAAGAGAACTTGATACTTGATTGAACCCCAGACTGGAAAAGCAAAGGGACCTGTAAATTTCAGGATTGGCTTTATGTCCTTGTGCCACCAGCAGATGACATTGGTCTCACCTCTGTAGTTTCCTTTTTTAAAATCTGTAAAATGGGAACAATAATGACAACCTTCAAATAAGTAATAACTGAATCAGCTATTTCTGTGGGAATCTTTGGGAAGCTCTGAACACTTGTGAAAGGTTTTGGATGTTTGGTGCAGGGAGTAGTGCAATTTGGGAGGATATCTCCCCTCAGCCTTCACTTCTGCATTGACTGCTGTACTGCTCTGGCATCTGGAGCATTGGAAACTGTGGAGGAGGAGGCAGCCCTCACTGTGGTTATCTACAGAGGCAGCCTGAGGCTCCCTGTGTGAGAAGCAGAGCTGCAGAGGAGCAAGGTGGGCACTCCTGGTGACTGAGCTGGCAATTTGGCCCTTGGGCACATGGGGACATCGCCGGGGATTTTCAGAAATACATGAGGTGGGGTGTGGTGGGGTGATGCAGGGAAATGGATGTTTTGAGGACAGCAGAACCAGAATAGAAAAGTGAGTTAACATTGTAAAAGTGACCTGCTATAAACCCACAGGCTGCTGAGTCCTGGAGAATGTCCAGATGAACAAGAATCATGTTTTGAGTGGTGCAGATGGGTCAAACAACACTGGGAGCAAAAAGGAAGGAAGATGCTAGTTACTAACCTAGTTACTTTTGAGGTATGTGGTGGTGAGCAGAGCCATGTGGAAGAAGCCTGCTTTAGACCAGAACTTGGTAATCCATCTGCAGGAAGCCGGCTTCTTGTTGCATTATCCAGGAAGTGACCCAGCAGCCCATAGTTCACTCCTATGGAAAAGAGGCAAAGGACTGAAAAACAAGTTGGACCCAGGAAGTTTTTTAAGAGTGCAAGTTTCAGGGTCAGCAGCCATGCCATGTAGTGTCACCAGGAAAGGATGGCTCTGCTCACAGCACCTGCACTGGCACCCAGCCATCAGTCCTATCCTACCATGGATCCTGGCTGGGTAATAAATTTAATTAGCTGCCATACCCCGCTAATTAATTATTATTATTTTTTTTTGGTGGAGATGAGGGTCCCACTGTATTGCTCAGGCTGGTCTCAAATCCCTGGCTCAAGTAATCCTCCCACCTTGCCCTCCCTAGGTTTTGGAATTACGGGCTGAGCCACTGCACCTGGGCCTGGGTATATCCTTTACATCTGATGACAGCTGACTTTTTATGTAAAGTGCCAGGTAGTAAATTCTTTAGGCCTTGTGGCCCTGTATGAGCTATTTAACTCTGTTCTTGTCTTGAGAAAGCAACCACAGATGATATGTAAATGAATGATGGTTGTGTTCTAGTAAAACTTAATTATGGACATGAAATTTGAATTTCAGACAGTTTTAATGTCATGAAATATTATTATTCTTGTGGGTTTCTTTCAGTCATTTAAAATGTAAAAACCACTCTTAGCTTGCAGGCCTTACAACAGGTGGTAGACTATAGTTGCTTTACTCATACAAAAGATCCACTTGCTTTATGAGCCACTATGTGGTCCCTTGGTGGGATCAATCCCACCCATAGACATAAAACTAAACAGCAAAGGATCTTGATGAAAATTCAGTAAAGCATCACCTACAGCAAATTGCCCAGAAAATCCTAAAAATTTTGAGCTAGCTGGTCTTCTAGACAAATGGTCTCGGGTAGTGACTTTAACAGAAATGATGTAATGAAAGACCAGATTCCTAGATAAAACCACTCTTGCCACTAATGAGAAAATACAGCTACAACTATCAGTAGTTTAGTATGCTGATAAATGAATGTTTACCAGCCAGCTAACTACTACACTACATTTCTTTCCCTTTGAGCAAGATGGTGAAGCTTTCATCTAGTATATGATTGTGAGGTTAAAAAACATCACTGCAGGTGAAACATGTATTTACCAAGGGATCTAGAATGGCCACAAGAATTCTTGATGTATTCAATATCTTATAAACATTTAGTGAAAGGGAATAGAAATCTTTATTTTAGCCCTCTCAAATCTCCAGTTTCGTCTTTTGTTTCTGTACTTACATTCTCAAGTCACTCAGTACCTGCCACTCTCCCTCTATTTTTTTTGAAAACCTAAACAAAACAAATACAATAACAAAAAGCTTCCAGTGTCTTCTTCTTAGTGTAAGACATCACTGGAAGATCAGAAAAAGCTCTTGAAGCTCTGAAAAGTACCATACAATTTTCTGTGTTGTCATTCTCAATCACTGAAGGTACGTAGAAGCTGGACTTCTGTAAGTTCCAAAAATGATTGTATAATTTTCTCCCCAGCAGACATTTTTGGAGCCATTTCCTTGTAGAGGAGACATTAAAGCATAGTGTTCAAGGTCATAGATTTTAGCCAGACAGAGCCCTAGGCTTGAAATTCAGTTCTGCTATGTACCACATGCAATTTTGGACAAATTACTCTAAATCATAATGTTCTCATGAGCAAAATGAGGTTGATGACAACCATCTCTCACTGTCATTGTGAAACAAAATGAGATACTGTATGCAAGTCATTTAGTACAAAGTCTAGCACATTCTAGGGGTTAAAAAATGGCAGCTCTTAGTTTTTTACCTATTGGATTTACTCTGTGTGTGTGCGTGCGCGCACATGCATGTGTGAATGTGTGTATCTGTTTGCATGTATTGGAATATGTTCCAGGAAGAATCATTAAAATGTGTGTGTCTCGTGACACAGATGGATATAAAAATGTTCTGGGAATTAAAATTATCATACAGACTTTGTGTCTCAGTCCATCAGGTTTTTGCAGAAGAATCAAATCCTGAGTGAACAGATATTGTGGCCTGTGAAACCAAAGAGAGATGCTGAACATTTCAAGTAAGTTCTTTACTGACTGTCAAAGCAAAGTATACACAAAAACAGCATGACAGATCGTAATAGAAACACACCCACCCACACACAGACATTAATGCAGTTGGATGTACATTCTGTGACTTACACTTGCTTAAGCACAGAATAGAAATTCTCAAAAGAGTCCTAGAGGAGTAAAAACCTGCATGAATGTGTGAAAACTGTTCATATTGGAAGTGTTACTTCAAGAAAACAAGAATGCCAGCAAAATAAAGACCCTGAAATACAACAGAAGACTCAACACAGTAGAAGGTAAAGAATTGGAATTCAGTGAAGCATCACAATACCTGTAGATTAAACACCACCACCACTGCTGGACTTGGTGAACATTTCTTCTGGATTTAACTATAAAACCCCCAGAAGGATCTAAAGCCACTTTCTTCAGCAATAGCTGGATCTGTTGATAGTAGTAACTACACCATTTTGCTTTCACCTGGGTCATTTGACCCAGAGCTGCCTCTGCTTATTAAGTACAGTGCGAGATAAGAAGAAAGACAGACTATAATGCAGATACCGGTACAGTTTTGTCATATGCTTCTGCAACCATAAACTTTTTGGATGCAGGATATTGTGGTAACTACATAAATAATTTTATTGCTGATCAGGATATTAAAGAAGTCAAGTCTCATGCTCAGGATCCTTACAATTATTGCAAAATTCAGATGATTTCTAGGTACTCTGGCCAGGCATATAGATTGCCAGGAAATCTGTCAGACACATCTTTCTGGTGACCTAGTGGTGAGCCTGTGCAGTCTCACTTTTGACTCACCTTATTTTGTGCTGAATCCTATTTATCAATGTTCTACAACATGTGAATGACACCAGCCTATATTAGGGGGGAAAAAACAAACAAACAAGAAAACAGCAAGTAAGAAGAGAAAGACTACGTAAAAGTGTGAAGTTTTATTTTATTTCACTTTTCAGAGCATCGGGAAAGTGTTAAATCATTAACACCAGAGAAGGCTGCCCAGGGGTCAGTTCAGAAAAGAAACAGGAATGGATAATACCAAAGACCAAGGTGCTTTTGACCAGCTTCAACCCTTTCCCAGCTCCCTGGCTTCTTTGCTGAAAAAGGTCACTCAACTCTGACAGCTCCAAGTACAGAATATGTGATTTTCTGCATACACTCTTAATGTTTGTGGTTTCTTCAGTTTTCACGTTTTTGCCTGCCTTTCATAAGCTGGTAAAAACAAAAGAGATCTCTACTGCTTTAAGAAGTCTCATAGTGACTGGGCGTGGTGGCTCATGCCTATAATCCCAGCACTTTGGGAAGCTAAGGCGGGCGGACCACCTGAGGTCGGGAGTTCAAGACCAGCCTGACCAACATGGAGAAACCTTATCTCTACTAAAAATAGAAAAATTAATGGGCGTGGTGGTTCATGCCTGTAATCCCAGCTACTCGGGAGGCTGAGGCAGAAGAATTGCTTGAACCCTGGAGGCGGAGATTGTGAGCTGAGATCGCGCCATTGCATTCCAGCCTGGGCAACAAGAGCAAAAATCTGTCTCAAAAACAAAAAAAAAGTCTCATAGTTTATATCTCCATTACTAGAAAACAATACAACATTTATAAGTCAATTCAATCAGTAACTGTGTGACTATTTTAAGTCACTATTTCCTGATTTAGAGTAAAAAAATCGCTGTGACATTTAATGACCTGGGTGAAAAAGAAGTTACAAGTATATTTGTATGAGACTAAGCTAAAAATTACATATGGTAAAAATATTTCAAATTGTTCTCCAAATTTTATTTTTAATCAAGAATATTTTGGAGAAAATTTTAAAATCTTAAATTTTTTTCTCAAGGGTTCAAAATACCATATCTTTTTCTTTATTATTAACTTAATAGGAAACTTTGCTCTGAAAAATTGGGGAGGTACTCATCAATGTATGCCATGCTGATTTGGGTCATTCTTTTGTGGTGTTTTGTATATTTCAGGTCATTCGGTGTCCGTGGACTAAACCCTACCGAGGAATAGCCTTGTGGAGTGGAGGTGACCCCAGCTCACTCTGCCAGGCTGGTGTTGGCTTCCACTGGGCTTCAAACCCTGTGTTTACTCTGTAGTCCCACATTTGCTTTGCAACAGCCTGATCATCAAAGCAGACAAAAAGAGTTGGAGCGTGGCAGGGAGGATGCTATTGCTTCTTTCCTTGCATTTAGTAACAAACATAAATAGAAGCAAGACAGGACTTCGGTTTGATTCTTCAAGAAAGTTTTAGAACGTTTTGTTCTTGCACAACAAAGGCACAGAGACAAAAAGACTCCTACTTTCAAAGCAAAATTTATCTATCTAAAAAAAGAGAAAGAGATGAAAATCAATCATTTTAGAAGTTGCTGAAACTTTAGTAAATTACTGATGGTTTTAAAAATGAGCAGATCACTGTTCCTGTGTTGTTGTATTTCATGTTCAAACATTTGCAAAAGAGTAACACTACAAAATCCAATGTGGTTGAGTTTTAAAACCATGAGTCGAATTAAAGTGAGGAATACATAACCAAACAATGACATTTAGGAGGTCTGAAAAAAATAAGCAAACTACTTCATATGAGATTCTAGGATTTGCTACTGAACATGATGAATAGTTTCCGAGGTAGTCAGCTTGTTTGACTGGACTTGGTTGCATTTCCTTCTTTTAAAACTGGTTCATACTTGTCCAGGCAAGGCCTCCATTTCTTAGAAACAGAGCATGCTATTGTCATATGTTGATCAAATGTTTTAATTTTTTGTAGCTCCTGTATCTTGTTGCCTCTCTAGTTGAGCTGATCTATCTTCTTGGCTATTTACTAAACCACAAAGTATTACTGCTGTTCCTTCAGACCCTTTAATGGAATCCCCAGAGTTTGGTACTTACCAGCTTGTAACCTTGCAGAAGTCACTTATGGCTGTTGAGTCTTAAACTGCCTCCATCCACTCATTCCTTTAAAAATTATGAATGTCTCCTAGGTGTGGAGCATTGAGTACACAAAAAACAAAGACAAATCATACCTAGTCCTTGCTGCCATGGGTTTTGCTGTAATGGAGAGCCACCCACATAAATGCCATAAATGTCCTGAAGTGTGATTAGTGCCTCATATGCCAGTGAGGGTGGGATGGTGTGATCAGGTCTACTTGGTGGTGAGAGGAGTGGGAAACATCAGCAAAGGTAAGAGAGGAGAGTAAGACATGTTTGCGAAAGCACTTGGCTCGTAACAATAGCCAACAACAGAATTTCCTGTGGGCTGGGTACTGGGCTGAGTGCTTGAGGGACATTTCATGCCATCTCTTCAGTTCACCTCTTTGGTAGTTACTCTTATTATCTCCAAATTAGTAAGGAAATTGAGGCCTTTGCAGATGAAACACCTTGCTCAAGGATACACTCAAAATGACAATCTCAAGGTTCTACCCCAGGCAGTAGCACCCCAGAACCCTCGTGTTTAACCACTTAACCATGCAGCCAACACCTTTCCCCGCCTTGGTTGCAGAAGCACCAAGTATTTGTCTGTGTCCTCCATGCTGCAGCGGTGCCCACAATTGTGGATGGTGTTGGGGTCAGGGCAAAGACTCTGTGGGAGAGCGGGACAGGTTGCGGGGGGCTGGGCGCAGAGAGCTGAACAAAGCAGCTTTACCCATAAGGGGTTACTCAAAACTAAAACAAAAACTACAAAAAGACGTAAGTTCAGTTCCTCATTTCGGTCTTTCTTTTCCAGATGATATTTCTTTTCTCACTTAGCTCAAACTGACTGAAAAAGACATTGGTGATTCCAACCACCTTTAAAACCCAAGATCAAAAGAACAGTAGGTCCCATAATGACGCAAATGGACTCTTATTCTTGGGGGATTTAAAATAAACAGACAGGCAACAAACTTTCAACTATTGTTTAAATTCAGTCCGAAGGGATTTTCTTTTTTTTTTTTTTTTTTTTTTGAGACGGAGTTTCGCTCTTGTTACCCAGGCTGGAGTGCAATGGCGCGATCTCGGCTCACCGCAACCTCTGCCTCCTGGGTTCAGGCAATTCTCCTGCCTCAGCCTCCTGAGTAGCTGGGATTACAGGCACGTGCCACCATGCCCAGCTAATTTTTTGTATTTTTAGTAGAGACGGGGTTTCACCATGTTGACCAGGATGGTCTTGATCTCTCGACCTCGTGATCCACCCGCCTCGGCCTCCCAAAGTGCTGGGATTACAGGCTTGAGCCACCGTGCCCGGCCAAGGGATTTTCTAATCTAAAGAACTCCACTGTTTTATTTCAGGGTCAGAGCAAGTTCCCACTTAGTACACAGAAAGGTTTTCTGTGAGGGAATTTGAAAAAGACATATGCAAATACACCAGGGAGATTAATAGGATGACATAGCTATGAGGCACACAAAATGAAATACTATGACTCCTAATATATTTTAGTTTGATTTTTTAATATTATATAAATGCTCTAATTAATATTAAAACAACAATTAATGGGAAACAGCCTTCTTGGGCTGATAAATGGAATAGAGTCTTTTTCAAGGACTTTCTTTTCTGATTCCAAATGTAATGTAGTTGATTGTGGAAGACTGGAAATGGATGATAAATACGCAAATAAATGGAAGTCACCCCTTTGACATTAGACCCTCTAAGCTCTCCTTACAGCTCTGTGAGCCTTCTGGAGGTACACCCTGCCTCTCTTGTGAGTCCCATAGCACACTCTCACTTCCCTTCTCTTCACGTACACACATGCATGCACACACACACTGTCCAACTCTGGGTCCAGCCACCTCATGGCCTGTTCTACTACCCAGCTCTCACCCCGTCCCCCATACCAGCAACAACTGTGGGTGCCACTGCACTGTGGAGAAAGCAGACATGCACTGAGTGCTTCTGTTACCAAAGCAAAGAAAGCGCAAGGCAGCTGGGGTTCTTAGCTAACCATCAGGATCCGGGGTTCTGTTGCCTGGGCTAGAATTTTGCCTGGCATATAGTAAATGATCAATAAATGCTTGCTATTGATATAAATAGAGTGAGTATATACATTATTTATTCACAAAATTGGGCTCAGAAATTGTATCGTTTTGCATCCAATGGAATTGATAATATTAAAGAAGCATTAAAGTAAAATAATAAGGCAAGTTGTATTAATCTGGGTTCTTTGCATTGTAAGAGCAGCAGTCCAATTTAAACTACCTTAAGCACCAAGGATTTGTTGACTCATTGTATTTAAAGTCCAGGGAACATTCTCTTTTTTGCACAGCTGAATCCAAGTGTTCAAACAGTGTTGTCATGTTCACACTCTCTTCCTCTCATTTCTCAGCTCAGCTTGTTTCTGTGTCTTTTGTTTGCATGTTGGATTTATTCTCTCTTACTTCGCACAACCTCTCTACATTGCTGAAAAGTCTTGGGTTGATATGATCGTTCATGATCCAAGAAGAGAAAAAATGGTCTTCCCTTCTGAATCTAACAGGTAAGTAGCACAGAGTACTCTAACCTAGCTGGAGTCAAATGTCCATCCTGAACCAATCTCTGTGTTTCTGGTGTTGTTCCTCAGTTGGCCTGGATCTTTTAGCTTCCTGCAGTGTGAGACGGGGCTGCTCATGATCTTGGAAGGATCACAGTGACTTCCCCACCATACAGGAACTTCCCAAAGGAACCAAAAAAGGGGAGTTAGTAACTGTGCTGGGTAAACAAAAAGCTTTAGCAATCAGAGTTAACTTTCTTAGTTTTTAAGAAGATATCAAATCAACTTTGAATTAAGCCTCCGAATTGTTTCTCTGCCTTTTGGCTGAGATCAAACAATTTTTTTTTTTTTTTGAGATAGAGTTTCTCTCTTGTTGCCAAGGCTGCAGTGCAATGGCATGATCTCAGTTCACTGCAACCTCTTCTTCCTGGGTTGAAGCCATTCTCCTGCCTCAGCTCCCCAAGTAGCTGGGATTACAGGCATGCGCCACCACTTCTGGCTAATTTTGTATTTTTAGTAGAGATGATGGGGTTTCTCCATGTTGGTCAGGCTGGTCTATGAACTCCTGACCTCAGGCAATCCACCTGCCTCAGCTTCCCAAAGTGTTGGGATTATAGGCATGAGCCACTGGTGCCCAGCCTCAAGCATTTTTTTAAGCCTCAGATAAAAATGTACCCATACAGTGGGGAAAAACAGCATAATTTTGCATATACAGTACATTTTTAACTGGAATATGTCTGATTTCTTATGAAGTGTTGTATAGATATTTGATAGCACACTGGGTATTTTGAACTGAATTGATTAACTGATGAGATATATCTTTGAATATACATATTTTTCTTTAATTACACATTCCAACTGGATATTCATTTTCAAACAGCACCCTTGCAAAGTCTAGGAAGCTATTTCCTCTCCTCATTCTTTTTTCTAGGTACACAGTCTATCTATAAACCATGTAAAACAAATAATGCTAGCATTCTATTTTACAGAATTAATTCTCACTATTGGAGAAACATTTCACTTAGGAGTTAAGATGAGAGACACCTGTCCTTCAGGCACCTGCCAGCAGGGCTAAAAGGTAATGCTTGTTGGATGGATTTTAAAAACACAGAGATAATGTCAAAAGCAACTATAGTGGGTGAGAACGGTTACTTTGAAAACTCAACCAGCTGCCTCGGTGTGTTCAGTTGATTGATTTCAGTGTTTTTGAAACATGATTTTTGATGTCAGCATAGCCAAATATCTGATTTTTTGACTTCTTTCTGTATGTGACCATGTAAATCTAATATCACGAAAGCTATTTCCCAGTCATGATACCAAGATTTATGCATAAGTATATCCAGTCGGAAAGTTACTGTGATCTCACTTGTTTCCAGGAAATCCCTTCAGCATGGAGGGGTAAGGCCTACATTGCTCCGCAGCCATGTGGGTTATGTTCCCATTTTAATCATTTGGATGCTTTCAAATATATTGCCTCAGACCCCTTGACAGTCAGAACTGGCCACAGATAGGTCTGTTCAGTTGATCTTCATCATCTATACTTTTGCTGGATTTTTTTTTCTCCATGTGTAGGGTTCCTTTCTTTGTGTCTTTTTCTTTCTTTCTAACAATTATTCTATCTTATTGCAGCCTCCTGCAATAAGAAGCCCTGATTTGGTAAGTCATGTAACATGGCATGAAATCCAGGGTCCAGAGGAGAGCAAGGCACAGGTGACCACCAAGTGTGGCCTCAGCCCCCATGCTCTTTCATCCTACCCAGGGGCTTCTTAGCCTGGTTCAATGCTTGGATCACCTTCCATATGTGAAGGTGCCTCTCTCTACATGAAGATGCCTTTGCATTTTTGCAGTATGTCCCTTGCTTTTCACTCTCAGCCCAGCCCCGCTGAAAACTGTGTTGCTGACTTGGACACTTCTTATATCAAGTCACTCCATCTACCTGGTTTCTTACCATCACAACAGTGGATCCAATCTCAGGTTTTTTTGGGAACGGAAGGTAAACTTACAGTCTTGTACTTTCTTTTCTTGCTCTTTAAAGAGAGATTACACTGTTCCCCCACTTCATGATATTTCTCTCCTGTTAGTTCTTGATACTTTAGTGACTGATTTTTTTTTATGGCATTTGACACTGTTCTAGCATGGTGTTCAGTGAGCCTTATTTCCACACCAGGAAGGTGCCATTTCAGAAGCATAGAAGCACATCACTTTTCCTTAGAACATCAGCCCTTAGCTGATTCATTGTTGCACGCTGTGCCACAGGCACACAGAGATAGAATTGTCTGTAGCTAAATGGAACTATGTGGAGAGTAACTCACGGTTGCTGTTGAGCAGATAATTTAACAGCTATTTTTTTTTTTTTTTTTTTATCACATTATCTGTTTTGGAGAAGGAAAGGCAGAGTGGAAGCTTTTCCTGTCATTGAGTGAAGTTTGTCCGTTTAGGTTGTGTAGTGATTAGAGTACATTGATTTGGGCACCTGCTGTGCAGCTATGAAGTGGAGCTCCTGGTTCTCTGTGTTGTGCTGCTGTAGGGATGGTGAGGCTTCCACATAGGCTAAACCTGTAGTTACTGTTTCTTCCTTTACATCTGTCTTTTTTCAAAATGTAAACATGTAGGAGTGTCTTCCTTCATTTATTTGGGCTACTATAACAAACTACCATAGTCTAGGTAGCTTGTAAACAACAGAGATTTATTTTTTTAATTTCTAGAGGCTGAGAAGTCCAAGATCAAGGCGTCAGCAGACTGTGTGTCCATTAAAGGCCACTTTCTGGTTCATAGATGGTGTCTTCTTGCTGTGTCCTTGCATGATGGAAGAGAAAACCAAGATCTCTGGGGCTTCTTTTATGAGGGCACTAATCCCATCATTGAAGGCTTTGTCCTTGTGATCTAGCTACCTTTCAAAGGCCCCATCTCTTAGTACCATGACCTTGGGGGTTAGCTTTTAGTATATGAATTTTGGGTAGACACCAGGATTCAGACCATAGTGGAGTCTCTAGCGATCTATGAATAATCTTCTTAGAGACAAGCATGAATAGAGGCCCAGTATTACTTCAGAGTACACAGACCATTCATATTCAGAGAAAATAACTGACCAAATATCAGAAGAGAAAGGTCGCTTATTTTGCTGTGGTTAATAGAAAATGCTTTCTTGACCATTCCCAATGACAGCAGCAGAGATTCATATTGAAAACCCTTTCTTTCCTCCTCTATCAGTTGTCTATTGCTGTGTCACAAGCCACTCACAAGCTTAATGGCTTCTAATAACAGTAATCAATTATATCCCATCACTGTTTCTGAGGGTTGGAAGTTCAGGAAGGCTTAGCTGGGTAGAGCTGGCTCAGGATCTACCAAATGGTTGCCAGTAGACAGTAGCTGCAGAGGGAACTGGATAGCTGAAAGGTTTGAGGCTGTACAGGCATCCCTCTCTCTCACTTCTCTGTCTCCCTTCATGAAGTCTCATGGTTTCTCTGTGGTCTTTCCAGGTAGGCTAGTTCGGCTTCCTCACAGCATGGTGGTCTTGGGGTTGTGAGTCTTACCACATGGAGACTTGGGGCTTCACTATGACTGGCCCAAATAACTAGATGGAAGCCATGTTGCCTTTTATGGCCCAGCCTTGGTAGTCCCACTGTTCCTTTTCTGCCATACTCTGTTGGTTAGCCAGTCACTAAGATTGAGCCAACTTCCAGGGAAGGGACTACAAAACTCTACCTCTCAGTGACATGAGTGTCAAAGAATTTGCAGACATATTTTAAAAGCAGCACACCTCTCTAATTAACAATGTTAATATTTTCTTTATATTTGAATCTAAACTCATGCCTGGTTTCTGTAATCCCAATTGATCAACCAATTGATCAGTTGATTCAAGAGTTAAAGCCAGGCATGGTGGCTGATCCCATAATCCTGGCACTTTGGGGGCCAAGGCAGGTGGATCACTTGAGGCTAGGAGTTTGAGACCAGCTGGCCAACATGATAAAACCCTTTCTCTACTAAAAATACAAAAATTAGCTGGGTGTGGTTGTGCACCCCTGTAGTCCCAGCTACTTGGTAGGCTGAGGCAGCAGAATTGCTTGAGTCTGGGAGGTGGAGGTTGCAGTGAGCCGAGATCATGCCACTGCACTCTAGCCTGGGAGAGAGAGTGAGACTCTGTCTTGAAAATTTAAAAAGGAGTTTAAAAGTACACATCTACTGTTAAGTTCCACCACAGGTCAGTATCAGTGACAGCTCATGAGCAGTATGAAGCCTTTGTGCATGCTACATGGGCCCAATTCATGCCAGGCATTTTATGGATAGCTTATAAAGAGACAAAATGATTGAATGGCTATGGAACGAATTAGTTCACCTACCTGTCATCAATCAAAAGAGCTTTTAAGCCAGACAGATTATGAGCTGACAGAAGGAATTACAACTTGGTATCTTGGGTGAGAAAATATGTTTCTAAAATATAACTAATATAACATTTGTTTTGTTTTGTTTGTACATATAATTTAGTTAAAAGGCATATATTCAAATAATTACCAGAGTTGGTGACAGAAGGCAAAATGTTTTCTGAAGAGTATTAGGAGGTTTCCAGTCACATGTTTGAAAAGTACAGGTGATAGCAGCCCCACAGCCCTCTACTGTTGGTGGAACAGACACTGGGAGGGCTCAGAAAGCTGGAAGATTGCTGCCAGAGCTCCTTAGGGCTTGCTTTGGACCCCTTCCTTTCACTACAAAATTAATGCCAGTGCAGAGGCCTCAGATAGTTCTAAAATTCCAGACTCATCAACTCATAATAATATCACTAATCATTCAAACAGTGAGATGGAATTTTAGAGGAATATTTGGTTCGGGGACCCATTTTAGACAGGGATGTCATGGGCTCTTTTCTACTTCGAGGTTATTTTTCTATGTGGTCATCCACCTGTCTGGGGGTAGTTCTACGCAAGGATCATGTGCTTGATCCTCAGTGGCTGGCCACCACCCTGATGTGTGCCTCTGCCCGCCAACATTGTCCCCTAGGAGACTCTTCCTATCTGTAGCCCTGGGCTAGGATATTATCACTGCAACAGCGGATAAACAAAGGTTTTTGACACTAATGACTGCCCTGAGCACATAGGCATTTTAGGAATGAGGAGAATGGATTCAAGACAGAGAAAAGATGACTGATGTGGGTCCTGCGTAAGGTGATGAAGGCATCAATTATGCAGTGGTTATGCAGGTGAACATTAATGCACATGTATGAAGAATTTGCAGAGTCAATTTGTAAATTGTATGAACTGCTTGGGGCTGAGGTACAATATTGGGTTGGAAGAACATGGTGTGTGAGCATTTCTGTCTGGGTAGCAGGAGTGTGACTCACTGAAAGGAATACCGGTTAAGGAAGGATGGGACTTTGGCTGGAAGGTAGGGAAGAAAAGGGAACCGGGAGAAATTGTTCTTGGTTATTACATAGGAAACGTGACCACCAAACCTTTGTTGCTGGCAGAGAACTTCCTGTTCTAGGGGCCAGATTTTTTTTCTTTAACCATCGGTATTCAAATAATAAGATTTAAGGGAATGCTGCTTTTTAAAGTTCAGCCTTCTTTTCTTTTTAAGTAAAGAGTCTAATCAAGGGAATGGAAGATGAAGAGAATGAAGGCTCTGGGAATTTGGTTTTGTTGTGGACCAGAGTTGTTCTCAGCCAGGAAAAAGTGAGTAAATATGCCATGGTGTTTTTGAAAATTGCATGAACTTCACTGCTTGGGGATTTCCTGAAGGTGGCTCTTAATGGGGGCTCTTCCCTTAACACTCCGGAAGCCTGCGGGTGTGGTAAGGGGCCAGCCGATTGCCACAGCAATTGGGCAGGGGTGCCTCTGGCACTTCCTGGGAGGCCATCGGGGGTGCCAAGTGGGCCACAGTACATGGACACTCACACATAAAAGGCTTAAAGGCTTGTACCTCTCACAAAATGCCGACAGCACCAGTCTCAATGAGACTGGACCTGTAAAATGAGCTTGCACCGAAGGCTCTATGATTCCTTGACATTAACGTGTGGGGACAGTCAATGTGTTCTTTTTTGTTGTTAACTTTTTTTTTAATGGGTGAAACCAAGATATGAAAGCCCAACCCTAAACTGACCAAGTCTCATTGCTTGAGGTCTCTTTGTGAGGTAGCCTGCAGGCTGAACCGGGATAAGCTGCTGGTGGTGAAAACCAACACTGGGGTTGCAGCAGGGGAGTCCTGGAGATGACGAGGCAGGGGAGCTGGTGGGAAAGGCTTTTCCAGAAAGCACCTAGGGTTGGAAGGGTTGGAGGGATACTGTCCTGGGGACAATGCTGGCCGAGGCTTCGGACAGGACATGTGAGGGTGACTGAATGCTAAGGCTAGTCTGTCAGATATCAGCTCCCAAGAAGCAGTTTCATAAAAGAGAAAAGAGAATCCCTGGTTTGTGTCCATCTTTCCATCACAGATGTCAGCATCTTATGGCATTCCTCCTTCTGTGTGGCACAGTTCAGGCCTATTTGTTGGGTTTTACTAGAAAACAACCTGTCCCCTGGGGTATCATAGTGATGAGGCTTCTGCATGAAGCATGTGGATGCATGTGGAATTCAGTGGATCTTGATGTCAGGGGAGGCTGGAGATGTGATTTCCTTGCTGAAAGTGGCACACTCACATTCTCACCTCTGAACACTTTGTTCACGGCCTCACTGCAACACCATGATTTTGTGATAAAAGTTGTAACACAGGTTTGGGTTCTCCTGAAACATCAAAATGCAGCGATTTTTCAATAGCAAAGACATGGCATCAACCTAAGTTCCCATCGATGATAGGCTGGGTAAAGAAAATGTGGTACACAGACACCATGGAATACTGTGCAGCCACAAAAAAGAAAGAGATTGGCTGGGCACGGTGGCTCATGCCTGTAATCCCAGCACTTTTGGGAGGCTGAGGTGGACAGATCACGAGGTCAGGAGATCAAGACCACCCTAGCCAACATGGTGAGACCCCCGTCTCTACTAAATGCAAAAAAAAAAAAATTAGCTGGGTGGTATGCACCTGTAGTCCCAGCTACTTGGGAGGCTGAGGCAGGGGAATTGCTTGAACCTGGGAGGTGGAGGTTGCAGTGAGCTGAGATCGTGTCACTGCACTCCAGCCTGGCGACATGGCAAATTTCATTAAAAAAAAAAAAGAGAGAGAGATTATGTCCTTTGCAGGGACATGGATGGAGCTGGAGGCCATTACCCTTAGCAAACCAATGCAGGGACATAAAACCAAATATCCCATGTTCTCACTTACCTGTGGGATTTAAATGATGAGAACACACATGGACACATAGAAGGAAACAACACATATTGAGACCTTTTGGAGGGTGGAGCGTAGGAGGAGGGAGAGGATCAGGAAAAATAACTAATGGACACTAGACTAAATATCTGGGTGATGACATAATCCGTACAACAAACCCCCATGACACAAATTCACCTATGTAACAAACCTGCACATGTATCCCAGAAGTTAAAATAAACGTTAAAAAAGTGCAGTGAGTTGTGAGTTCTGATTTCTTTTCTGGAAATATTAATGATTGATTCGATCTCCTTAGTCACAGCTGTATAATCCCACTGGGTCCTGAGGAAGTGTGGCATCGTGAAAGAGAATGTGATCAGTGGGGCAGCATCCCACTTCTCCACATGCAATGGGGGCTACGAACGTAGGTGTTTTCTATATGAAGTGGGAAACGCAGCTCTTCAGTAGTGGATTCTTACTCTATCTAGGGCTTTACTGGCTGGGAGCTATGCAGCAGGCTCCTTTCTTCAAGTTCTTATAGAACACATTCAATGGGGTGCATTTCAGAGATGGAGAAGTCCACCACAGGACCCCCAGTTAAGATGGAGAGGGAGATGGCCTTAGGGAAGTCTGGACCACTCTCCCCAGAGGTAGCAGGTGCGTGCCTGCTGGCTCCAGGTGCTTTTGCTTTACTTCTCACAGCAGAGTAAATACTCATGGAGGGAGGAAACATGAGTTTGGAAGTCACAGAGCCTCAGTTTGAATCTTGGTGCTATCACTTGGTAGCTGTGTGTCCTCAGATACGGCCCCTAATCCATCTGAGCACCTGTTTTTCCATTTAGGAAATGGAGATAATATCTGTCTTCCTCAGTTGTCAAGAGGTGTAGAAGGGATGTAAGAAGTCCTTGATGCATAACACACACTGAGTTGACTTTCCTCTTCTCTAATCCGTCGATTATGCTTCCCCAGTCTCCTTTCTTCAAGTACCGAATGTCTTCATGTTGCCTGAGTCTGAGTCTTACACTCATGCCAGACTCTTTCTCTGCCATGTTCTCAAGTCTTCAGAATTACCCTTTCCTTTCCTTTCCTCCTCCAATAATAACATCCCCTTTTCAATGTAACCAGGCTCAATGTTGCCATTACCATCTAATTAAAGAAAATGATGCTCCTGGTGAACTTGACAGGGCCAGGTCCCCAGGTGCTCACAGCTTTGCCCTTTCCAGTCTTCAGAGGAGCTGACTGAGCCACAGTACTCTCCCGCTGGCAGGTGTATGGAGAAGATGCACCTTGGGGCCGATAGGCGCTTCTGGGACCTCCTCTCGTGGACGTGTTCCCTCCTGCCTCCATTCATTCATTCATGCAATGAATGGGTGGTGGGTCTGACTTATAGGAGCCAGGCACTGTGCTAGTTACAGGGAACAGAAAAATGAATGAGACAGTCCTGCGAGTCAAGAAGTTCAGACCTGAAGAGAAGACAGACTCAGAAAGTTATAATGAAGAATAGAGTATTTAGGGAATGCAGAAGAGGAGGCCTAAATCAACAAGGTCGGTTGAACGTGCCCGTCAGGAGGGGAGGATGCCTTCAGGAATGTTTGAGTCTTAAAAGATAATTGAATAGGTGAAGAGGTCAGGAGAGGGCCGGGACCAGTATGGCCAACAACAGAGATAAGATACACCGGGTGTGTTCCAGAGAGCCCCAGAAAATCACATTGTTCCTTTGTACAGTTTGAGTGAGTGTTTGAAGATGAGGCTGTTAGGCTGTAGCCTGCTCACTGGGCAGGGCAGGGAGTGGATGATCAGATTTAACTAAACTTTTAGCTAAAATGTCTTGAGTGGTTTCCACTTTCCAGATACTGTTGTAAGTGCTTCACAGTAATTGAGTCATTTAATGTAGCTCCCTCTGGTACAGTAGGGAGGATGGGCTTGGGAAGGGGAAGGGGAAGGGGGGGCAGGGAGGCTGGTCAGAAGCAGGAATGAATGAAAGTGGCGTAGGGTGTGGGGACAGGGGTTGAGTGGGTCCCTAGGAGTCCAGCGCTGCCAGTGGCTTGAAGAACAGTGCCATGGACCGAGCCAGAGGCGGGGAGAGCACCAGGCTCCCAGGAAGGGCTGAGTTATCTCTGGGAGTGCCCCATAGAGCTGGGCGTCACGTCTCATGGGGAAAGGGTAGTTTGTCCCTGGACCCTGAAGCTGGAAGTCTTGCATTCGCCCCAGTCTGGCCTTTGTACTACCGGGTGTTGGCTCGCTCTTTCCGGCTTGTAAATATAATACGTCTGCCTCACACACATCTTCGTTCCACACCAGATCTCTTGCAGGAGAGGAAAGTCGTCGGCGACAACGGCTTTTCCTTGCTCTTGGTGCACTGAAGCCTTGAGAACGGCTAGAAGCAGCCGGGCTGCGGGAAGAGCAGCTTGAACATCCTTGCCTCTCCAGGCTGCCCCCAAAGGAGGCGAGTGTCTGCTGCGCCGCCCTTGACCTCTGCCCCTGCCCGGGCGCTCTGCCCTCCTCCCGCACGCGGGCCGTGCGGGGCTCCACGCCGGGCGCTGCCGGCGGCGCCGGCGGCCAGCACAGGGCAGCATTGAGACGCGAACGAGGGAGCGCCCGCGGGGCCGCGGGGCCGGCGGACTCCAGCTCCCCGGCGGCTCCGACCTTTCTCGTGACTCCCCGGGAGCCGGTTCTGCCGGGTGTGGGCTGCCGAGAATAAGCAGGTGGTAGGAGTGAAAAATGGAACAATTCTGTTCCGCCGAGCGAAAATGAGTTGTCAATTAGCGTCGTATCTGCCGCCGTCACCTTCTCCGCGCTTTAAGAGGGCTTTGTCTGCGGGCAGGAGCCGGGGAGCGCCCCAGGGCCGAAAGCGGGGGCGCCGCCCGCAGCGGGAGGGGCGTCCGGGGACCGCGCGGAGGCCAGGCCGGGCCGGGCAGGGTCCGTGCGGGAGGGAGGGCGCAGGCGCCTTCGCAGCCGGCTGGGGCCGGGGGGAGCGACCGCCCCGCCGCAGGGGGAGGCAGTGCGAGGGCGCGCGGGCGGGGCCGGTGCTGTGGATCGGGAGGGCCGGGGAGACGTTCAGCGTTTTCTTTGTCCTTCGCGGTCTCCGCTGACCCTCTGCGGCCCCGCCGTGCTCCCTGCCGGCCCCGTGTCCTGCTGTGGCGGCTTCCTGGGCGCAGCACGAGTCTCCAGCACGTCCCGGACCGTCTCTGTTAGGCCGGAAGGGAGGGAGTCTTTTTGTCTCCTTGTCCTCCTGCCGCGCCGTGGAGGCTGAGCCACGTGCCGGAGTCCGGGCTGCCGAGCTCTTGCAGGACGCCGCCGCGGTGCGTCCGCGCCACGGGCCCCGGGCTGCCGAACTTCGGTCCTTCTGGAAGGGCGCCTTCCAGGGGAGCAGAAAGAGCCGCGAGCGAGCTGGGAGCGCCGGGCTGGCAGGAGGCCGTCACTGTGAGGTCTCCTTCCTTCAGCCCCATTAAATAATGATTCTGTCTTTGGGCGAAAGTTCCTTGCTGCTACAAAAGCGGAGCCTTTGCTGCTCCCCACGTGCTTTATTTCTTTACAGATACTGTTGATTCTTTGGATGGTTACCCTCAAAAAGCCCCAATTTCACCCGCCGCACTCACGGTCTTGGTGTAGATGAAAGCCATCTCATTTGATGACCGTGAAGACCATAAATTACCCTCCGCGAAGTGATTTGGAGTGGAGGGAAGCATTTCTCTTGTCCTATTAGAAGTCATACACTTGGCTGATTGAGTCCAGTTCCTACCTGGCACCAGCAAAACAAATGCTTGTAGCTACTTGAAGAACCCAAAGCATATTTAGGAATATGTACTTTAATTTTTTTCTTTAAATTAAAATATCTTGAAAAAACTCCTATTGTTGAAACGTGTCGGTGACATATTACAGTGGTGGGACATTAACTGAGTCAGGCACCTCCTTGTTACTAAGGGAGTGGTGAGGAAAGAGCAGAGATCTGTGATCAGACGGAGCCGGGTCTGAAACACAGCTCTGCCTTTTACTAATTTTGTTATTTCACTTATCTGCGCTCATCTGAACTCATCTAAATGGGTGTAATAATGGCTCACTCACCATGAATGCAAATACATATAAAGTAAAATAATGTGTATAAAATGCCTGCAGCCCTCTATGTCCTCCGTATTACCTTCCCTTTCTTCATCCTCTTCCTGCTTCTCCTCTTCCTTCTTGTCCTTCTTCCTCTTTTGCATGGTCAAAAGGCTGTAAAATAAACATTGAGACAAGTGGAGCCTACCCTATAACCTCAGCTGTATACAAACTCACTTAAGAAAAGTTACAGCATTTGGCACATGGAAATATGTGCATCTCGTGTGTGTGTTATGTGCATACACACAGATATTTATTTCTATATTTTATTTCTCTATTTATAAGTTGAATACTGCCCCACTGGCCAATATGTTGGCTTATGTATATATATTTTACATATGAGCCTACAGGCCAACAATGAACATTAATTCTGTCTCTCCTTTTCGCCATCCCTGCTCCACTTGTCCTGGAGATGAATACATAAAAATAGGTATTATATGAATTGAGTGCCATTTTGTCACAAGGCTCTTTTGTGAGGCCCAAGACACAAATAATACTTCACTTACTCACTTAGTTACTTCTGTGCAGACTGTCAAGATTGGACAAGATTTTATCCATCTTATTCCACATTCCATTTGATAATTTTTGATATGTCTCATACTTGCCTCCACTCCCCAGCGTAGGACAGGTGGTTGTCCCGCCTTTGCTGGTGACATAGTTCCAGAGTCTCGGCCTGGTCTACCATGTGATGGCTTTAGAGAGACTGCTTTCATTTTGAGCACGGCTCTGTTGGCCCTGATTCTGCTTTCTGAAATACTTCAGATTTGTAGGTGTCCATCTTCCCTTAATCTTCTCTCCTGACTAGGCATTGCTGTTTTTCTCAAAAGTTTATCACACTGCACAGCTTTTCCTGTGCACAGGCCTCACCTCTGGGTTATAAACCTGTGTAGACCCTCTTTGTAACTCTCGCAGTAACCAGTGATATGGTTTAGCTCTGTGTCTGCACTCAACTCTCATGTCAAATTGTAATCCCACACAACTGTGTGAGGCAGTGGCCTGGTAGGAGGTAATTGGATCAGGGGAGTGGTTTCCTCCATGCTCCTCTCATGATAGTGAATGAGTTCTTATGAGATCTAATGGTTTAAAGTGTGGCACATACCCCCTCTTCTTTTTCTTCCTGCCATGTAAGATGCGTCTTGCTTCCCCTTCGCCTTCCACTATGATTATAAGTTTCCTGAGGCCTCCCCAGCCATGTGGAACTGTGAGTCAATTAAACCTCTTTCCTTTATAAATTATCCCAGTCCCAGGTAGTCCTTTATAGCAGTGCGAAAATGGACACTGCTTTGCCAAGAGTAGGTGGGCCTCACTTGAGTCTCACTGGCTGATTGAGAAGCATCCCTAGGAAAGCAGGGAAAGGAAGAAACAATGTCTGCCTCTGTCAATCACAGATAAAGGATGTCAAGGTGAGGCTGCCAGACTGCTTGGCAATAGGTCACCTTTCCTTTTTGTGACCTCTCTGTCCCTTACATTGAGTCCCAGCCTCCTGGGGGGGGGGGGCACTGAGGCTGAGTGAAACGGGCCTCTCAAGCTTGTCTTGTCAACTTTAATTGATGAGAGTAAAGCTCGGATCAGAGGGGAAGTGGGAGAAACCGAGACAGACCTTCTGTAATGGGGATTGCTCCTTTCTAGTTGTTCTGATCTGGTGACATTTTCATAGAGTAAGTGATCCCAGATTTCAAACCTCTTAGACACTTGTGAATGGACATACTCGCTGTTAAAATGAGAAATACGGGATTAATCACCCAAGCAAATTAAGATGGAGAGATGAAACATCCTATTGAAGGAAGCAAATTAATAGCAGTCTTTGTTTGAATGACCTAAACTAGATGAGTTAAATTGTTTTCTCTTCAGCTACTGATAATATCCATTCTCAACTTTGCTTTGTATGTGATCATAATCTTTAGATTCAAATTAGATTGAAACCTCAAAGCAGAAACAAACAAAGGAAAGAACCTACCACCCTCACCAGGGCAAATCTGAAGCCATAATCTTAATTTTGAATAAAATATATTTTAAAAAATACACCTGAGGCCAGATAGTCAGTCAAGGAAGTAACCATGACCTTGTGATGCAGCAACTGTGGTGACCATACGGTGAATACAGTAAGCCCCAGCATTCACACTGCGGTCCAGCTCGTTCAAGCAAAGCCATCTTTAACAGGGAATTTGCCCTGTAGAGAGCATGCACACTTTGATTTTGCCTGTCTTCAAACTGCTCATTGTAATAGTAAAAAACACACTCCTGGATGGAGATTTAAGATGCTAAGGAGACTTGCATTTCAGGCAATGTATGAACAAGCATGTACAGCTCCTGGGTATGTGTACTCAGAGGACCTCCCAGAATATGCTTACTAGTAGCAAACACCTCTTCCCACCCCCTTATGAATAATCACGTCGGACTCCCACAAAGGGAGTGCCAGTCTTTACTGTCTCATCCTTTTATGAGCAGCCCACCCTGAATTCTCTCTCTCAGAATGTAGTGTCTATTCTGTATCTAACTTTAAAATTATTCTTTTTATTTTACAATAAATTACTCTATGCTGCATCCTCTTTGCTGTGTGTTTCTTGTTTAATTTTTTTTTTTTTTTTAATGCTTTAAGTTCTGGGATACATGTGCAGAAAGTGCAGATTTGTTACATAGGTATACATGTGCCATGGTGGTTTGCTGCACCCATCAACCAGTCACCTGCATTAGGTATTTCTCCTAATACTGTCCCTCCCTTTCACCCCCTGACAGAACCTGGTGTGTGATGTTCCCCTTTCTGCATCCATTTGTTCTCACTGTTCAACTCTTGATTATGAGTGAGAACATGCAGTGTTTGGTTTTCTGTTTCTGGGTTAGTTTGCTGAGAATGATGGTTTCCAGCTTCATCCACGTCCCTGCAAAGGACAGGAACTCATCCTTTTTTATGGCTGTGTAATATTCCATGGTGTACATGTGCCACATTCTCTTTATCCACTCTATCATTGATGGCATTTGGGTTGGTTCCAAGTCTTTGCTATTGTGAACAGTGCTGCAATTAGCATACGTATACATGTGTCTTTATAGAATAATGATTTGTAAGCCTTTGGATATGTACCCAGTAGTGGTATTGCTGGGTCAAATGGTATTTCTGGTTCTAGATCCTCAAGGAATTGCCACACTGTCTTTCACAATGGTTGAACTAATTTACACTCCTACCAACAGTGTAAAAGCGTTCCTGTTTCTCCACATCCTCTCCAGTATCTGTTTCCTGACTTTAATGATCGCTATTTTAACTGGTGTGAGACGGTATCTCATTGTGGTTTTGATTTGCGTTTCTCTAACGACCAGTGATGATAAGCTTTTTTTTTTTTTTTTTTTTTTTAAGATGAAGTCTCACTCTTGTAGCCCAGGGTGTAGTGCAATGGAGCAATCTCAGTTTGCTCCAACCTCCATGTCCTAGGTTCAAGTGATTCTCTTGCCCAGCCTCCCAAGTAGCTGGGATTACAGGCGATCGCCACCACACCCAGCTAATTTTTTCTATTTTCAGTAGAGATGGGATTTCACCATGTTGGTTAGGCTGGTCTTGAACTTCTGACCTCATGTGATCCACCTGATTACAGGCATGAGCTACCGCACCCGGCCGATGAGCTTTTTTTCATGTTTGTTTATGGCATAAATGTCTTCTTTTGAGAACGAAAGCTAAAACTGACAAATGGGATCTAATTAAACTAAAGAGCTTCTGCACAGCAAAATAAACTATCATCAGAATGAGGAGGCAACCTATAGAATAGGAGAAAATTTTTGCAATTCATTTGCTAAAGGGCTAATATCCAGAATCTACAAGGAACTTAAAAAAGCTTATAAGACAAAAACAACTCCATCAAAAAGTGGGCAAAGGATGTGAACAGACACTTCTTAAATTTTTTAAAGTAGAACACATGAACCGTGATATCACAACAGCCATCAACACATCCATTGAAATAAAAATGATGGGGTTGGTGTGTGGTTAGTTTTCTGAAAGAAGAAAAGGTGACTTCTCAAATATGGTAAGTACAAAGACCCATTGTACTCTTTACATCTCAAAACTACATTTAAGGTAATAGCTTTGAAGATGGAACAAGATGAGAAGGAACCAGGCCAGGTCCTTGGGGGCATTCTGCCTGTTCTTCCCCCTCCTGCTGCCTCACTGTCTGCAGGCTTTTCAGTTACCAACCCTCCCCTCGATCAAGTCACACAGGCGCCCATGGCTGCTGGACATACTTTTGGTCAGTGGATATGAGCAGTTATGATGTCATCTCCTTGTGGGACACTCACAGTATCCACTAACATGCCTCTTCTCCATGCATTTGATCTCATCATAATTCTGTTACATAAATGTTACAAATTCCCACTTCTGGGTGAAGCAACAGAGGCACAGAAAGCTTAAGTAACCAGAGGAAGTTCCTTCCCTGGGCTAGTGGAAGGCTTCAGATTTAAGACCAGTTTCCTCCTACCTTAGCGTGTTTTTCAGACCTGTTGCATTGTTGTACAGTCTGAAAATGCATTCTCCTTTGTATCTCACCGAGTGGCAGCAATGCCCTGCTTGGTTATTTGTATCTGGAGGTTGCCATCACCATCAACATCACTTCCAAAATCTTCTTTTCTTGCGACATGTGGCTTTATTGGCAAAAGAATTAAATGCCCAAGACCTCAGCTTGTTATTAGCTGAATTCACATGTGAAATAACATTTTTTTTTGAAGAGGGAAGAGTGTCCCCCTAAGTCAAGGAAATGTGTATCTCAACATAGATCTATGAATCTGATAGTCCATGTTTAACCCCTGTTTAGTAAGGATTAAATGGGGTTCTAGATGCCATAGCAAAGGAGGAAGGGGGTCCAATTGATAATGGAAGGCAGGACACAATCCCCAGGAAAGGACTTTGAGTAATGAGGGAGGATCCCCCTAGAAATGGGAGGGCTCTTCATGAAATCTGCACCCAGGCCCATGGCAGGCTTCCTGCAATGCCCTCTTATCAGAGAGGACTCACACTCAGGATAGTGGCACCATGGATTTGTGAGGGGCATTTAGGGAATCACATAGCTTGGTAAAATAAAATAATATTCATATTAGAAAAACTTCCTGATGGATCACATTTCAGCAGATAAGCTATTAGTTCTTGATCTAATAACATATGGCACAGAATCAATGAGGAAGAATAGGACAAATGGCAAGGAGCATCAGTGGATTGGGGGTGCCCCTGGCCATGCTGGCTGAGCTTCACCAGCTGCCTCACTTAATTGTATCCGTAGTTTGCTATGTCTGTCTGCATCCATACACATGTAAATAAATGTTCACGTTGTGACTTGTATACAGCATTTATGTCATGGCACGGTGTGATGTGAATTCTTATTATCAGCAAGATGGTGGGGTCTTTATAAAGTCTTTAGTTAATGACACCCTTTAGGTATTGTTTTGGGGACATATCTTAAGTAGGTATGTAGGCTGAACCCACATTTGAGGTGACTCACCCAGTAACAAAATTGAGCAGGTCAGGGCAATAGCAACCCTTGCCAAAGAGCAGCTGAAACAGGACCTCCTTCTACTGGGGGCGTCCACTTTATAAGATGGAGAGCCTCTCAGAGCAGGCCAACAGACTGGGCATTATAAGTCCTTGTTGATCCTTCAGCCTGAGGGAGGAAGGGATCACATGTTTCCAGTGCAAAGCTCAAGCTGGCTTGGGAAAAGACCTAGTCATGAGCAAGGGCTTTAAATACCCAAACCTCAGCTGGAAGCCTCACGCAATGAAACAGAGCAGCCGAAAAGTTTTTCATTTGTTTTGATGGCAGTTCTATTTCTTGGAAGTTAGAAGAGGTGGGTATCACAACTGCGGAACTAGTTCAGATCAGTAAGGGGGATATATAGTAATTTAAAAACCCAGGTGTAACAGAGAATATCATCTGAGGCATAAAGACATTTCTGAGCATAGCAGTTACACTGGGCACCTACGCTTTTAGAAATTCAGTTTTCAAAATATCCTGAATAGATAGGTGTAACCCTATTTAATTCTTGTATGAGTTTCTTTTCTATCACTTTCTGTTTTACCTCCTGGAAATGTCTCTATATTCACAAATAAAAGATATGAAAAACAAAAAGTATTCAGCCGGTCGGTTAGTTCACCAACTGAGTTAAGTGGCCGTCTGACAATAATAAGAATTAAAAAACAAAAAGTAACATAAGAAAAGGCTAAAACAAATGCAGCAATGCTCATTTCCTGTTTTCCATCTAAATATTTTTCAGGGATAATAATTTTATTGGAAATGGTAGGACTGACTACCATAAAAGGGAGCCAACAGTAGTTCAATGCTTATAAAAGAAAGTCTGTTATGGTTTATACATGTTAAAAATCTCTGGCCAAAACAGGTTGCATCATAGGAAAGTGGAAAGAAAACTTACATACTCAATTGCAGTGACACTGTCAGGAACCCCTGAGGAGTCCTGGAGCATGACCCAGGGGCCCTATAGTAACGGTGGGATTTTCAAATGAGGAAAACCAAAACCGTGCATTCTGAACTGGTGAGCCTATACATAGATTAGACAACATTTCAGAATGCATATGTAGAACATTGTTTTAAAGCGGAGATTTGCGTACTCCAAGTCAGGAGCAGTGATCTTTCAGATTCAGCGCTGGTTCTTAAGAATGTCCTGTCCCATCGACAACCTTTCTTTATACGTTGGGTCCTTAATGAATGTATATGGTGTACTTGAATTTCAGCAAGATGTCTTGCGTATTTCTCACTTATGTGGATTGGCTCATGATTTGTTAGTTGGATCAGTAACTGCTTGAATTCCCATACTCTTTCTCTGTCCCAGTCTGGGAGATGCTTTTATCACAACACAGATGTGAAGGTGGGTGGCATGCTTATCAAATCTGTGGTGACATATGGAAGGACAGTTAAAATCCTAAATGACAACATCCACAGTGAAAAAGAACAATATTAAACAGGTGCCCAGATGGCCTCAATAGAAAAAAGTCAGCAGGGGAATTGCTTGGACCCAGAAGGCAGAGGTTGTAGTGAGCCGAAATCACGACACTGTACCCCAGTCTGGTTCCTACCCTTGCCCGCCCCTCCCCACTAAGTTTTGTGGTAGCATGTGATGGATAGATGCCATTTTCAGTTGCCTGAGAGATGATTAATGATGGAGAGCTAACAAAATACAGATTTCCCAAGGCTTTTGCAGCTTTGGAATTTGAAAGTTAGCACAGTTGAGGCTGGGAATGGTGGCTTATGCCTGTAATCCTGGGACTTTGGGAGGCTGAGGAGGGCAGATCATGAGGTCAGGAGATCAAGACTCTCCTGGCTCTACCAAAAGTATAAAAATTTAGCCAGGCATGGTGGCATGCACCTGTAGTCCCAGCTACTCCAGAGGCTGAGGCAGGAGAATTGCTTGAACCCGGGAGGCGGAGGTTGCAGTGAGCCAAGTCGCACCACTGAACTCCAGCCTGGGCGACAGAGCGAGATTCTGTCTCAAGAAAAAAAAGCACAGTTGATACCAGTGTGGTGTCCAGATTAAGGGAGCTCTCCCATGGGCCCGTCTCTCCTGTGACAGGCAGACCAAATCTAGACTGCTCGAGTCTAGATTTGAACACTTTGAACACTGTATTTTTAGAGGAACACTGCTAAGCAGGTGTATGTGATTGAAATGACCGAGGGATACAGATGTTCAACCAAGAGAAAAGAAGACTGATGTGTGTGTGCCCACACATGTTTACATGTGTCCTGGTATCTCGGTTCAAGTGTAGCAAGAGTCACCTGTGGAAAGAGGACTGGAAATAGGTTGTGTGATTCCAGGAACATTCCGATTGCAGCTCAGATCTCACTTCCTCTGAGGCTCAGAGGAGCTGTTGATGGCCCCCATGGAAAGCAGCCCCTCCCAGGCATACTCCCATTTAATTTCTGCTATAAACACTTAGCGTTAGTTGAAATTTTGTTTGCTTGCTTTCTTGTTTTTAAAAAATTATCCACTAAAATATAATCTCTATGAAGCAAGAGCATTGTCTTTCTTGCTCAGTGCTGTATCCCAGGTACCCAAGGCAATACATTGCACATAGTAGTTATTAAAAAATAGTTCAAAGAAAGAAACGAAACGAGAGGAAGAAGAAGGGAAGGGAAAAAAGAAAGAGAGAGAGTATCAGCCATGTGCGGTGGCTCAAGCCTATAATCCCAGCACTCTGGGAGGCTAAGGAGGGTGGATCACCTGTGGTTAGAAGTTCAAGACCCGTCTGGCCAACATGACGAAATCCCATCTTTACTAAAAATACAAAAATTAGGTGTTTTTTGTTTGTTTGTTTGTTTGTTTTTTAATAGATGTGGTGGTACACGTCTATAATCCTAGCTACTTGGGAGGCTGAGGCAGGGGAACTGCATGGACCTGGAAGGCAGAGATTACGGTGAGCTGAGATCATGCCACTGCACTCCAGCCTGGGTGATAGAGTGAGACTCTGTCTCAAAAAAAAAAAAAGAAAGAAAGAGAGAGAAAGAAAGAAAGACCGAGAAAGAAAAGAAAGAAAAAGGAAGAAAGGAAGGAAGGAAAGAGAGAGAAAAAGGAAGGAAGGCAAAGAAAGAAGGAAGGAAAGAAGGAAAGGAAAAAAAAAAAGAAAGAATATCAGTGAATTCCAGTGCACAAAAGTAGAAGCAGTGGGAGTCGTGGGAGACTCATTTGAACTTAACATGAGGTGGGATGTTTTAATAATTGCACCTGGCATTGGAACCAGCTCTTTCTGGAGACAGTCCCTCTAACTGAATATTTTCAAAGAGAATATTGTAGACCAAAACTAGAAGGATAAATAGATTCAATGACCCCTACAATTTATTCTGACCTTGAGATTAAGCTAAAAATATATTTTATACCTAAAATTGGTCATCCTTTTTAGAAATTCAACATTCTATAACATCAACCAAGTCTTATCAGCATAAACCATGTGGATTCTGCCTATTAAGGAAGCACATAGCTGCGGGTGAGGGGAAGAGGTGAGAATGTGACTGTGCTCAGAATCTGTGACTATAACAAGGCTGAAAATCCCACTTCTGAGTAGCTTTGGGAAAGTCGCTTTTAACTTCTTGTTTCCGCTTTTTCATTTGAGAAGTGTGTGTGTGTGTGTGTGTCCTCCAAGGGGCTGGACTCAGCCAGGTGCAGGCCAGGATATCCTTTGTCAGTGAGATGGGAACCTTGAAAGATAGGACTTAGTTTCCCATATTCCAGTTTTGCTCGTCTCCACGCCCAGGAATGACTCACTTCTGGTCCAGCAGGGAAAGGCTCTGAGCTTGCCAAAGGAAAGGTGCACAGAGAGCCAGGGGCATGGTGCTTAGGACTTCCCATGGTTGACCAGATGCTTGGGCAGCTTTTGGTGACTTATCTATTCCATTTCACATTTCTCTGAGCTTAGTCTCCTGAGACCAGACACTAGGGGATACTGGCCTTTGTCCCATTCTCCATGCCTCGCCCCCAAGCCCAGTTTCTATGGGGGTGGGGGATGTCTGGGAAGCTTGGCTTTGATTCTACCCCTGGCCCTCCTTCTCCTCCCACCCAGGCCATGCTGGGAGCTTGACCCCTGGCCCGCAATGCACATCTGCAGTCCAGCAGGGCTTCCTCTATTGCTTCAGGGGTGAGACAGCGGTAGCTGTGCCAAGACATCCCAGCTGATGCGTGCATGTGTGTTGCTTGCTTAGGTAGCATCCATCCTTTGGTACATGATGGCCACTCCTTTTCGGTGGTTTCACTTGAAGCTGTGGCTTGGACTGGCCTGGCCTGGGCTGGTTCCTGGAGTTGTCATGTAGACATTGTGAGTGATCAGTCTACTTTTCACAGAGGTCGCTATGCTGGGAGGATGAACGTCTGAGCCCCTGAAAGTCATCTTTCCTGGCCACAAGCAAAAAGCTACTTGCAGTGGGTGAGATGGCCACAAACCAAAGCACAACCTCAAATGGAACCAGAGAGAGCCAGGGACGTTCTGGGGCCTGGATAAACCAGTTGTGGGAGCCAGTGCACCTTCAGACTATGTTTGAGCAGTTTAGATTTGTCACTTGCAAGAAAAAAGAATTTCAATGAATGCATGAGCTACCACTGGCAAGATAGGCACAAGCTCTTGTATCTACATATAAGCAGCAGAAAAGCAATGAGAGGGGAAGAGAGGTGAGAAGCAGGCTTCTGAGATAACCGTTTAGCAGCTAGGGGGAATCTGAAAGGTAGGTACTGAGGTCAGGGGAGCTGTTCAGAAGATACTGCAATAAACAAAATGCAAAAGCTTCCAAATGGTTAATATAGTATTTGTTGAATATTGAAATATTTATTTATAGCCCCCTGAGCTCTATTCTTAATTACATGATCTTGTTAGTATTCACAACAGCCAGGCATTGTGGCTCACGCCTGTAATCCTAGCACTTTGGGAAGCCAAGGAGAGTGGATCCCCTGAGGTTGGGGGTTTGAGACAAGCCTGACCAGCATGGAGAAACCCTGTCTCTACTAAAAATAAAAATAAAAAATTAGCCTGGTGTGGTAGTGCATGCCTGTAATCCCAGCTACTCAGGAGGCTGGGGCAGGAGAATCATTTGAACCTGGGGGGCGGAGGTTGTGGTCAGTGAAGATTGTGCCATCGCACTCCAGCCTGGGCAACAAGAGTGAAACTCCATGTCAAAAAAATAAAATTCACAACAACCCTATGAATTATAAATTCTCCCCATTTTAGTCATGAGAACATTAAGGCTTAGTGGGGTTAAATTACCCTTTTAAGACCCCACGCTTAGCAAGAGGCAGTTTTATGTGTCTAGATCAGCCTTATTTCTGTTTCTAGTACCCCATCGACTTCTTAAAGTGAGAATAGGGACATAAGGAGAGCTGTGTGTTTCTGTGAAAGACACAATATCGGAGCAGCGGAGAGTAGGAGGCACTGAGAAATGGGAGCACCAGGGCCCCACGCGTGCCTTTCATAGGGGCAGGGAAGAAGTAATGAGTCCAACTTTGGATGTGCAGAGTTCAAGAGGGCCCCCTGCTGGTCCGCCCAGGGCCTTGCACAGTGCCTGGCATCTGACAAGTGGCTCACAAATATTTCCTGAAAGGAGTAGTTTCTAATTCGTGTGTTTTTCCCTTGCTAGGGGTGATCTAGTCAAATATAAGCCCCCTCCTTGCTGAATCTCTGATCTGAGGTCTTTAGGGTCCTAGGTCACGAAAGTTGAAGTAATGAGTTGGAGAGCTTTAGAGGAAGACAGATGTTAGACAAACGTCCCCACCTCTGCTCCTGTCTCCGCTTGCCAGGCAGGCCATGGAGGAGGATATTTTACCACATTCTCCGACTTTCTTTTCTATTTGTTTTTCTTGTATTGGCTGGTATGGGTTAAGATTATCTATCTATATGCCTTAGTCAGCTCGGGCTGCTACAACAAAATACCATAGGCTGAATGGCTTAAACGACAAACATTTATTTCTCACAATTCTGGAGCCTAGGATGCCAAGATCGAGGTGCCAGCAGATTTAGGGTGCAGTGAGGGCTCACTTCCTGGTTTGCAGATCGCTGCTATGTCTTCACGTGGCAGAGGGAGAGCACAAGATCGCTCTTGTATCTCTTCTTGTAAGGGCGCAGATCCCATCATGAAGGTCCCTCATCCGAACCTACCTACCTCTTGTCTCAGCCTGTTTGTGCTGCTGTAACAAAATACTACTATGTAGGACATCTATACATTATTAATAGAAATTTATTTCTCGCAGTTCTGGAGGCTGGAAAGTCTTCTTCCAAGACGGTGCCTTATCACCATGTCCTCATAAGGCAGAAAGGGGTAATGTTCTGTCTTCACTTGGTGGTAGGCAGAAGGACAAAAACGTTTAGCTAGGTCCCTTCAGTCCTCCCATAAGGCACTGATCCCATCCATGAGGGTGGGGCTGTCGGGGCATAGCACCTCTTAAAGGCCCCACTTCTCAGTACTATTGTATTGGGGATTACGTTTTAACTAAATTTTGGAAGGGACATAAACGTTCAATCCCCAGCATCTCCTAAAGGCGCTATCTCCAAATACCATCACATTGGGGGTTAGAGGTTCAACATACGAATTTTGGGGGGTCACATGCATAGCACTATAGGTATCTGAAAATGGTGAGTAGTAGATTAGGTATAGGCCAGGTGCAGTGGCTCACACCTGTAATCCCAACACTTTCAGAAGCTGAGGTGAGCAGATAACTTGAGATCAGGAATTCGAGACCAGCCCTGGGCGGCATGGTAAAAGCCTGTCTACAAAATATGCAAAAAAAAAAAAAAAATTAGCTAGGCATGGTGGCACACACCTGTAGTCCCAGCCACTCTGGATGCTGAGGTGGGCTGCATGCCAGCCTGGTGAGACCCTGTCTCAAAGAAAAAAAAAAAAAAAAAGCATACCAGGGATAAACAGTAGGAACCAGCAAATTCTTTTCTCTATGCAGAGCACAAGCAAATTTTCAAAATGAGTAATAACAAATTCAGTATTTGAACCATTGTAAACAAGGACTTGAAATGGACGGATGCGCATTTTACAATTGCCCGTTCAAATGCTTGAATATGGACTTTTGATGCCTAATCAAGAAGCTGCAATTAAAATTTGAAATCTCAGTGTTCGCAGGGAAGCAGTCACGATGGTTTGCCAAATGCTTGCCTTTGGAGGCTTTTTGAAAATGTTTACAGGTTAGAAGAAAGAAATGGCTCTCCCAGATGGTGGCTGTGGGCGAGGGAATTCTCCAGGGTCAAGGGTGTGAAGAAAATCAGAAGTGCTGCTTTGTTTTGTTTCGGCAGCTGGCAAGGTAAGCAGGAAAATACAATCCTCCAATAATAAGAATAAAGGCCAGTGGGAGAACAGGTTTGCGCCACAGTTGGGGAGCTGAGAGACTGGGACCCAGCACAGCGCACACTCAGGGCTCCGAGTCCGCCCCAGGGAAGGTGCCCCATGGCCTCAGGCTAGGAAAGGAGATGGGGGTTGCCTAGAAACTCTGTGTCCTGCTTACAGTATTTGCTACCATCTGTTCCCTGCAAAATGATGGTTCCAAGTGCTTGTCCTGGGTCTCAGGTAGTCTCAGGGATGTTGGAGGAAGGGATGAACACAGGCCACCTGGCAGGGCCCTGAAACTGGTCTCCTGGGGGCATTTTCAAGCAAAATTGCACTGATACAAGTAGATGAGGTTTAGATGTGGAAAATAACTTGTCCTTTCCAGAAGCCGTTTTTAGCTACATCCCTAGGTTTTAAAGTGTGAATATCTGGGAGCTGGAAACAAAAATTCTATAAATCAGACACCACTTCCTTCTTCCCCACAAAGAAGAGAACAGCAAAAGGAAACGCAAGGCGGCGATTACAAGAGGCTCAGCGCTGCTCCTGCTTTTGTGGCGTCTCTTCTGTTGTTTGGTCTTGCCTGCGTCCGGCTCTCCTCCGCCGTTCACAACGTTAACATGAAACCCAAGATGCTTTTTCTTGTCGTTGCCCTGGTGGAGCATGTCATTTTATTTTTTAAGCAGGCAGACCTTGATTTTCGTCTGCTCTGAAGAAGCTCTGAATGAAAGTGGCTCTATTCAGCTACAAAATCAAATGCAGTGGAGGTGACATCTTTTCTCTGCCAAACATTTCAATTCAAAAGTCAGAAACAATCATGACACAAATGGCCGCTACCAACCTTATGAAGGCACTGTACGATTTTTTGACAGGGAGTGGGAGAAAAAGATTGTTTTGTTTTAATATATAGTTCGATATAAGGGGAAGGAAGACAGCAAATCACACTGCCATGTGTGTACCTATGCAACAATCTTGCATGTTCTTCACATGTACCCCAAAACCTAAAATGCAATAAAAACAAAACAAAACAAAACAAAACAAATAAAGAAAACAAAATAAACAAAACTCAAAGCAACATCGAAGAGCTTGCCATGGTCTTGAGAACGCATCATAGTTAGGAGCAAGTGGTGAAGTCTGACAATCCTTTGTTCAAGTTCAGGATTAATTAGCTCTGTAACCAGGGGCAAGTTATTGAATGTGGACACTGAGCCTTAGGTTCTTTATCTGTAAGATAATAATAATAAAACCTTCCTCAGGGGATGGTTGTGATAATTTGAGATCTATCTCCTTGAGAGCTGTAAATAACTTAAGAACTGTGAAGTTCTTAACATTATACATGGCATATGGTCAATGCTCCACAAATCTTAGCTATTTTTATTGATCATTTTCTTGTAAATTCAGCTATGGAGGGAAGGAAAAGAGTGAAAAACAGAAAGCATGAGCCATCCAGGCCAGCTGATGCTAATTATTCTCATATCCATTAACAGTGCTCAGCAGGCCCATGTGAATAGATGTGCGAGCCTGTTTGTGTATGTGTGCGTGGCTGCACAAGCACCTAGAAGGTAAAGGACAGTGGCAAGCTCTGGAGCTTTGGGCTGAGCAGGCCCACACAGATGTCGTCAGAAACAGAAAATGTAACATTTCAAAAAACCTGCGTGTTAAATGTGTGAAGGCTACATGTGTATTGTGGGTTGTGAGTGTGTTGGGTGTCATATATTTGGAAAAGCCTCCAGGGTCTCTCTTCTAAAGGACCCGCATAGCACCCCTACATTGTCTTGATTGTTTGCAAGCATCTGCAAGAACTGTTTCTCCACTGCAGGATTCTCTGCACTATTTGACAGACAACCCACAGGAAAATGCCCCTGCTTGTCTACATAGCCTTCCTCTCTCCTGAGTCTGCCAAAAGGATAGCAACTCTTAATCAGTGCTACAATATGTCCTTATGAAGGTAACACCAGGAATCTGTGCTTCAATCACTGAAATCCTCTTATGCTTCGGGATAATGCTCTGATTAGCCTTTTAATGGTGATTATTCAAATATTCTCTAAACCTTAACTTACTTCATGCTACTAGGAACAATTTTTTCTATTTCTGATTAAGACTTTCTAGTGAAGGAAACCAGAGTACTTAACCCTAAAATATACATCTTTGGCATATTTTGGTAAGGCTATTGAGAACGGCTGCAAACCACAGGAATAGCTCTGAAAAAAATTTCCTTTGTGGGGGAGATTTGCATCTGTAGAGAAAATCCACATAGGTGAAATAAATAGCCAGGCTTTCTCTGAGGTCCCTCTTATCCAGATCTGGGAAGGATGAACTCACAAGAAAAGGAGACTAAAAGTCTCACACCTTAAAAGTCTGACAGAGAAACTGTTACCCCGGGCATTCATCTGTTCTTTCTGAGAGCTCTTCCCTGAGGGATGTCATCTATAAACAAGATAGCTGTTGGCCGGGCAGGATGGCTCATGTGTGTAATCCCAGCACGTTGAGGGCCAAGGTGGGTGGATCACCTGAGGTCAGGAGTTCGAGACCAGCCTGGCCAACATGGTGAAACCCTGTCTCCACTAAAAATACAAAAATTTGCCAAGCATGGTGATGGATGCCTATAATCCCAGCCACTCAGGAGACTGAAGCAGGAGAATTGATTGAATCTGGAAGGTGGAGGTTGCAGTGAACCCAGATGATGCTACTGCCTCCAGCCTGGGCAACAGAAACTCCAGTCATCTCAAAAAAAAAAAAAAAAAAAAAAAAAAAAATCCTTTGCTGGCTTTCCTGCCCTCACTCTCCCATCACCTGTGTCTCCACCTCTCCCGGGAAGCTCCAAGCCTCTATTCATTCTGTAACCTCAGGATAATATAAAAACATCAACCATCTGGCCTCTCCTTTGAGTCTTATACTTTGGATATAGCTCCTGTGTCCATATGCATGTTAATAAATTTGTATACCTTTTTCTATTAATTTGTCTTTTGTCAATTCATTTCAATGGACTCAGACTTAAACTTTCAGAGGGAGAGTCTGAATTTTCTTATACAAGAAAGTTTTCAAAAATCAATACAATTTACAGAGGATGTGTTTTGTTTTGTTTCTTTTTGAGTTTCTTTTATATTACTAAGCACTCAATATATATTTACAAGTTTGCTACACTATGATTTTGACAATTAACAATAATAATTGGAAGGAAAACTTTTAAACAAACCTTCAAAAAGGTATATCTGCCATGGGTTTTAAAAACTATTATTCCAAAAATGTCAGCTTACCTGTGATAAAAATCACTGTAGAGTTTATGAAGGGGAAATAGGAAAATAAAAGTTGGTCAGGCCACTTACTCCTTAATTTTGATTTAGGGCGGTATAAAAATCTCTCAGTATATCTGCCCAGTGCTGTAGCACTGATAAAGTTTCCAAGCAATTTTCTAAAGATGGGAGTCTGCCTTTATAATCAAAGGGGTCCCACATTGCAGAGATCTATGAAGTACCTGGGACAATTCTTTTTTGACTGGGGAAGAAAACAATGAATGAAGACTTCACACTTCATTAGTGCCAATAGCTCTTTTGAATGTATTTTCTTAGGTTTTCCTATAAGAGCCCAAGAAACTGTGTAAAAATCAGGCCTCGGGTATAAAGGCACTCTAGCTTGTGCCAGTTACCTCCCAGGCTGAACTCTGGAATCTGACCCCTGCTAAGGGTAGGCTCTTTTTTGCATAAAACACATTAAAATAATGCTAAGTCCACACATAGGCAATTAAATGATTTTTAACAGATGCACTAAAACAGTTTAACAGTGAAAGGACAATCTCTTCAACCAATTGTGCTGAGATAATTGAACATCCACATAGAAAAATCAAGATATTTGACCTGTCTCACCATATACAAAAATCAACCAACAATGAATCACAGACTCCAATAAAAAAAGCTAAAATAATAATGCTACTGTAATAAAATATAGGCTTAGCCTCATAACTTTGAAGATAATCCTACATATCTGTACAAACTTCCCAGAGAGAACACAAAAACAATGAATTATTAAAAAAACAAACATTTATTGTTTAGGCTATCACAATTAAAAACCTCTGTGCATTAATAAAAAGCATCAAGAAATAGATAGTCAATTCATGGACTGGGAAAAATAATTCTCAACACATATATATGACAAATGGCTTTTATCTGGTATATAAAGAACTACAACTCAATAGTAAAAAAGAAAACCAAATAAAAATGGGCAATGGATGTAAACACTTGTCAAAAAATGATATACAATGGCAAAAAGCACATGAAAAAGCACATAGTATCATTTAAAAATGCAAAGTAAAACCATAATGAGATGCAACTACACACCCACTACGGTGGCTAAAATGAGAAAGAATGTGGGCCAATCAGAACTTCCATACATTGCCAGTGGAAGTGTAAAATGGTTTACAATGTTTAGTAATTTAAAAGAAATTAAACATACATCCAGCCTATGACCTAAGTATTTATCCAAGAAGAATGAAAATAACATGTGAAGGATGTTTGTAGCAATCTTACACACAGTAGCCCCAAACTGGAGACATCCTGCATGCCTACCAGAGGAATGGATAAACAAACTATCATCTATTCAGGTGATGAAATATTACCCAGAAATAAAAAGGAACAAACTGTTGATCTATGTAACAACATAGATGAATCTCAAAAACATTATGCTGAGTGAAAGAAGCCAGATCTCCCATCCCTAAACTACATAATGTATGATTCTACTAATATAAAATTATAAATGGGGCAAAACTATGTTTCATGTTGGTGAAAATCAGATCAGTGGCTGTTTCTGGAGGAATAGACTGGGAAGGGGTGGAGACACTCTCCAGGTAATGGAAGTGCTCACCATTTGGTGTGTATGAGTTAAGACTGATTGGACAGTACATTTTAGATCTGAGCATTCATTGTGTACAAATTAAACCTCAATTTTAAAAAAAGAAAGGTAAAATAAAAGTCACAGCCAAAAGAATGCCAAATGATCATCGGTAGTGAAATTGGTAGCTTTGATTGTCTTGAAAGTGGCCCCAGCAGAGGACAGAGCAGTCATAATGAAGGCCCTCGGGTTCACTATGGAGAGAGCAGCACTGACAGGCCTAACCAGAAGGGATAGCAGCAAAATGAGGGTCGAGCCAAGAGTAGAAAAGAAAGTCTCACTTGAAATGGATTCTGAAAGACTGAATGATGGTAAGAATAAAAAATATATTTTGCAACAGCATGGGGAAGCGATATATAGTAACATAAAATCAATTTCTTTTAAAAAATTTATGTCTTTTAATTTAAAAAAAAAAACAAAAACAAAAACACAGGGTCTTGCTATATTGCCCAGGTTGGAGTACAGTGGCTCACTGCTGCCTCAACCTCTGGGCCCAAGTGATCTTCCCACCTCAGCCTTCACAGTAGCTGGAACTACAAGCATGAACCACCATGCCCTGCCAATTTTATATATATATATATATATATATATATATATATATATATATATATATATATTTGGTAGAGATGGGAGGGGGGGGTCTCACTTTACTGCCCAGGCTGGTCTCAAACTCCTGAGCTCAAGTGATCCTCCTGTCTAAGCCTCTGAAAGTGCTGGGGTTGATTACAGGGATAAGCCATGCACCCACCTAAAAACGGATTTCGTTATGTTCCTCGGCTGTGCTTACAACTGACATTGTTGGGCAGAGCTATATGTTTGGGAGATGCTAAGTAAATATTGCTAAATGCATGTTCTTCTGGAGGACCTTTTTTTTTCTACTTTCATCCACCTTACTTATCTTAAACTTCTCTTCCTACCTTTGCTAGCTACTCCTGGGGCTGGCATGATGTAGTCAAGCTTCATAAACATGCTCAAGAAGATAATGCTGATAAAGGATGCTGAAGCAGATTGTACTGAAGGAATAACTTTGCAAAAACTGCTGGATATGGGGGAGATGTACCCCTTCCCTCCTGGTGAGCAGTTTTTAAACAACAGCCTTGTGTCTCCATTAACCAAAGTGGATCCGAACCAGAGAAAAGCACTGTTATTTCCTCAGCCTCCTGGGCTATCTAGTCCATTCTACTGGAGTGGCTCTTTTTCAGGCACTCAAATCATTTATCATGAATGAAATAAAACTCACTGAGAATATGGAATGTCATGAGTCAAGTCATGGCCTAAATCAATTAGAGAAAGTCAAACCTTCATGCCTTTAATTTATTGTCCAGAGAGAGAGTGGCTGGTGTGACGTCTCTCTGGAGCTTTGCCGTGTGTGCAACAGAAAGAAAGTGAGCTATGTCCTGAACCAAATACAGAGGGTGCAAAAGCAAGGAGACATCAAACCATTGTCTACACCCAGGAAAGGAATTCAGAGTGGTTAGGATCACCTTGATTTTCCTGTGAATTATCCAACAATTTGTTGGAGGCTTTCAGAATTAGTCGCAATTCCTCTCCACCTAGGCTTAGGCTCTTACAGATACCAGAAGTGGCTGACGCTTCTTAAGGATAAACTTTTGATCTTGCTGCTCACTGAACGTGGAGCTGAGGGCTGTTGCATTTCCACATCCTCTGGCCTGAGCTTCTTTGCTGAAGAAACGGAGGTCAGATTAGGTCTTCAGATGAGAATGGAAGTGCCCTATTTATACAACGTATAGAATTTAGCTGAATTCTAATCTTAACATTTTAAATACATATTGATAACAGAAATTAATGCATAATCTTTGAAATCAGTGCCAATATTGTCAATAAACCATTAAAAATGACTGAAATCAGTATCTGATTTATGAGGAACATTTGCTTGTTTAACTTTCATTTTACCCATTATGATTCCTTACTATAGGAATCTATATTTAGTAAACAAAACAAGCATCCCTCCAAAAAAAAAAAAATTCTACCAGGGCCTTACAAATGCCTGCCAACTCTGGCAGCTCAGGGGAACTTGCGTCATAATTACAGGAGCAGAAGGAAAATGGGAAAGAAGAGAATACTTGCTTACATCTCTACCCTCAGGGCCTCAGAGTATCCCTATCTACCTTTCCCCAAAGATTGTGCTTCTAAATTTCTGAATTATCTTCTTACCAGATCTTGTTAAGAGATGTTTTTTCCCCTGAGATTAAAGTAACGAGGCATAAATGACAGAAATAAATAACTTTTTTTGGTGGGCATTTAGTTTTCAGCAGGGATTTGTTGAGTCCAGTTAAATATTCAGATGATGAAATTGACAAACACTCTCTCCTTGACCAAACTTTATCCGGGCTACTCTGAGCCCTTTTCTTGAGTACGCCTCAACCTTGGCCCCTGTTCTAGCCAGGTCTGCATAACACAATCTTAGCAAAAATTCTGCTAAGTCAGTTCAGCAAGAATTCTCTCCTATACCCCCTTGATATCCGATCATTCTGCCCTGTCTTCAGCAAGAATCCTATATTTTGACTTAGCAAGAAGCTCCTTACCTTTTCTGTTTCTTCTCAGTGGTTTTCGAGGGATCAATTCCCAACCTGCTTCTTGGCTGTAAAAAAAAAGAACGCTTATTTTTGTTGTATTCTGAATTGAGCCTGATTTATTTCCTCCGTTATGATAGTCTTAACATTTATTGCAATAGTCTTGAGTAAATCTTTACTGCTTTGATAAGTTTCAGAGCAACGTTTTCTTTAACTACCAGTATGAAAGCTCCATGGGGGTAGAACTTTTCTTTCTGTTTCACTAACATATCTTTAGCACTGGGACAATGTCAGGAATACAAAAATTCTCTCAGTAAAGATTTATTGATAAGCAAATGCTGACATGAATGATCTCATTTGGTCCTTTCATAAAAACAATGAGATAGATTCTTATTCTCATGTTATGGAAGAAAAAAATAAGCCTTAGATAACTTAAGGGATTTATTTTTTGTCTACCAACTAGTAAGAAACATTCTCTGGAAGGGCTGTTCTTTGCTCTGTCCTGTGTTGCAAATAGCTTTCAATATATAAGATTGAGAAATATCCCTGAGAGAGTGACATGAACAAAATGGCAGAATAGGAGTGTCTAGCACTTGTCCCCTCACAAAAACATCAATTTGAACAACTATCCATACAGGAAAATATCTTTATAAAAGCCAGAGGATCCAAATGAGAGATTATGGCATCTTGGTGGAGCACAGAAATAAGAAAATGCTCACTAAAGAGGAGAGAAAGGACGTTTAACGTTACCTATGTCACCCATTCCCCAAACCTGCACAGCATAGAAGAGAAGGCTACTCTCTGTGTAGGGGAAAAGAAAGTGAAGTGAGCACCTGACTTCACCATGAATCCCAGTACCAGGCCCACTCAGTACCAGGTCAGCCCCTGTGGTTCCAGGATCCAGGCCTGCTGCAGAGCCAGGCCAACCACCATGACCCCAGGCTCCAGGTAGGTTCCCATGGGCTCAGGCACCAGGCCAGCCCATTCAAGGACTCCAGCAGTGAGCTTACTCATAAACCCACCGACCAACTTGCCCAGAATTGCTAGACTGAAACTGGTGAAGGGTTTTCCCTGTTGAAGCCAGCCTGTAAGCACTGGAATAGGCGCCTATTTCTTAAAATGCACAGAAACCAATGTAAGGCCACGAGGATCCCAAATAATGAGGGAAACACAATGCCATCAAGGAATAAAATAAAGCACCAGTAACCAACCCTAAAGCAAGAGAGATCTACAAACTACTTCTCAGGAAAATTTAAGATAATTATCTTAGCGAAACTCAGTGTGCTGAAAGAGAACCCAGATAAGTAGTGAAACAAAAAGAAGAAAACTAATACATGAACAAAGTTAAAAGTGCAACAAAGAGATAGAAATTATACAGAAGAGCCAAACATAAATTCTGGAGCTGAAGAAAACAATCACTGAATTGAAAACTTTTATAGAGAGATTCAGTAGCATACCTGATCAAGCAAAAGATGGAATCAGCTGGCTCAAAGACAGGCTATTTGAAATCAACCAGAGAAACAAAAAGGAGAAAATAATAAAAAAGAGTGAAGAAAGCCTATGGAACTAAAGGAATACCATCAAGCAAACCAACATATGCATTATGGATATCTTAAGAAGGAAAAGAGAAGAAAGGTGAAAAGTTATTTAAATAAATCATAACAAAATGAGCCTTAAGTCTGGACACATCATGCAAGAGAAAACTCCCACACCCAGAAGACTATCAGTGAATGTTTTAGCAGAAACCTAGCAGGCCAGTAGTTAAATAATACAGTCAAAGTGCTGTACAGGAAAAAAAAAAAAAAAAAAAAAAAAAAAAAAAAAAAAAAAAAAAAAAAAACTTCCAAGAAAAAATACCATAAGCAGCAGAGCTGTCCTATAGAAATAAAAACAAGATAAAGACTTTCCCAGTCAAACAAAAGCTGAAGGAATCCATCAGCTTTGGATCTACCTTATAGGAAATGCTAAAGAAAGTTCTTCAAGCTGACATTAAAGGATTAAGTCAACAACGTGAAGACATATGAAAATATAAAACACACTGTAAAGGTATGAATGTAGCCAAATTCAGAATACTGTAATGCAGTGTATATAAATCACATTTTACTCTAGTAAAAATGTTAAAAGACAAAAGTATTATAAATAGCTACAGCTACAATAATTAGTTAAGTCAGTTAATAGATCCAATATATAAAAGATGTAAATCATAACACACCAGTCACATAAAATCTGGGAGGAGAAGTTAAATTGTAGACTTTTTGGATGTGGTATGTTGTTATTATTAGCTTAAAATAGGCTTTCATAACTATAAAATGCTTTATCTGATCTCATAGTAACCACAAAGTAAAAACCTTTTTACAGCTGAAACAAAAAAGATAAAGAAATAAAAGCATATCACCATGAAACTTACCAAATCACAAAGAAAGAGAGAAAGAGAGGAAGAAAGAAACAAACTACAAAACAGTCAGAAAACAATGAAGAAAATGGCAATTTTAAGTCATTACCAAGCAATAATTGTTTTAAATCTAAATGGATTAAATTATCCAATCAATATACACAGAGTAACTATGTGGATAACAAAACAAGATCCAACTATGTGTTGCCTTCAAAACATGCACACACACACACACACACACACACACATGCATATATACACAAACATGCACACACACACACAAACACACACACAAACATGCATACACAAACATGTACACACACACAAACATGCAGATATACACACAAACATGCACACACACAAACACATACACAAACGTGCACACACACACAAACATGCACACACATAAACACATACACAAATGTGCACACACACACAAACATGCACACACATGAACACATACACAAACATGTGCACACACACGCAAACATGCACACATACACACAAACATGCACACACACACACATGATGAAAATGAAAGGATAAAAAATATAGTCCATGCAAATGACAACCAAAAGAGAGCAGGGTTGGCTATACTTACATCAGACAAAATGCACCTTAAGTCAAAAACTATCTGAAGACACAAGAAAAAGTCATTTATAAGACAACGATAAAGAGCTAAATTCGTAAAGAGGATATTCCAATTGTAAATATATAGGCACCCAACATACCTAAGTATATAAAGCAAATATTAACAGGACTGAAGGGAGAAGTAGCTAGCAATATAATAGTAGGGAATTTCAATGCTCCAATTTAAAAAACAGATAGATCATCCAGGCAGAAAACCAATAAGGAAACAGCATACTTGAGTGACGCTATAGACCAAATGAAGTACCAGATATACAGAACATTCTATCAGCAGCAAAATGTTAGAACATTCTAACAACAGCAGAATATACATTCTTTCAAGTGCACATGAGTCATTTTCCAGATACAGTATATGTTGGGTCATAAAATAAATTTTAACAAATTTAAAATGATTTAAATCTTACTAAGTATTTTTTCTGACCAAAAAAAATAGTGTTGATGAAGATAACAGAGCTGTGTTTGAAAGATTACGCCCTCACCTTCTTGCCATCTCCCAGAACTCAGAGAAACTTTGTCCCAGGCTCTATGGATTTTAAGCTCATTCAATTACTCAGAATTGTTCACTGTCCTTCAAAACGGCTTACATTCCCCTCATTTTCTTCTCCAATATGAAGGAGATAGTTTAGCGGCAACCAAGTGAGTGGGCTTTCTTTGAGTCTCATATTTGCAGGACTCCTACATACATGTGTGTGTTAATAAATTTGTATGCTTTTTCTCCTGTTAATCTGTTTATTGCCAGTTTGTTTAGCAAACACAAAACTTCAGAGAGTCAGGGAAAATTGTCTTGGCCTCAGAGATTTGGCATAGCTGGCAGGATACCAGAACTATTCTTCTCCTTTGGAATCTGCAGTTGAGAGAACCCAGGACTGAAAAGCCAGCAAAAATGGAAAGAATTCCTTACCAATCAGACTCCTGGTATCCTGTCTATGAACTCCAGTTGGATGAATAGCAAAACATGCTATTTTTTTCCCTTTCCTTTCAAAATTTATATTAATACGGAAAAAGCATTTGTAGAGACTAGTCCTTGGGTATGGCAACTCCAGTGTATTCCTGATATGAGCACTCATCTTGTCTGATCCTTTTCCTTCCAGAAATGGTCTTTGTTTTCCTGTCTCTGTCTTTCTGTGTTGTATGTCACAAAGAAGAAAACCACTGGGTACAACATGGGCCTAAGGCCCTTATAAACCTGTTGCTTGAGCTAGCCTTTTGTCTTGTTTTATGTCTCAAGAGCCTGGCTTTGGGGCCAAGTGAAAACACTCTGTCTTTTTGTCTGCCAGCTGGGGGTATGGTTATCAGATCATGTCAGGTGGCCAGTCTGAAAGGCCTGGTAGCCCATGACATGTAAAATTATTAAGTATTACTCTCTTTTCCAAATGTGCTAAATTCACAGAGTCATTTGTCTTAATAAGAAGTCTCATCCATAGGGGGTTTCTGTCATTTCAGTCTTTGTTGCCTTGTTAGTAGTAGGAAAGTCCAACCCCAGAAATACCTGCCTGGACTCACAGGTTGGTGAGTCTGTGACTGAAGGCACCCTATGTGTCCATGTGTCCACATGTTCATAAGGAGACCAGAGACACTGTTTGCACAAGCATCAGCTTTAACCATCTGTCTCAACAGGATCTTTTGGCTTCTTTAGTTTATTTCTGGGAGTGAATTTTTGGGTATCATGAGAGCTACCTCTTCTACACCTTCTTTGGGAATCTTTCTTACCTTGATAAAAAAATTTATTCTAAACCTAAAAAAAATTACCTCCTAGTCTTTCCTTGAAGAGGCTTATTGGATTATGTCACTACTAAAATAAGTACACCTTGGGGATCCTAATTGTCAATGCCAGATAATGGATCTTTTGACTTAGACAGACTCTGTATGTAAAAAAAAAATCTCAGAAAGCTCTCCCTCCAAGCAGTTGCCTTATGTGTATTTATGGATAACACAAATGGAAATAAAGACACATAACACTTTTACAGCTAGTCTTAAAAATTCTCTTAACAAAATTAAAGGCAGAAATCAGATTTAAACCAAAGTTAAAATTCTTTAAACCAAAAGATATTTTAAATTTCTGTGTTCCTGATTTAAACTTTCCTTCCTCTGAATTTAGTCCCATTTCCTCAAGTAAATTCTTTTAGCTTAGGAAAGAAAGATTTAAAATAATTCATCTAAATTTTTTATTTTCAATTTTTATTTTTATGACTCTAGGCTTTGAGGTTGTAGGGTCTTTTAGGCTGACTGATTGTGCCATGGATACCATGGTAACATCTGTGACCTGGATGCTGCAGATGAGTTCCTGGAACTGGAAAGTCTGAAGTTACTGGAAGACCATGAAAAGGGGAAGAATGATCAGAATGATTAACCCCTGTGGTGCCTAATTAACTTGAGACATTCTTCTGTTGTTCCTTATTCCCACCTTAACTGATAAGGCAACTGGACTTTGTAACTGACTTGGTCAACCTCGTGACTCCGGACCCTGTGAACCGCCCCTGTCCTCCAGCTTGAACTTCTGTAACTTTCCACTGCCTACTCCAAACCTATAAAACCAACTCCTATCACACCACCCTCTGCTGACTCTCTTTTCAGACTCAGCCCATGCACACCCAGGTGAATAAACAGCCATGTTGCTCACACAAAGCCTGCTTAAGGGGTCTCTTCATTCAGAGCACATGTTTAACAGAGGTGAGGTGTACAAATTTGTTAGTAGTCCTTTACTTCCCATGAATAGTGAGGACTAAACTCTGATTTTCTTTTTTTTTTTTAATCTTGCCAAAATTCCTATCTAAGGGGTCTGGGGAGTCATGTTCTACAAACCATAAATTCTTATCAGATGGGTTATGACTTTCTTTCCAAACTGACTCTGGCATAACATTATGAAACAAGGAAGAAAATAAAAATAGTTTACTTCAGAACAAGTTTCTTTACCACAGCTTGAAAACGGTCCCACAAAGCTGTCTTTTGTGGGGGAAAATTTACATCTGTAAAGTATCTCTATTAATATAGCTAGATCTTTTTCTTCCAGGTCCTCCCAATCCTAAAGAGATTAACTAAAAGTCTGGCACCTTATAAAGATCTGGATAGGAAACATTTGTTATCAATTGTCTCTATAAGACTTCAAAAGAACCTTGGTCTCCACAATCTTTTATCTTAACCTGATCATTTCCTTACTATTGATCACAATTGTCGACCAGAAAAATATTTAAATTTACCTGTAACCTGGGAGCTGGAAGCCACCCCCACCCCCCATGGCCACATCCTTTGAATTTTCCTGATATTATAGGAGTTATTAAGATATTATTTTAAGCAGATAGGAAAAGGAGTCCTTGAGAAGTTTTTGTTTTTTCTTTTAAAGCAGCTTCAGAAATGCTTCTCGTCTAGGAGAAAAGCCGTGGCTCTTAAAGCTGGGCCAGCAAGCTTTGATGTGCAAATAAATGCCATTAGAAACTGGGTCCATCCAAACATTGCGATTCTCTCTGGCTTCTTGCCCTGGCCCCAACAGATGCCTCTACATAGCCTCACATGTGTAGAATATCACGGCGCCCTGCATTTGCATATTAAAAGGTTAGGGTGGGAGGGCCAAGTTTTTCCCAGGCCACATGAATGACATGCTTGGTCAAACCAATCTCTTGAGCCCTATGCAAATCAGACAGCACCTTCTCCAACCTCCCTATATAAGCAGCCACTTTTAACTGGGGCACACAAGGTTTTCTGTTTGTTTGAATCCCCGCTCCCCCTGTCTCTGAATGGGGAGCTGTTTTCGTCTTTCTTCTTTCCTTCTTTCCTGCTTATTAAACTTTTCGTTCCTTAAAACCACTCCATGTGTGTCCATGTCGTTGTATCCAAATTGGCATGAGACCAAGAACCCTGTTGTTCCTCCAGTCACTGGAGCCATATTAATGCCTTTGTAAATGTATTTGACTGATGTCTCATGCCTCCCTAAAATGCTAAAATGTATAAAACTAAGCTGCACCCTGACCACCTTGGGCACAGGTTCTCAGGACTTCCTGAGGGCTTTTACCGGCCATGGTTACTCACATTTGGCTCAGAATAAATCAAATATTTTAGAGTTTGACTCTTCGTTGACGATAGCTTTTGATTTTCTGTTTTTCAAATGGACTACTTGTCTCTTGATTTTCTGTCCATGGAAATATACATGTTATCAGGCTTTGGCGCGCATGTGGCCAACCAAAAGTTGGGAGCTCCCAAAATACAGCAAGGCAAGAGTGTGGGTTACATATTTTTGTGGCTAAGCATCTAAACCTTTTTTTGTGTGTGTGCCTGTCTTTGGGAATGCTACAGGTGTTGAAAGGGCTGCATCTTTTCTCCCTCTTTATAGACCTTGCTTAAAAGTTTATATTTATTTTATTATTTATTTATTTTTGAGGTGGAATCTTGCTCTGTTGCCCAGGCTGGAGTGCAGTGGCACGATCGCCGCTCACTGCAACCTCCACCTCCCAGGTTCAAGTGATTCTCCTGCCTCAGACTCCCAAGTACCTGGGGTTACAGGTGCCCAGCTAATTTTTGTATTTTTAGTAGAGACGGGGTTTCACCATGTTGCCCAGGTTGGTATTGAACTTCTGACCTCAGATGATACTCCCGCCTCAGCCTCCCAAAGTTCTGGGATTACAGGTGTGAGCCACTGGGCCAGCCTGAAAAGCCCTTATTTATTTTGATCTCATGTGCTTATTTGTTTCAGCCTTTTGTCACTTGAGACATAAATTTAAAATTTCTGTGTATATTTGGAGCATAATAAAAGCTTTTTTGGTTGTTTCATTTGTTTTCTTTGCTTTCTCCCTTCTCCTCTAGGTAAAAGGGAACTTTATACTAAGAAAATTTTTTTGATTAGTAATTACCCTAGGCCACTAACCACTTATATTACTTCTCTGTGCCTTTTGAGATATAAACTCTTTCCTCATCCTTATCTAAGAAACCACCCCCTTTAGAATGCAAATTTCAGGGACAAAAGAACCAGGAAAACAGGAATTTCTACTTTTTGCTCTGCTAAAACCTAGTAATAAAATATTTTTTAAAATTTTAAGAGTCCTGTGGTCAAAAGTTGGCCTAACCAAAAGCTAATATTTAAGTCACAGTTTTTTTTGTTGTTGTTGTTTTTTAAGAACTTTCTTCTTTGGATACTGCTTTTTCCATAAATTTTTTTTTAGTCAACTGAAATGTCTTTTTAATTGCTTGCTTAACTCATTAAGCATATAATTAATATTTATCAATTTAATTAAATTAATACATTTAAATAAATTTGCTTCCTTTCTTAATGACATACATTTTGCCAAGGATAACATAAAATTTCATTAGCCTTTTGGAAAACTGAAAATCTTCTCAATCTGGCTCTCCTGAGTCTTGTTCTTTCATTTGCTTCTGCTCCTTCTATCTCCTTTTCACCTTCAATCTTCCATTCAGCTTCCTTTAATTTTTAATATGTACCCTTCAAGCTTCTACCTTCTCTATTTGGTGTCAGTGGATAAAACTTACTGTGAGGAAACATCAGAGTTCTGACTGTCAGAGGCATTTGAACCACAGCAACTCCATCTTGAATAAGAGCTGGATAAAATAAGGCTGAAACTTACTGGGCTTCATTCCAGACAGTTAAGGTATTCCAAGTAACAGGATGAGATAGGAGGTCAGCAAAGGATACAGGTCATACAGACCTTGCTGATGCACAGGTTGCAGTAAAGAAGCTGGCCAAAACCCACCAAAACCAAGATGATCACGAGAGTGACCTCTGGTTGTCCTCACTGCTACACTCCCACCAGCGCCATGACAGTTTACAAATGCCGTGGCAATGTCAGGAAGTTACCCTAGATGGTCTACAAAGGAGAGGCAGAATAATCCATCCCTGGTTTAGCATTTCATCAAGAAATATCCATAAAAATGGGCAACCAGCAGCCCTCAGAGCTGCTCTGTTTATGAAGTAGACATTCTTTATTCTTTTACTTTCCTGATAAACTTGCTTTCACCTTACTCTATGGACTCACTCCGAATTCTTTCTTGTGAGAGATCTAAGAACTCTCTTGGGGTCTGGATCCGGACCCCTTCCCAGTAACATGACTACCACATAAAGAGATCTGAAAGAGACCTTGAACAACCCTGAGATCCCCTAAGAAACACAGAAAAGGTGCCACTAGCCATCTTTTTGGGGTCCTCTTTCTTCCTCATGGAGCCAAGTCTGTATGTATTACACAGTCATAATTCAAGGGTGACAGAATAAACTGTCAAGGCTAGAAATAATAATCCAATAAGGCTTTTAAAAGAATAATCTAACATATTTTATTAAAAGTTTCAGCAAAGCAAACTTAAAAAGCACCTAATCTGTCACTAGTCTTGCTAGACTTATGTAAGTGGTCAGGACAAGTATAACAAAACTAATTTTACAAGTAAATTAAACTTGATATGATTTATCTTTGATAGCCATGTAGAGAAAATAATTATATTTTAGAAAACACCATAATAGGCCTGTTATTAGATCCCAGTTCATCGTTTTTTGAGATTTTATTATTTATCTACAATCTGAACTAAATACTAAATTATTTTTGTTTTTTTCCAGCATCTGGCTGCAAATCTCCAAACTAATGTTTCCAAATTTTCTCCCACTCCTCTGACTTGGAATCACAAAAAATTAAAATTGTGCTTTTCCTGAGGGTCCGCAAGCTGAAGCTAGTTGACCTAATAAATGGACTCCAGAAGAATCACTGTGATGGTTTGTATATTGACAACCTTTATGATATTTAAACTGCAAATCAGGATAATCTGTCAGATTGTTACCGCATACACTGCTCCAACTAAAGATGCCCCACACCAGATTTAAAAATATCCTCAGCTGTGTGCCCTCCAGTTGCAGACTAGATTATATACTGCTCCAGACATCAACTTTTAACTTTTTTTCTTCCCTGCAAAAGACTCTTATTAAATACCTGTATACTTGCACCATATCGAGACCTAGCCTTGATGGAAGTCCTACTATCTCCTCAAATAGTTACAATTGTTTAATTGGATAGGCCAGGCATGGGAGATGGGTTTAATGGTATCCTTTGCCACTTAGCTTGTAACTCAAATTCTGTCTCTCCAGCCTCCAATTCAGCTTTTAGTGTGTGTGTGAAGCTTCTAGGGAAGTTTCAGACAGGGGTATGGCAGGGCACAGAGACTGATACCAAAGTATGGTGCTTTGGCATGCTTTTAATTAAAGGAAATTGGGAGATCAGAGAAGCTGCCTCAGAACCAAAGACATTTTAACCTCTTTTTGTTCCCACCAAGCACAGAGAGAGGCTCTCTCTAAAAGTTCATTTACCTAACTGAAGAACGATTCTTTCCCCCAAAAATAAAATTGTCTTAAGAGCTGCCCCCTAGAAATCTTATTAAATAGCCAGAAAATAATCAACCACCAGGAAAAAAAGACCAAAATGTCCCAGGCCATTGTTTATTTGCGCTCAGTTAATTCCTCTAAGATAATTACTTCTCTCTTAAAATTGCTTACATCTTGCCTTCTCCCCTATAAAGACGGTGGGTGTTTAAGCCTCAACCATCTGGGCTTTCTGTGAGTCTCATGTTTGCGAGATTCTCGTAGCCATGTACACATTAGTAAGGTTATATGCATTTTCTCCTGTTAATTTGTTAACAATAGTGTTAGTTTGCTTAACAGACTCAAATTTTCAAAGGGGGAGGAAAAATTCTCTTCACTTTTATGTAGGCATCTAAGTATATATATTAACTATTCCTCATGCTTCCTAATGATACAGAAGCTACTTATTACTGTGATACTTTTATTGAAGTATAATTAATACATAATAAGCTGCATACATTTGAAGTGTACATTTGTAAATTTTGACATAACGTATATACATACATAAACACACACAAGTGAATTCATCCTCACAGTCAAGATAATGAGCATACCATTATCCCACAATAGAAGTTATTATTATTCACACCATTTTACTGATAAGAGAGTTGATATCATTCGTTGGGCTACTATGTGGAAGGCCAGGACCTGAAGCTGTGTCAGCAAGATTTCAGATCCATCTCTCTTCCCACAGCATCAGCTTGTGTCTTGTCTCCTGTCTCTGTCCCTCTCTCTTACTTTTTCTCCCTCTCTTTCCCTCCTCCACTCTGCCTCTATGTCTGCCTCTGTCTCTCTGCCTCTAATACTATTGGACACTCATTCTGAGTTAAAGGGTCCATATTTAGATTCTCAACACTGTCATTGTAAGTCAGTAATAATGATAACCAGCAATGACAATTACAACTAACATGTATGACAAATTACTCTGAAGAATTCTTCATATGGTGCCATATTTGAAGCAATGTGGCCCTTAAAATTTTGACTTTGCAATCAGGCTGACCCAGGTTTGAAACCTAGTCCTCATTTCTGAATAACCCTGGGTGATCCAAGCATCCTCCCTGGGCCTTGACATCCTTACTGGAAAAAGGAAAATAATGCCTATTTCAGAACTGATGTGAGAACCTCATAGCATAATCTACTTAGCAACATATTTGATAATAGGAAGTATTCCAAAATTATGATTATTAAAAGCATCATAGCATGATTTTCCTCCTTAAAGAACAGAGTTGTTTCTACACTGGTAAATAAATAAACACACAAGAGCATATTTTGATTTACTGTATTGTATAACACTGGAACAACAGAAAATACAATGTTTTTGAAAAGGAGTAGAGAAAATTGGAAATGGTCAACATCTTGCTTACTTTCTGTCTTTATATGTTTATTTTTAGTAAAATATTTTTGACTAAAATATATGACTCTTCAGATATTAGTAGTTCTTTTTTTTTTTTTTTTTTCAACAAGTTTCCATTAAATGCCCAGGTGTCAGGCCAAGAATGAGTTTCACAGCTTTCTGTTAGCCCTCAGTTTTTTGTTTTTTAAATTCCATGGATCAATTTCAGTATATGTGCACAATCATCTTTGAGCAGATCAGCAAATTTGAAAACATATTCAAGGTCCTGTGGTCAATACAAAAAGCAAGTTAATAAATTATCATTTCAATAGATAGTGAATTTGAATGTTGAAGAGATCAGCAGTTCAATACTGGAGAGAAATTAATCAGTACAAAAAGCGTGTTGGAGGAGGGCCAATTTAAGTGGATTTTTTCTTTTAAATGAGAAATAATCGCAGTCGGGGTTATTCATCTCTTTAGAATGTAGCTGAAATCTCATCTTGTAAATCTTGGTCTTATAGACATTTCAGAAAGTGATCAGAATGTAAATAGCCTACTTTGGAAACCTGGTCATTTGCCTTCTGTTCAATAGGGAGGTGGGAAGTTTCACAAAGGGTCTCTTTGTTTACCCCAACTCTCCATATGGCTTCACTAACACTAGCAGAGGGCGATATAAAATGAAGTAAGTCAACAGGATTTGTTCTTTTCTCTTTTTAAAATAAGTATGCTAAGGAGCAGGCAATATATTAGATACTGGGTGCACAAGGGGATAAAAGCCACATTCCTTATCCCTTAAGAGTTATAAATCTTTAGCTGGAGCAGATAAGTATATCCACATTAAAAAATAAATAATAGTGTATGGCTAAAAACAGGCACCACGTGAACGATATGAATGAGAAATACTTTAGTAAGTAAGAAATTGCTTTGAGTTAAAGTCAGGTTGCTGTGGTGTGGAAGTCAAGCAGGCTTGGGGCAGGAGCTAGATTCTGAGCTGGACTTAGGGTTGGATTTTATCAGGAAGACTGTGGAGTATGACAAAAGTGAATCCTCAGAGAATGAAAGGCCAAAGTCACCTCCAAACTCTTACTGATCACATTTTCCTCTGCCTAGTCCATCTGGTACTTATGACTCTTCCCAATCTAAAAAAAAAAAGTGATTTCCTGACCATTATAAATTACTGTGCATCGTGAATTGTAGGGGTTGACTGAGAACAGTTAAAGTCATGAATGTTAATTCCTCAGTGATTAAGGGTCTATTTATATTTACAAGTGGAAAATTGTACCTGGTTTAAAGAACTTACAATTTAATTGGAAAGACCGAACCCTCATGAAGGTAGGAAGAAATAACTGCAAAATGACGTGGTGAAATGTACTGAAATTTTTATCTCTCATCAGCTTTCCTCATCAGTAGCAAATATGATGCAAACAGAGATGTAGGAAGTGCTCGAATGTCTGCATTTGCTCTCTTATTGCTCTCAGACCTTACTGCTATGCGAACCTACCTGGGAGAGGCTGCTGGAGAATGAAAGACATCACAGTCATTCCACCTGAGGCTTTCATAAGTTGGTCAGCTCCAGCAGGCTCACACACTAACCTGGACTCATAAGCCCAGCCGAGATTGACAGGCCTACCATAGACCAGAATTGCTGCCCAGCTGAGGCCAGTCCAAGTGACTCTTGTAAATTTTTTAATAAGCAGGTATTAAAAGTATAGCTACTATCAAGTATGATTATGATTTTTTTTTAATTTTGAAAGAAGTGGGGACAGGGCCAAGATGGCCGACTAGAAGCAGTGGTCATCGTAGGCTCACATTTAAGAGAATCAAAGGAGTGTGTGAATCCTGCACTGGCAACCAAGTATCTAGGTCCTGTCATGAGGACTAACTAGGCAGCTGGCATGATCCACAGAGAGGAAGAAAGAGCACTATGGTATGGCAACCCACCTGAGAGCCACAGGGGACAGTGGAGCTCCCACCTCCAGCCAAGGGAGGTGATGAGTGAGCATGCTACCCAGCCTGGGAAATCATGCTTTTTCCATGGAACTGTGCAACCCACATATCAAAAGATCCCACTCGTGAGCCCACGCCACTGGGGCCTAGGATCCCAATCATGGAACCATGCAGATTCAGAACAGACACTCCACTAGAATCTGCCTAAGCATGCTGAGTTTCCAGGGGCAGGGGTGGCCAGCACTACAGCTGTGGCAGCCTGCTATCTAAGCCATCTGAGCTTCTTAGGGGAGAGGTGGCCGCCAACACTGGGGCTGCTAGCTGCCTAACACAGTAAGCTCCCTCGGGGCAAGGAATGGCAGCAGCCATCTCTATAGTTGCAGGCCACGCTAGCCAAGGAGGATGGACTGCTTGGTCCCAAGCAGTATTTCCCACTGCCCAACACACGTGGCAGACTGCAGCCAGAGTACTTCTTCAGACTGGACACTGGCCCATTTCCCCTCACTGGACAGGGCCTCTATGCAGGAACTCCAACAACTCCAGCCAGGGGCTCAGGGACAGAACTCTGATCTAATGGGGCCTGAGTCCCTAGAGAAGGGTGGCCATAGTCTCTATGGACCAGCAGAATTAGTCTTTCCTCCTGCTAGCTCTGAGGAGTCCATCAGCCCAGATGAATTTTTATTTGCCTTAGTGCAGCACACCCCCTCCACCAAGAGACAATTAAAGTGCTTTGTTAAATTTGTCCTGCTTCCTGTGCCACCCAACTGGGTGAGACACTCCAACAGGGGTTATCAGGTACCCCTGTTTCCTACTGGCATCAGGTCACCCCTCACGGTCAGAGATCCCAGAGGAAGGAACAGGTACTCATCCTTGCTGTTCTTCAGTCTCCTGAAGTGACATCTCCAGACACTAGAGAGAACCGGAAGAATCGGGCCTGAACTGAACCCCTAGCAAACCGTGGCAGCCCTGCAGAAGAGGAAACTGACTATTGAAATAAAAACAAATAAACAGAAAGAAACAACAACAGCATCCACAAAAAAGTCCCCACAAAAACCACATCCAAGGTCAAAACTAGATAAATTCATGAAGATGAGAAGGAATCAATGAAAAAACCCTGAAAACCCAAAAGGCCAGAGTGCCTCTTCTCCAAGTAATTGCTACACCTCTTCAGCAAGAGCACAGAACTGTAAGGATGAGACGGATGCTTTGACAGAAGTAGGCTTCAGAAGGTGGGTAATAAAAAGCTCTGCCAAAGTAAAGGAGTGTGCTGTAACCCAGTGCAAAGAAGCTAAGAACCTTGATAAAAGGTTACAGGAGCTGCTAACTAGAATAATCAGTTTAGAGAGAAACATACATGACCTGATGGAGCTGAAAAACACAGCACAAGAACTTCATGAAACATATGCAAGTATTGATAGCTGAATCGATCAAACAGAAGAAAGAATATAAGATATTAAAGGCAATTTTGCTGAAATAAGGCAGACAGACAGCATTAGAGAAAAAAGAAAGAAATGAACAAAACCTCCAAGAAATATGGGACTATGTAAAAAGACTGAACCTTTGATTAGAGTACCTGAAAGAGATGGGATGAATAGAACCAAGCTGGAAAACACACTTTAGCATATTATCCAGGAGAACTTCCCCAACTTAGTAAGATAGGCCAACATTCAAATTCAGGAAGTACAGAGAACAGCATTAAGATATTCCATGAGAAGATCAACCTCAAGACACATAATCATCAGATTCTGCAAGGTTGAAATGAAGGAAAAAATGTTAAGTGCAGCCAGGGATAAAGTCCATGTCGCCTATAAAGGGAAGCCCATCAGAGTAACTCTCAGCAGAGATCCTACAAGCCAGAAGAGAGTGAGGGCCAGTATTCAGCTTTCTTAAAGAAAAGAGTTTCAACACAGAATTTCATATGCAGCCAAACTAAGCTTCATAAGTGAAAGAGAAACAAAATTCTTCCCAGACAAGCAAATGCTAAGGGATTTCATCACCACCAGGTCTGTCTGGCAAGAGCTTCTGAAAAAAGCACTAAATATGGAAAGGGAAAGCCAGTATCAACTATGGCAAAAACACAACACACACACACACACACACACACACACACACACACACACACAAAACCAAACCAATGACACTATGAGAAACTGCATCAAGTAATATGCAAAATAACCAGCTAACATCATGATGACAGGATCAAATTCACATAACACAATAGTAATCTTAAATATAAATAGGCTAAATGCCCCAATTAGAAGACACAGAATGGCCAACTGGATAAAGGGTCAAGATCCATTGGTGTGCTTTATTTAAGAGACCCATCTCACTTGCGAAGACACACAGACTTAAAACAAAGGGATGGAGGAAAATTTGCCAAGCAAATGGAAAAAAAAAAAAAAAAAAGGAGGGTTTCCAATTCTAGTTTCTTGAAAAAAAGACTTTAAACCAAAAAGATTAAAACAAACAAGCAAACACAAAGAAGGGCATTAAATAATGGTAAAGGAATCAATTCAACAAGAAGAGCTTTCCTAAGTCTATATGCACCCAATACTGGAGCACCAAGGTTCATAAAACAAGTTCTTAGAGACCTACAAAGAGACTTATACTCCCCCACCATAATAGTAGGAGACTTTAACATCCCACTGTCAATGTTAGACAGATCAACAAGGCAGAAAATTAACAATGATATTCAGGACTTGAACTCGGCTCTGGATCAAGTGGACCTAAAGACATCTACAGAACTCTCCACTCCAAATCAAGAGAATATACGTTCTTCTCAGTACCACATGGAACTTATTCTAAAATCAACCACATAATTGTAAGTAAAACACTCCTTAGCAAAAGCAAAAGAACTGAAATCATAACAAACAGTCTCTCAGACCACAGTGCATCAAATTATAACTCAGGATTAAGAAACTCACTCAAAGCCATACAACAACATGGAAACTGAAGAACGTCCTCCTGAAAAAAGTGACTCCTGGGTAAATAATGAAATTAAGGCAGAAATCAAGAAGTTCTTGGAAACCAGTGAGAACAAGAGACAATGTACCAGAATCTCTGGACACAGCTAAAGGAGGGTTAAGAGGGAAATTTATAGCACTAAATGCCCACATCAGAAAGGTAGAAAGATCTCAAATTGACACCCTAATATCACAGTTAAAAGAACTACAGAAGCTAGAGCAAACAAATCCAAAAGTTATCATAAGACAAGAAATAATTAAGATTAAAGGAGAACTGAAGGAAATAGATACATGAGAAACCCTCCAAAAAAATCAAAGCATACAGGAGGTGTGTTTTTGAAAAAATTAACAAAATAGATAGACCACTAGCTAGACTAATAAAGAAGAGAGAGAATAATCAAATAGACACAATAAAAATTATAAAGGGGATATGACCACTGATCCCACAGAAATACAAACTACCATCAGAGAATACTATAAACATCTCTATGCAAATAAACTAGAAAATCTAGAAGAAATTGATAAAATCCTGGACATATACAACCTCCCAAGACTAAACCAGGAAGAAGTCAAATACCTGAATAGACTAAAAACAAATTCTGAAATTGAGGCAGTAATTAATACCCTACCAACCAAAAAAAGCCCAGGACCAAATGGATTCATAGCCAAATCTTACTGGAGGTACAAAAAGGAGCTGGTACTATTCCTTCTGAAACTATTGCAAACAATTGAAAAGGAGGGATTCCCCCTTAACTCATTTTATGAGGCCAGTATTATCCTGATACCAAAACCTGGCAGAGAGACAACAAAAAAAGAAAACTTCAGGCCAATATCCCTGATAAACATTGATGCAAAAATCCTCAGTAAAATACTGGCAAACCTAGTCCAAAACCACATGAAAAAGCTTATTCACCACGATCAAGACAGCTTCATCCCTGCAATACAAGGCTGGTTCAACATATGCAAATCTATAAACATTATCCATCACATAAACAGAACCAATGATAAAAACCATATGATTATCTTAATAGATGCAGAAAAGTCCTTTGATAAAATTCAACATCCCTTTATTTAAAAAACCCTCAATAAACTACATATTGATGGAACATATCTCAAAATAATAACAGCTATTTATCACAAACCCACAGCCAATATCATACTAAATGGACAAAAGATTTGGGCATTCCCTTTGAAAACCAGCACAAGACAAGGATGCCCTTTCTCACCACTCCTATTCAACATTGTATTGGAAGTTCTGGCCAGGGCAATCAGGCAAGAGAAAGAAATAAAGAGTATGTGAATAGGAAAAGAAGAAGTCAAGTTATCTCTGTTTGCAGATGACATGATTCTATGTTGAGAAAACTTTAGAGTCTCAGCCCAAATACTCTTTAAGTTGATAAGCAAATTCAGCAAAGTCTCAGGATACAAAATCAATGTGCAGAAATCACAAGCATTCCTATACACCAATAGACAAGCAGAAAGCCAAATCATGAATTATCTTTCATTTATAATTGCTACAAGGGGAATAAAATTCCTAGGAATAAAGCTAACAAGGGATATAAAGGACCTCTTCAAGGAGAGCTACAAACCACAGCTCAAGGAAATAAGAGCGAATGCAAACAAATGGAGAAACATTCCATCCTCTTGGATAGAAGGAATCAATATTGTGAAAATGGTAATATTTCCTGAAGTAACTTATCAATTCAATGCTATTCCCATCAGACTATCATTAATGTTCTTCAAATAATTAGAAAAACTATTTTAAATGTCATATAAAACAACAACAACAAAAAAAGAATCCATATGGCCAAGACAACCCTGAAGAAAAAGAAGAAAGCTGAAGGCATCATGCTATCTGACTTCAAACTATACTACAAGGTTATGGTAACCAAGACAGCGTAATACTGGTACCAAAAGATACATATCGACCAATAGAACAGAACAGAGGCCTCAGAAATAACACCACACATCTACAACCATCTGATCTTTGACAAATCTGACAAAAAGAAGCAATGGGGAAATGATTCCCTATTTAATAAATAATGCTGGGGGAAAGAATTCTGTATTTAATAAATAGTTGCTGGGACAACTGCCTAGCCACATGCAAAAAATGGAAACTGGACCCCTTCCTTACACCTTATACAAAAATTAACTCAAGATGGATTAAAGACTTAAATGTAAAACCCCACACCATAAAAACCCTAGAAGAAAGCCTAGGCAATACCATTCAGGACATGGGCATGGGCAAAGATTTCATGATGAAAATGCCAAAAGCAACTGCAACAAAGCTAGAATTGACAGATGGGATCTAATTTAACTAAAGTGCTTCTGCACAGCAAAAGAAACTGTCATCATAGTGAACAGGCAACTTACAGAATGAGAGAAAATTTTTGCAATCTACCCATCTGACTAATATCCAGAATCTACAAGGACTTTAAACATATTTATGAGGAAAAAAAAAACAACTCCATTAAAAGTGGGCAAAAAATATGAACAGTCTTTTCTCAAAAAGGAGACATTTATATGGCTAACAAACATATGAAAAAAAGCTCAACATCACGGATCATTAGAGAAATGCCAATAAAAACCACAATGAGATCGTACCAGTCAGAATGGTGATTATTAAAAATTCAAGAAACAACAGGTGCTGATGAGACTGTGGAATGTAAATTAGTTCAACCATGTGGAAGAAAGTGTGGTGATTCCTCAAGGATCTTGAACTAAAAATATCATTTGACCCAGCAATCCCATTACTAGGTATATACCCAAAGGAATATAAATCATTCTACTATAAAGATACATGCACATGTATGTTCACTGCAGCACTATTTACAATAGTAATGACATGGAACCAACCCAAATGCTCATCAAAGATAGACTGGATGAAGAAAATGTGGTACATATACACCATGGAATACAATGCAGCCATAAAAAGGAATGAGATCATGTCCTTTGTAGGGACATGGATGAAGCTGAAGCCATCATCCTCAGCAAACTAACACAGGAACAGAAAATAAAACACTGCATGTTCTCACTGATAAGTGGGAATTGAACAATGAGAACACATAGACACAGGGATGGAAACATCACACACTGGGGCCTGTGGGGATGGGGAAGTACAAGTGAAGGGAGAGTATCACAACAAATAGCTAATACATGAGGGGCTTAAAACCTAGGTGATGGGTTGATAGGTGCAGCAAACTGCTATCACACACGTTTACCTGTGTAACAAACCTGCACATTCTGCACATGTATCCTGGAACTTAAAGTAAAATACAAATTTTAAAAAGGGAAGATTTTTTAATTAATTAAAGATTGCCGGGAGCGGTGGCTCACGCCTGTAATCCCAGCACTTTGGGAGGCCAAGGCGGGTGGATCACGAGGTCAAGAGATCGAGACCATCGTGGTCAACATGGTGAAACCCCGTCTCTACTAAAAATACAAAAAATTAGCTGGGCATGGTGGCACGTGCCTGTAATCCCAGCTACTTAGGAGGCTGAGGCAGGAGAATTGCCTGAACCCAGGAGGCGGAGGTTGCGGTGAGCCGAGATCGCGCCACTGCACTCCAGCCTGGGTAACAAGAGCGAAACTCTGTCTCAAAAAAAAAAAAAAAAAAAAAAATTTATATAACTATAAGTATATCCCCTGAATTTTCACCAATGGCTTTTAGTGACGATCAGATGACATGGTAAATTTGTCCTGAGTTTCCTGTCATATTTATTATCTCAACCAGCTCTTTGTCAGAACAGTTCGTTGTTGTATTTTTTTTGTTTTTTGTTTTTAATCGCCTCTCTGCATCCTGAGAGATGAGCAGAATAAATGGTGTTGTTATACACAGCTGAATTTTGGGGTGGCTTGTTATGCAGCAAGTGTTAACTTATAGGGAAAGGTTGACAGATTCCACAGATAAGCCACAGTAATAGCCCCCAGGGAAGAAGCCTCATGCAGAATCAGACTTTCAGAAGGAAGATGTTTTATAAGGATGTTTTCTTCCTCTTGACATTTGCAACTCCTATTTCCCACTCTATTAGGGAAGAGCTTTGAATATCAGAGAGAACCTAATCAAATGTAACACTCCCCCACCCTGAATGAATAAGTAGAAGCCACTCACAGCTATCATTCTTGATACATATGACAATCTCAGGACAAAATCAGATGACTGGTAGTAGAGCAACGTTAGGGTATAATAAAAGACCTGTTAATTTGAAAATATCTTTTCCTCATATAAGAATATAATGTGTTGTTTTGGAAAAAGTAGTGTCTGCTTTAAGGAAGTGTGCCAGCTTCCTAGGAAACTTCTGAGGAAATCAGCTATAGCTTCCAGGTGGGGTGATTGAACCAGAATGAGGAACACTGACAACCCCCTCCGGACCCCTTAATGATGCTAGAATCTGCTTGACCCCTTTCAACTAAGCAATGGAAAGATTTCATTGGTCTCCAGCCCAAATTTGAGAAACTTTAGTTTGTAGAAAAAAGGAAGAAGGATCAAGGAGTGAAAGGAACCTCTTTCTCTCATGGAGAGGCAGGAGTCAGGACACCCAACCAAGGCATTGTAAGTGGGAGTCTGGGGTAAGAGGATGGATGTCGAGGAGAGGAGAAAGTGAGTATTTGTGCAGATATCAACTTTCTAAAGTCTTAATCCTGTTTGAGAGCTTTCTTCCTCTGCAGTGAGGTTGAGGCAATATATGTACAAGATAAAGACCTGGCCTCACTCACAGCAGTGCTTCTACCAGGAGAGGCGCGGTAGATTCTCTGAAATGGCACAGAAGCAACCTTCAATTCATTTTGTGTGGTGTGTGAGGGGTTGAGGGAAGGCTGTAGCAGAGAGACAGTGCTGGGAGCCTCAGTCGACCCCGCGGGTCACTAGACAGTGTCTTTACTGGGATCAGTTGCCCAGAGAGAAAACGGTGAGCTGGAGAGCCAGCAAAAAGGAAACTGAATTCCTCATTATCTTTCCCAGTAACCCACCATCCCACTGCCAAGCCAAAGATGCCAAGAACATACTGGGGTGAGATAGAAGACAGGAGGATTTTGCACAGCCAGGGTGTAAAAAATATCCACAAATACAAGTGATAGCAGACTGTTTGAACTAATAGATCCCTAGAGGAGTAAGAGAGTACTCAGAAAGAATGGTATTATCTAATAAATATTTGAAAAATCATTTTATTGTTTTTCTTTGCTGACAAAATTAATACACATTCATAACATCATTTTTAAAGCTCACAGAAGAATAAGAGAATACTATCTACAGCATTTTCATGAATATGTGTGTATATATATGTTTACATGTGTATATATGCTTTTAGGTTTTTTTCTAGACACATATTTTCCAAAATTAGAATCAGACTATGTATAGATTTGTAATCTATTTTAATTTTTATTTAATATTTTATACCATTATGCTTAAATGCCATTAAAGAATATAGCCTTTTTTCTTTTTTGAGACAAGATCTTGCTCTGTCAGCCAGGCTAGAGTGCAGTAGCAGCGTCACACTGACTGAAGCACTGACCTCCTGGCTCAAGCGATCCTCCTACTTTAACCTCCCAAGTAGCTAGGATTATAAGCACACATCACCATGCCTGACTATTTCATTTTTTTATTTTTTTATTTTTTATTTTTTATTTTATTATTATTATTTTTTACACAGCTGGGGTTTTGCCATGTTGCTCAGGCTTGTCTTCAACTCCTGGCCTCAAGCCATCCTCCCACTTTGGCCTCTGAAACTGCTGGAATTACAGGCATGAACCACCACTCCCAGCTAGGAATATAGTATTAATGGCTATACAGTATCACATCTTATGAATACAGCCTAATGTTTTTTACATTATCCTCTATTCTTAAATGGTAACTTGTAACTATATCACATTTTCACATTGTACTGAAAATTTCTGTGAATAAACTTTATGTATATTTCTGACTTTTTGAAATGGTAAATTATTAGGAATTCTACATATTAGAACAAAGTATATGTACCTATTTTAGACTTTTTATACTTATTGTCCAGTTGCCCTCCAGATAGGTTTTATTGAATCTACCTGGAGATACATATGCTACACTAGGTAAATAATCAGGATGTGGGTTCTGGAGCCAGAAATCTTGGTTTTGGCAACCAGAGAGTCATTTACTTGTGGTATAGTCTTAGGCTATTAATAATATATGTTCAAGGCTCAATTTCTTCATTTGTAAAATGAAAATCAAAATAAAAAACACCTAGTTTCCAGGACTATGATGATTTAATGGGCAAACACCAAAGCCCTTTGCAATGTGTAAAAGCTATACACCTTTAGTCATTGCTATTACTGCCATGTCTCCAAATCTTGTTTCCTCCCTAGTTGCTACTTGAAATACGGCAACCATAACCTGTTTCTGTGTATACCATAGAGACAAAGACAGAGTAAGCAAGACTGTTCCTCAGGGCTAACAGGAGTGGGGGAGGACGACTCCTGCCTTCCACTAGAAATCTCTGTAACAATAATTTATGTCTGACATCTCACACCAACACTGCATGGCCTGTGGGGAAAAGGGTCACAGAGAGCACGCAGCCAGGCTAACTCATTACCATAAATGTGCTTGGAATTGAAGAAGAAAATCAAGTAAGGGCAAATGGGATAAAGGCGCTGTCTGCAGCTGGCATTTACTTTCTGCAAGATTAAAACATTCAGCTGAATAAATAGATGTCATATCTCTGTAGCTGGTCATGGGCACATAATGAAATTAAAAATGTAAAGCAATTGCAAGCCGCCTTAAGAGAAGGTGCAATTTTCATTCCTTCTCTGCGTATCTGGAGAACTGTAAACATTGAGAAGGAAAGACAGGTGAGGCCAAGTGTCTCAGGATGCACTGGGATGTGTGAACTTGAAGGGATGAGAGAGGGAAGAAAGTGGAGGTAAGTGCCCTCTTAGAATCAGGGTCAGTCTTCTGCTGTGTGTTGTGCATAAAAAAAAAAAGAAAGAAAAAAGAAAAACAGAAGAATCAGGGTCAGTCAAACCGGCTTTCCTCCCACACCCCACCCTTGCAGTTTTGCTAGGTGGAAAGTATACACAAGAACATTGAAGATTGGGCACTATAACTATTTGAGGAAGGACAAAGGAAGGGAGGGAGAGAGGAGGGGAGAGAGACAGGGAGGGAGCAAAAGACACTCTATAACTGAGAACAGATACAACAGATGCCTTAAAATAACCTTGAGAGTCTGGCAATTGGACTTTTAAAAATGTAAAACTCCAAACATGTTTTATCTAGCTCTGTAATTTCAGAAAGGAGCGAACTGAAATGTGAGGAAGAATTTTGGACCGAAAGGGCAGTTGGACTGAGAAAAAGTAAAGCATCTTCTCTGAGATATTTAAAAATAGCCCCAGTGCTCTGGAATGCTAAATGTGGGTGTCTGAGGGTGGGGAAAGTCCAAGACCAATCTTGGTTTACTCAGATCCTGCTATGTTGTACTACACAGCTAAACATTTCTTCTATAGCTGGCAACATGAAATGGAAGTCTAAAGTATAAAACTGAGGATAATTATACAGTGATGAGTGTTTCCAAACATTTTCCAAGGCATGGCAATATTTTTTCCCCCATAGAAAAGAGTCTCATTGATTTAATTAGCATTTTGGTTTTGAGGTGACATTTGAACAGGGTCATAAAAGACAGAAATTAATTGTACGGGCAGACAAAAGGAAAAAAATACCATTCATTTAAGCATGCTGGATATCCCATATTTATTACAGCTCAGAGTAATAAAAGATTTGTTTTCAGCAACCTAATTTCCTTATTGTCTTTGATTTTCACACAGCTTCCCACCTCAAACCTTTCCTTTCACCCAACATTTTCTCTCACACAACATGTACTGACCTTCCTTCATTAAAAAGCCTTCACATCAAACCACTTAATGTGATAATAAAATAAAAAAGGGAATTATTCTGTGCCAGATATTGTGATGTATATGGTACATTAATCATCTCACTCAGTCTTTACAACAAACTTATTTAGTAACCGAAGTGCAGACAGATTTGACAGTTTGCCCAGAAGGACAGGATTTTGAACTCTGCTTCTCCCCTTTCCTTTAGACTTTGCCAGATATATTCTATTTCCAGTAATGTCAGATTTGGTTGCTTGGACCAGCTGTCTCAGTAAAAACAGCTAAAATGAATAGATTAAATATATTATAATCTATTTTATGAACTTATAAAATAATTATACATAGGATCTATAGATAATCTTATACATACGATCTATACATAATCTATTATATATGTATATACACACATACACACATATACAATATTTATTTACTAATACATATTCTTTAGAATACAGGATATATAGGATATATACACATCTTTATAGATATATTAAAGAGCTGAGAAAGTACTAGGTTGACATTTCAAGAGAACGGCAACTCAGAAAAATAGTATGAGCATCCTGGAAGCTACTCCTGAGATAATTTGCCATGACTGACGAATATGAACTTTTGTTTTTTTGGCTTTATGAGATGTGGGAAAAGAATTAAAACCAGACCTGCATTAAGATAGGTAATGTGGCAAAAAACCCTTCCAAAATCAGCTGAGAATTTAAAAAACTATACTCTCATTATGATGGTGAATTGGACATAGACCAACCCTCTCATGGCATTGAGGCCCAAGTTGAAACAAGTGGGCTTGAATAAAACTGCAAATCATAAATTTCAATTAATAGTGTTAGTTCAGCAGGTACTGGGCAGAAGCAAAGACAAGTGCTGTTTTGAGAAAGGACATTCATTCTAGACCACAAGGTATTCATACAAACAAGTTTTAAGTCTTAATGACCACAAAGATAACCAGGCATACAAAAAAATTAGAACACATTAGAGACAACCAGCAGAAATGACAGGCAACAGAATGAGACAGAAAAAGACCTTATTAACTAAAATGATCAAAAACAGATTACACTTAAATAAATTAGAAAAAAAAAACTTGAAACTAGCATTATGCTTAAACAAATTAGAAACAAATTTAAAAGGTATCTGAAGGATATAGGTAATGTTAAAAAAGAAAATCAATATTTAAAATGATAATAGAACTTTTAGAAATAAAAATTAAAATTGTTAAAATTAGAACCTTAATAACATGTTAAACAATAGGCACAGCTAAAGAGAATATTAATGAACTGGAAGACTAATCAGAAGAAAATTTCATGTACGTAACATGGCATGGAGAAATAAAAAGAGGAAAAACATAAAAGAAGGTAAGTAATATGGAGCATTCAATACAGAATAATAATTTATATTTAACAGAAATGCTCTGCAATTCTTCAGAGTGCTTTCAGAATTTCCCTTTAAGAAGAAAAGGAATGGGATTATAGGTAAAATTTGAAAAATAATTACTAAGACTACTCAAAACAGATGAATGATGATAAATTAGCCACCACATCTGTCTAATTTTTATATTTTTAGTAGAGATTGGGTTTTACCATGTTGGCCAAGCTGGTCTTGAACTCCTGACCTTAAATGATTTACCTGCCTTGGCCTATCAAAGTGCTGGGACTATAGGCATAAGCCACAGTTTCATTCATACCCAGTATGGCTTTACTCTTCACTGTGATAGGGTAGTACTGAGCTTAATGTAAAGTCCTCCAATTACCGTGCTCTCCCTCCCACAATGCACAGTCTCTTTGAGTTGCACAGCCATTGCTGGGGATAGGGGAAGGGTGGCATCTGCAGTTCAAGACAGTCTCTCTGACACTCCTTAGTGCCTCTTTCCATGATATGAAGTTAACACCAGGAGCTGTGATTGTTCACCTGACTTTTGCTTCATGTGATGGTGCTATTCTGTGTGCAGATAGTTGTTAAAATTTGGTGTTACTTCCAAGGGTACAAATGGTGTTAACTTCTATTCTGCCATCTTGCTTTGCTCCTGTCCTTGTGTTTCTTGAGAGGTATTATATTAAGGGAAATCTAATATATAACCCACAGTTATGCTCTTGAAAGCCCCTTCCTCTTTTTTTGATATTTAAATTTCAATAGCTTTAGGAATACGAGTGATTTTGATTACATGGATGAATTGTATAGTAATGAAGTTTGGGTTTTTATTGTACTTGTCACCTGAGTAGCATACATTGTACCCAACAGATACTTTTTCTTCTTTTTTGAGATGGAGTCTTGCTCTGTCACACAGACTGGAGTGCAGTAGCACAATCTTGGCTCACTGCAACCTCTACCTCCCAAGTTCAAGCAATTCTCCTGCCTCAGCCTCCCGAGTAGCTGGGACTACAGATGTGCACCACTATGGGTGGCTAATTTTGGTATTTTTAATAGAGTTGGGGTTTCACCATGTTGGCCAGGCTGGTCTTGAATTCCTGACCCCAAGTGATCCACCTGCTTTGGCCTCCCAAAGTGTTGGGAGTACAGGCCTGAGCCACCATGCCCGGCCCCAGTAGATATTTTTTTATCCCTCACACCCCTTCCATTCTCCCTTCTTCTGCATCTCCAATGTCCATTATACCACTCTGTATGTCTTTGCATACCCATAGGTTAGCTCCTACTTATAAGTGAGAACATCCTGTATTCGGTTTTTCATTCCTGAGTTTCTTCACTTAGGATAATGGCCTCCAATTCCAACCAAGTTGCTTCAAAAGACATTATTTCGTTCTTTTTTATGGGTGTATAGTATTCCATGGTATATATTTACCACATTTTCTTTATCCACTTATTGGTTGATGGGCACTTAAGTTAATTCTGTATCTTAACAATTGTGAATTGTGCTGCAATAAACAGTCATATGCAGGTGTCTTTTTGGTATAATGACCTATTTTCCTTTGGGCAGATACTCAGTAGTGGGATGCTGGATCAAATGGTAGATCTATTTTTAGTTCTTTGAGAAATCTTCATACTGTTTTCCACATTGGAAAACCTAGGAAAAACTCTTATGGACATTGGCCTGGGCAAAGAATTTATGGCTAAGACTCCAAAATCAAATGCAACGAAGCCAAAAATAAATAAATGAGACCTAATTAAACCAAAAAGCTCTGCATAGTAGAAGAAATAATCAACAGAGTAAACAGACAGCCTAAAGAATAGAAGATATTTGTCAACTATATCTCCAAAGGACTAATGTCCAGAATCTATAAGAAACTCAAACAAATTAGAAAAAAATACAAATAATTCCATTAAAAAGTGGGCAAAAAACATGAACAGACATTTCTCAAAAGAAAATATATGAATGACCATCAAACATTGGAAAAAATGCTCAACATCACTAATTATTAGGAAAATGCAAATTGAAAGCACTATAAGATACTACCTTACCCCAGCCAGAATGGCCAAAAAGTCAAAAAGCAATGGATGTTTGCATGGATGTGGTAAAAAGGGAACCAATCCCTTCCTCTTTTCCTCAGGTGTTTTGTGTTGTTTTCCTTTGTTTGCATACAAAGCTGCTGAAGATACCTTCTGTGCCACATGACCAAGTGTCTTCCTTTTCTCCAAAGGGGCTTTGTCCCATTCCACTTTCCATCTTTTTATGCAGAGCAACTTTCTTTCTCTGCTAGGTCTTCCCCCCTCTTACTTTACCTCTGTGGGCTAGTCTCCATTATTAGTTTACCATTCTCGAGTCTGTGTCACCAAAGATAAGGGACCTTGCTGGGAAAGTCAAGGGTGCTCTGTTGAGGACTGAAAGGGGTGGTGGGGAATTGAGCAGGCAAGGACAACCCTCTCTTTAGTAAGTTGTAAAGGAGGAAAAATATAAACGCTCAAGAGTTAATAAAGCTATCACTGCAACATTACAACATTAATATATTTTGAAAGTTTTCTATGACAGAAAGCAAGTGCGCACTTATATTTTAATTAATTAATTATTTTTTGAGTGGGAGTTTCATTCTTGTTGCTCAGGCTCGGGTAAAATGATGAGATCTTGGCTCACTGCAACCTCTGCCTCCTGAGTTCAAGCAATTCTCCCACCTCAGCCTTCCAAGTAGCTGAGATTATAGGCTCCTGCCTCCACACCTGGCTATTTTTTTTTGTATTTTTAGTAGAGATGGGGTTTTACCATGTTGGCCAGGCTGGTCTCGAACTTGTGACCTCAGGTCATCTGCCCACCTCAGCCTCCCAAAATGTTGGGATTCGAGGTGTGAACCACTGTGCCAGGCCTACACTTAACATTTGTAATGACTACAGAACGTGTCATTTCATATACAGGTGGTATTTGTATATGTAGTCTATTTTCTATTGGTGAATATTTAATTTGTTAAAATGTTTTATTAATATAAAAACTGCTGTGAACATCCATGGACTTACATCTTTGAGTATTTTTCAACTTATTTATTTAGAACAAGCTTTGTAAAGTGAGATTTCTGGTTCAAATATATGCACATTAATGAAAATTTTGCTTTATTGCCCTTTGGAAACTTTTAACAATTTGTCTTTTACTAATGATGGTGAAATATCATTTGTCCCACGATTATGCCAGAACTAGTTATCATCACTTTTTTAAGCTTTGTCAATTCAATAGGTAAAATAATTATTTCATTTATTTCTTCATTAGTAAATTTGAATTTTTTGTTTTTACCATTTTTTTTGTTTTACTCATTGATTATTGATTTTTGAAATTATATATTTGTTTTCTATGAAGGTTGAATTGTAGTTTTACATTTGGCCACATACCATATGATTTCGGGGTTGGAAAACGTTTTCAAAATATTACTAGCTATAACCAATCATGGTGAAATTTACTAAATTGCAATCTTTTCCTTGACCTCCTTTTCAATTGTTTGCCCCATAATTCTCTCACACACAGAAAGCAATTCCAGCAGAATGAAATAAATTCATCCAATAATTTTGATAAATAAAAAAAAAAACATTTGTAATAGAACCATATATCTCTTATCATCTAATGGTCAGGACCTTATTGCTTTTAAGGAATACAACAATCATGATGAATTAGCTAACTGTACAGATGGAAGCTCAAGAGTCCCTGCCAACTTAGTGATAACAGCACAGTACATAGGCCATGTGCAGTGGCAAGTAAGGAAAGTTAGTATGAAGAAGGGGAACTGCACTTCCCAAAGCTTCTGAGCAAGGGCAGAATCAGGACTCAAACTCAGATCTGTCTACAAATCCAATGTCGTTTTCATAAAAAGACAAAAACAAAAAGCAAAAGAAGACAAAAGCAAATCTAAAGAGAAAGAAAACGATTGTATCTTTTGTAGGACAGCTATGGTTGATTAGAGGACACAGGACATGTTCAAACCTTTCTTTCCAGCAAAAATGAGAAAGGTTATGTTTGTGGTCAGTACTGTGATGGGCCAAAGAGATCATGTTTTTAAAAGTTCTATGTTTCAATTATTACAGTTAGTGCCCTTTATTCTGTTTTCTGACAATTCGAATCCCAGTTGTTCTAGAAGGTTGGTGCCTCCTAAGTCCCTCTTCCTCTGAGAAGTCTCCCATGCAGATCAAGCTCATGTGAAACTGCTTTGACATTTGGAGGCTGTCCCACTCAACTTCGCAATGATTATCTTACATCTTTTCTTGCCTTCTGAACATCCTTGGGTGTTATTCTTACTTAACCTCTAACAGATTATTAGCATCCCATATCAAAAGTTTAATCCCCAGTGCAAAGCAAGACACACAGTAGGGTTTATTGTAAATGCAGTTTGCATTATCTAAGGATGACTTAAACAGCTCTACAGAAAGATTCAACCAATATTTATGAAGTACTGTTATGTGATAGGTGCCTTTATATGAGATATTTAACTCTTAAAATCATCCTGTGATGTAGAAGATACTGGTCTACTTTCAGATGACACGAATGAGGCCAACAAAAGTCAATTAATTTTTCAAGATTCTACACTCAGTAGGGCTGGGATTTGAATTCTGGTTTCTTGGCTTCAAATCTGGTGCTCTTTCCACAGACCCATGCTCCTGCTGGATTTGCTCAGCACAACCTTATCATAGGTGGAAGAGCTTCACACAGAGACCTGGAATAACTGATGAACTTACTGAAAGACAATGAAAAAAGAATATCATAATTATTTTGGTGGTTCTTGCTAACCAGACCCCATGGTGCCTATGTTCTTGGGCAAAGATTGATTTTTAAAAGGTAAAATAAAGTACAGCAACACTGCTTTTGCATTGAAACCAAAATTGATGGGTTTTCAGGAAGAAAATTACTGGATTTGTGATTGTTTTCCACTGGATAAATATCCAAGTAGAATTTTCAGGGGCTATAAATGCAAATTGTTTACGCTATTAAAAATGTGCTTAATGCTAAGGGTATGCCTGTAGAACTTGACTGTGTCTGCCTGAAAATGTTAAATGTAGGAAAACCATAATGAGGCTTCCTGAACATTCTGTAAGTGACATTAAGTACATTATTTCATCATTAAAAATAAAAGAAACAATTTCATAGAACAAAATAAATGTAAGTGCTACATATTGCTTTGTATAGCTACTTTTACTTTTACTTTCTATTAAAGCAGATTCCACCATAGAAGGGAATCTAGCGTCATTAAGCCCTCATAGGTCAGGTTATTCCACTACTATAACACCAACAGTACTTAGCGTAATTCCTTTGCTTTCTTCAGGAATTTTTGTTACTAAAAATATGCAAAAACCATACCTGCCCCCCCCTTCCAAAAAAAGCAAAATTGGAATGGTTTGTGGATGCCAAATTTGTCAACTACAATTTGAGAATGTATGTGTTTCAAAATCTGTTGTTTAAGCCATTAGAAATGGTTGAACTTTTCATAAAGAATAATTGCTTACAAAAGAAATTTTAGAGATGGATAGAATTGTTCCGTTGGTGGAAAGAATTGAAAAATCTTCCAGGTTTCAAGAATTAATACATCACAAGGGAATTCCAAAAACCAAATTAGGAGAATGTTGTTTAAAAAACATTTAAAAATATTTAAAAATTAGGCCGGGCGCGGTGGCTCAAGTCTGTAATCCCAGCACTTTGGGAGGCCGAGGCGGGTGGATCACGAGGTCGAGAGATCGAGACCATCCTGGTCAACATGGTGAAACCCCGTCTCTACTAAAAATACAAAAAACTAGCTGGGCGTGGTGGCGCGTGCCTGTAATCCCAGCTACTTAGGAGGCTGAGGCAGGAGAATTGCCTGAACCCAGGAGGTGGAGGTTGCAGTGAGCCGAGATCGCGCCATTGCACTCCAGCCTGGGTAACAAGAGCGAAACTCTGTCTCAAAAAAAAAAAAAAAAAAAAAAAAATTTAAAAATTGTGATTAAATCTACACAACATAAAATTTACCATGTCAACCATTTTTGAGTTTACAGTTCTGTGACATCAAGTCCATTCCCAGTTTTGTGTGATGATCACCACCATTCGTCTCCACAAGTTTTTCATCTTTCCAAATTGACATTCTGTGCCCATTAAACAGGAACTCTCTGTTTCCCCTCCTCCTCACCCTGGCAACCACCATTCTACTTTCTGTCTCACATAAATGGAATCATACAGTATTTGTCCTTTTGTGTCGCATAAAGACTTCAAGGTTCATGCATGTGTCAGAACTTCCTTTCTTTTTAAGAAGTATTACTTTGTACGTGTATGCTACATTTTGTTTGTCTACTGACTCATCAGTGGACACTTGGGTTGCTTCTACCTATTGTCCATGCAGGTAATGCTGCTACGAACATGATGCCTTTGGGTCTATAGCCAGAAGTGGATTTGCTACCTTTCGGTCTATAGCCTTTGGGTCTATATCTTATCCTGCCTTTGGGTCTATAGCCAGAAGTGGATTTGCTGAATCATATGGTAATTGTGTGTTTAATTTTTTGAGGAACCACCATATAGCTTTCTTCAGTGACTCTATTATTTTACACTCCCATCAGCAATGCACAAAGGTTCTCATTCCTCCACATCCTCATCAACACTTGTAATTAATTTTTAAAAATAATATTCATCCTCTTGAGTATGAAAGGAAAATATTGTTTACACTAAACTTATTTTTTTTTAATTTGGTAAAGTTCTTTAAACTCACTTATCTCTACTTAATTCTATTTATGTTTTTAGATGTAACTGTATACTTTTTTGATATTGTTATTTGACTTGTTTTGTCTCTCTCATTAGCCTGTAAGCTCAAAAAAGTGTAGAATATGTCTAGTTAGCGAAATTTTCCAGCATATAAATGCTCAATAAAGTAAATATCTGTTGAGTGTATAAATAGCAGAGTTAATAAATTCCCATGTCAGTACTTTTCTAATTCATTTTCATTCTATTCAGCAAACTTGAATGATCATCTACTATTTAACAAATCTTGGATTTAATAGTATCCTGAGAATACTGTTAAATATCTTTGCTCAGATGTTGTCTTTTTAAAAACTGGCTTTGTTAAAACCCTAACCCATACCATGAGAACTTAAGGCAATCTGGCAGAGTAATATCCACACTAATGTCATTAATCCAATGAGTATCTATTCAGGACTGAGTATGTACAAGAAAGTCTGCAGTGGGCTTTCAGCAGTATGTGGAGTCTATGGTAATGAACAGACTGAATAAAAATACAGGAATATCCGTTCTTTCTGTCTGGAGAAATTTCCAGTCCCTACTAATTAATGCTTTACTGAGCATTGAGGGCTTAAATAAATATCACTTCCACTGGGAAGCCTTCCTTAACCCCCTAGGCTACATTAGACTCCCTTGTTATGAACTGCCTTACAGCATTCATCCTAATTTTCATTAATTATTGAATAATTTTCTTCCTAGTAGAGTCTGAGGTCAATAAGGGAACAGCTGTATGTGCTTTATTCACCTCTTTCTCTGGTTCTAGCACAAGGCCGGGTTCATATCTATCAGTCAGGAGACATTTGATGAATGAATGAAAGAGCTCATGAAGCATCTTTGTCCTGAGGGAGCCTGCAGTCTAATAGGGGAGATACAAAATGCCTTAGCATTGCAAATATTAATATAAGCAAACCACTGTGGAAGCAAAGAGAAGGAAAAAGTGCTTCCAACTGCAGAGGGAGGGAATCTGAAGACTTCATGGTGAAATTGCTTCTGAGCCTTGCCATGCACAGGCTCAGGTGAAGTGCAGAGGTGACCCCAGCATCCTGACTCATGGACTCTTTTTAACTTTCTAAGCCCTGCTTCAGTCTCTGCTGTGTGCATGCGCAATTTTTACATTCTTGTGACAATATATATGCAGTTTCATTGTTTGCGAATAGAGCTCAACATTGTACCACAATTTTACAGAAAAGTCTTAAGGTTTTCTGTGGTTGAAAATATTCCAGGTATATGGCCGCAGATATTCCACTCCAAGCCTCATTTTTCTATTTCCATATTGGGTTTTAGTCAGGGGGAAATGATTATGATGTAGTTGGTTGGTAATTTGACATGTTTTTTGGCCACACAGTACATCTTGGGGAAAGGTTTGTTATCTTTCTCTACCATGATTTTCAGCTCTAACTTTGTTCACAGAGAGGGCAGGTGAAGACTGAAAAATCACTCAGGCTTCCCAGGTAGCCCAGTTTACCTGGTCTTTCAGATACCAAAAGTCCTTGGAAAGACTTTGGACTGATATTTCAAGAAGTGGTGTTAGCCATGGGAGTGGACACACCTTGGTTATTGCAGGTAGATAAAAGCAAGGAGCAAGTGGTGAGCCTAGCGGCCACAGCCAGCAGGAAATTCAGAAAATTTAGTTCCATTCTCATTACCTTTTCTCAGTGAGTCTTGATCTTACAATGGAAGTAAAAATGCAAAGTCAGAAAATAGAAATGCCTTCAAATATTTTATTGCACGCTGATAGATGAAGTAATTTTTCTCTGTGATCCATCACCAGAACATTTGCTAAGGGAGGTTATTTATTAGTTTCACAAAATGATGGATTTTTTCCACATGCTGATTTAGTTTCAACTGTATGGTGGAATTCCTTAAAGACCCTATCTTTCATAGACTTTGGAGCAAGGTATGCAGATCATTAATTTTGAAGAAATGGCTCTGACAAAACAGCAGATAAATCAGAAAAATATTACATTCTTATTCTTTCCTGGCAAGAGCTGCAATAGCTTAAGAAATTAGCTTTAAAAAATTGCAAAGCTGAAGTGGATTTCATACTTTAGGTACTAAAATATTTTGCGGTGTTTGAATCTGAAATTCAACAAATTGTAAAAATTATCAGAACATATCTGCTAGATAAGAAAAATAATTTACTATATTGACTGTACCCCATTTTTCTAACAGGATTGGAGTTGTTTCCTCATAAATCCTCTTGGATTCCTAAGACAGTTGTGGGCCGGTGTATAATCCCATTAAAAATAGGGTGGAAGATGCAAAGCGATTCCAGAAAAAATAGCCAGCTGACAGGGTGGTAGAAGAACTAAAGCCTACATTCAGAAGCTATTTAAATAAATTTCTCCATTGCTAAAATAACAACAACCTTACTGTAAAAACATTGACCACATTTTCAAAGTAGAAAGAAGTAGGACTTTAAGGAAGATGCAAAATGAATAAGACTGAATCATGGATGTGTAAGGCAGGCTCAGGGGCCAATCTTTAGGCACCCAGCTGTAGAGCTAAGCTTGTTCCCTTGGTTTGGAGACTGCAGTGTTGGCTGCCTAGCCTGAATTGCCTCAAACCTGGAAAGTTTTATTTCATTCTCATAGAAAGTGTTCACTGTCACATTTTTACATTTTGCACAACTACAAAAAGAAAATACACTGAACTATGATTGAACGTTGGCTATAGTGTGGAGTTGGCAGGCAAGACCGTAAGCATGGGGACCTGCTTCAAGACTATGTGCTATAGTTGTCCAGGTAAAGGATGACCATTGCCTGACTGAGGCAGAGGCAATAGAGTCAGAAGAAGGGACCATTTTGACTTTGTGTTGTGTTGTCTGAATGAGTGCTGAGAAGAAATAAGGAGTCCATGATAATGACCATATTTTTTGACTTGAGCAATTGGGTTACAGTTAACCGGGTCTCTGAAAAGAGGAGAAAGGATAAGATTTAAGGAAAAGGTAATTGGCTTACTTTTGGACATGGTTTGTCAATGCCTGTGATGTCTTAGACAGCCAACTAAATAGATAAATTTCAAAGGCAGCATGGTACAATTCTAAGATGCCCCAGTGCCTTTGTACAACCTTCTTTTGAGTGTGTTCTTGTGGTGGGGCTGGGGGATGGGGGAGTAACTTGTAACTTACTTTTATCCAATAGAGTATGGCAAAAGTGATGGGATGTAACTCCCATGATTTGATTACATTAAAGGTAAAGGAAGTTTGCAAATGTAATTACAATAAATTCTCTAATCGGTTGACTTTGATTTCATCAAAAGAAAGATTATCATGGCCCTAATCAGGTGAGATCTTTAAAGCAGGATCAGGTCTTCCCTGAACGTAAAGACTCAAAAGTGAGACACTCCTGCTATGTTTGAATGTATGTGTCACTCTAAAATTCTCATGTTGGAACTAAACGTCAAGATGGTAGTATTAAGAGGTGGAATCTTTTGGGAAGTAGGTAAGTCATGAGGGCTCTGCCCTAATCAATGGATTGGGGCTCCTATGAAAGAGGTAGATAGGAGCACTCTCCCGTTTCTCCCTCTTTCCAGGAAGTGAAGACCAAAACGTGGCCAATGTAGGAATTGTGAGGGATCCTCTGAGCAGTTTCAGTCAGCGGTGATGACAAGAAATGTGAAGGCCATATGCAATGGGCTGAGGAGTGAAGGTGGGATGATTTTTCAAAACATTAAGTGAACAAGATTGATAGTTCCTAGAGATTCAGAGAATCCAGTGAGGAATCTTTTCGTATTTTGCTTCTCCTCCTCTCTCTCCTTCCTTTCTTCCTCGATGTCCCTCCTTCCCCTCCTTCTCCCTCCTCCTCTTCCTCTTTTTCCTTGCTCCCTTCCCGCCTTCTACTTATTTTTCTTCCCTTCTTTCCCCCTTTCCCTCCTCTTCCTCCCCCTACTCTTCCTTCTCCTGCCCTTCTTTCTGCTCCTCCTCTTCCTCCTCTCCTTCTCCTCTGCCTCCCCCTCTCTTTTGCCTTCATAATTAGTTAGATCTGAAATGTTCGTGGGGTGAAGGGAAAGACCCACAGAAGGCACGTCTGAGCTTCCCCTCTTATTGAGTTGTTCACTGTTTGCCACTCACTGTGTGCCAGGCAGTAGCTGCAAGTACAAATCTCCTTTTTGCTTTGAAGGGGGCTGTGCTAGGCAGAATAATGGCAACCCAAAGACATCTGCATCTTAAGCCCTGAGACTGTGGCTATGTTTCCTGTTACTTTACAGATGTGATTCAACTGTAAATCTTGAGATAGGGAGATTATCCTGGAATACATGGCTGGGCCCAATAGAGGGGTTCTTATTATAGAAGGGAAGCAGAAAAGACAAAGGCAGAGAAAGGAGCTTTGAAGCAGAGGGAGGTGGCATCAGAAGGAGATGCAGAGGCTCTGCAGCTGGCTTTGAAAGTGAAGGAAGGGGTCACAAGTGAAGGAGGAGGGGTGGCCTCCAGAAGCTGGAAGAGGCAAGTGACAGATTTGGCCCTCGATCCTCCAGAGGGAGTGTGGTTGTGCAGACACCTTAATTTTGGCCCAGTGAAACCTGTATCAGACTTCCCACTCCAGAACAGCAGATAATAAATTCATGTTGTTTTAAGCCACTGAGCTTGCAGTTTTGTCGCAGAGGCTGATGGCAGAGGCAGCCTTCCCAATCTCCAATTCCATACTGTCTTTGGGAACCACCAGGACTGCAGCGTCTAGGAACTCCGGGAAAACTTTCCTGAGGAGGTAGCATCTGAACAGCATTCAGAAGGAAGAGTGGGGATCAGAGGGTAACAAAGGTAGGCAGTGAGGTGGCGGGGGACATTTCAGAGAGGGAGCATCAGGGACAAAGCTTGGAGTCAAGAGTGAGCAAGAGAAACCCCAAATGCCTCAGCAGGTGCAGCCGGGGTTGGACTTCAGAGCGTGGAGTGGGGATCCCAGGGTGCTGAGGCTGGTGCTGCCTGGCTGGCCCCAAGAGACCCAGACGACACAGAGGAGCCATCGAAAGGCTTGCATAGAGGAATACACATGGTAAGGTGTGGATGCTGGGGAAATAATTTTGGAGGAAGTGGGGGAAAGGGACTGGAAAGCTGGAAGTAGGAAGTTCAGTCACGTGGGTGTCGATGAAGAGAAAAGACAGAGCTAAACTTCCTTAAGGCCACGGAGGAGCAGGGGTAAGGAATAATAAGGTGAAGTTCTAGGGAAGACAGAAGATCAGGGACTGAGGGGGCAGTCAGCCAGGCTGCTGCCAGCAGGGAAGCCCCTTGGAGATGGAGCAGGTGGGGCAGGGAGTAAACCTCAGGGGACCAGGAGGTATGTGTAGCGGCTGGTACCTGACTGCCTGCTTCCCCAGTGCCCTCCATCATCCTCTGGCAGTGCCAGGGCTGGGACAGGTAAAGCTTGAAAATATCTGCTTAAGAGATCGGTTAAGGATCTGACCAAGCCCAAGTGTTAGGTCAGTGACTTCTTCCAGCTCATCCTAGACCTGTATTTTAGTCCCACTATCCCTCCCTGATCCCAGGTAGCATTTAATATTTGAGAATAGATTGCACTTTCTCCCATCCTGAGGGGCATCTGGAACCGGGGAAAAGGAGGCTCTTGCCTGCTCTAAGCTTCTTGGTTTAGTGTCACCCCTCGGGGATATTCGAGGCTCAGTTTAGGTTCCCATTTCCTGAAATGTGTGCGCTTGCTTCACTCAGCTTCCAGCTCTGTTCTCACTTTCTAAACATGCCTTTGAGGGAGCCTCTGATCTTTGCCTGCTGCTAATCTCCGGGAAGAACTGGTTTGCCTTTCCAGCACTTTCCTGCTTACAGAGCTAGAAACACCCCAGCACCTAGCTTTCTGTCTGTGGGAGGAAGAAAAGAGATTTTAGACACATAGGCACTCCTCTTATTGATACTGCAAACCATGAGAGTCTTTGGGGTTAGGAGGGGTCCCTTTTCCAGGATTGTTGATCACTCTGGGTACATGGAGGGAACAATTCTCCCTCTCAACAGGGAGGTAGAAGCTAATTTTAATGTCATAAATAATTTGTATATAGGCACTGATCTTGGTGGCAGATTTACTGGCAGCATGTGACACTGGTCAAGTAACTTACTGCATTCATTTGCTAGAGCTACTGTAATCAAATTCCACAGACTTGGTGGCTTAGACAGTAGGAATGTATTGCCTCAGTTCTGGAAGCCAGAAGCCCAAGAGCAAGGCATAGGCAGGCTGGTTTCCACTGAGCACTCTCTGTTTGGCTTGTTGATGGCCACGTTCTAGCTGTGCCCTCACGTGCCCAAGAGCAAGGTGTCGGCAGGTTGGTTTCCACTGAGCACTCTCTGCTTGGCTTGTTGATGGCCGTATTTTGGCTGTGTCCTCACATGGTCCCCTTCTGTCTCTGTCTCCTAATTTCTCTTTTCATAAACACCTCAGTCAAACTGGATTAGTGCCCAACCTAAGGACCTCACTTTAACTTTAAAGACTCCATCACCCAATCCAGCCACATTCCAAGGCACGGGGGTTAGGACTGCAGCACATGAAATCTCAGCTGTCTATCTACAAGGATGCACTGGAAATTGGTGATACAGGTACTGTGTTTTCATGTTGAGTATCTTTTGTTGTAAAGGAAATTTAAAAAAAAAAACTGATGTGAGCTTTGTTCTTTTTCTCTCATGTAGCATCTTAATTTTCATTTCTCGATTGACATATTTAATTACATCAACAGTTTTTTTTTTTTAAAAAACTTTCTTTTTCTCTTCAACCTTATTGAGCTATAAGTGATAAATAAAAATCTGTATATATTTAAGGGGTACAATGGGATGTTTTCATATACATATATATTGTGGGATGATTACCACAACCAAGCTAATTGACATATTCGTCACCTCACATAGTTACTTTCTCTTTTTGTGGTGAGAACACTTAAGATACAGTCTCTTAGGACAGGGTGAGGCGGCTCATTCCTGTAATCTCAGCTCTTTGGGAGGCCGAGGTGGGTTGATCACCTGAGGTCAGGAATTCAAGACAAGCCTGGCCAATACAGTGAAAGCTTGTCTCTACTAAAAATACAAAAATTAACCAGGTGTGGTATAATCCCAGCTACTTGGGAGGCTGAGGCAGGAGAATTGTTTGAACCTGGGAGGTGAAGGTTGCAGTGAGTGGAGATTGTGCCATTGCACTACAGCCTGGATGCCAGAATGAGACGCTCTCAAAAAGAAAAAAAAGATAGTCTCTTAGCAAATTTCAAATATACATTATTGACTATAGTCACTATGCTGTACAATAGATCTCCAGAACTTAGCTCCTTTGCTTAAAACTTTGTACCCTTGACTGACATCTCTCCATTTCCTTCACCCCTAAACCCCTGGTCACCACCATTCTACTCTCTCTTTTTTTAAAGATTCCACATACACATACTGCCCTTCCCCTGAGGGTGTAAGGGTTATGCAAACCTGTGGTCCAATCCTCAGAGACTCTGATTTCATTGCTAAGAGGTATGGCCTGAAGTTTAGTTTAAATGTCTCCTCAGGTAATTCTAATGCCTCAGCATTTAGTATAACTATGGTCCATGCATATTAGAGACATAGTTATGCTGCAAAAGTTTCATTGTCCTGCGTTGTATCCAGTAGCTCTATGCTTGCTCTGACACCTTTGAACCTCCATGATCTGTAATTTTAACAATTCTCCTGGTGATGATAATGCACATGAAATTTGAAAATGCTTCTCCACCACACCACCTCCCTAGTGGGAAGTTAAGTCATTTCTTCATTGTGCTTTGTTGATTATCTTTCTTAGTGGATTTTAAATGATAGCTGGCAGTTGCCTTAAAAGTAGGTTATTTTCAAAGCCTTCCCTCTCCTTGTTTTCTCCTCTCTGTCTGGTGTATCCAAAATTGCCTTCATCTGGTGTCCTGTGTGTCCAGAAGCAGCTCATTTTTTGGCAGCTTGACTTCCATGGCATTGTTTTGAACAATGCAGATCTAGTCATCAAACCAGTAGGCTCTTTGGCACAGGAGGAGTTTGCCCTGTTCTCCTGCCTCATTTTTCTGCAGCTTTAGTTTCATTTAGAGCTGTGCTTATTTCTGGCCCACCTATTGTATCTTTTGTTTTTAAGTGCAATTAGTTTGTTAAAATAAAGAGAGTGAGAGAGAGAGAGACAGACAGACAGACAAAAAAGAAAGTTAGAGCATAAGATAATCATTGATGTGTTTAAAATAGAGTGGAAGGTCAGGTGCAGTGGCTCATGCCTGTACTTTTGGAAGGCCAAAGTGGGTGGATCACCTGGGGTCAGGAGTTCGAGACCAGCCTGATTAACATGATAAAACCCCGTCTCTACTAAAAAAAAAAAAAAAAAAAAAAAAAAAAATGATTAGCCAGGCATGGTGGTATATGCCTATAATCCCATACCTGGGAGGCTGAGGTAGCAGAATTGCTTGAACCTGGAAGGCAGAGGTTGCAGTGAGCCGAGATCAGGCCATTGTACTGCAGCCTGGGCAACAGAGCAAAACTCCACCTCAAAAACAAAAACAAACAAACAAACAAAAACAGAGAAGGAAACTTACAGTGACAACAGCATCTTTACAAGAAGTCGTTATAGCTATTGTGATGTAATTAGAAATAGATATTTGGTCTTCATCCCTGATTCCCGGCACAGAGCTCCTGATACCCTTGTAATTTTCTGAGTGATAGTGGTGATAAGAAGGATCGTTCGTTAAATTATTTGGTCTTAGTCTGTGGTTTCTGACATAAGAACCTCAAAGACCCTTGAAATCTCCAGAGTTATCAGTGTGTTTTGTATGCTAATGAGATGACTGTAGCTGGGGGTCCTTAGCTTCAGAATGGAGTCTGGTAACCAGAATGACCAAGGCATGATTAGAATGTCAAAACTTCAGCCCCACTCCTGACCTCCAGATTGAGTTATCAATGACCAAGTGAAACCTACCTTGTAAAATCCCTAATGATAAGGTTCGGAGAGGTTGATGAATGTATCCATGGGCTTGGAGGGTGGTGCACCTGAGTGTGCCTTCTGTGAGTTGAACTAATGAAATCCACTGTGTGAATGGGTTGGTCCCCTGTGGAAGAAACTTAAGGGTGGGGGAAATGTGTAAGAGCTAGGAAATGCCCCAAATAAAAAGCTGCTGCTAGAGTGAGGCAGGACTGAAATAAAACTCTGGCTCAGAAAGTTTAGATCTGATCTCTCGAACAATATCTGAAGAAACACTGCAACACAGGTGAGACTGTCATCACTGAGCTCAGTATGGCGATTCCATGGAAGAAGAATTGTCTCTAGAGCTGCTGGGAAAATGTGCCCTGAAGAAACCCCACAAGTGCATATCTTCTTGGCAGGCTCACCTTAACCATGAGGATAGGCCAAGCAAGCTACAAAAACATTGGTGAACCAGTCTTGAAGGCTCATTGCTAAGGAATGAATTGTGTTCCTCCAAAACATATGTTGAAGTCCTAACCCCCAGTGCCTCAGAATGTGACTGTATTTAGAAATAGGGTCTTTAAAGAGTTAATCAAGGTAAAAAGAGGTCATTAGGATAGACTGTAATCCAATATGACTGGTGTCTTTTTTTTTTTTTTTTTTTTTTTTTTTAGCTAGAGCCTCACTCTATCCCTCAGGCTGGAGTGCATGATCTTGGCTCACTGCAACCTCCGTCTCCTGGGTTCAAATGATTCTCCTGCCTCAGCTTCCTGAGCAGCTGGGATAACAGGCACTTGCCATGATGCCCAGCTATTTTTTTTTTTTTTTTGTATTTTTATTAGAAATGGGGTTTCACCACGTTGGTCAGGCTGGTCTTGAACTCCTGACCTCAGGCAATCCCCACCTTAGCCTCCCAAAATGCTGGGATTACAGGCATGAGCCACTGCACCCAGCCTTGTGTCCTTTTAAGAAGAAATTAGGACACAGATATGTACACAGCGAAGATCATGTAAAGACACAGGGAGAAGGCAGCATTCTAAAAGCCATGAAGAGAGGCCTCAGAAGAAACAAACGTTTTGACATTTCCATCCTGGACGTCCAACCTCCAGAACTGTGAGAAAACAATTTTTCTTGCTTAAGCCACCCAGTTTGTGGTGATTTGTTATGGCAGCCTTAGCCAACTCATGCATCCATCCAACTTTTTGCACCTGATTTGAGACTCCTGGGGTAACTTTATGGTTATAATGTAATCCATGTCGATTTGATTTATGTCGCTGTTTTTATGGGCAAAGAATGCATTGATCATGAGAATTCTGGCCCACGTGGCAGCTCTATTTGCCACTGTGAGTTTGTTAACTGGCATTCTAGCAATTGCATCTGCTTTATGAGCATGTGTAAGGTGGCTCATTTTTGAATCCCTCTCATACTTGTGAGTGCTGGCAAAATTGAGCTCCTGGACCTGAAGAGCCATTTTCACACTGAAAATGTTTTGACTGTAATTCCTATTGTGTAACATAAAGTAAATATTTATCTTTACAAGTGCTTTTTTTTTTTTTTTTTAAAGACATGCATACAGCAGATAGCCCCATTTCAACCCTAACCATTTATCTTCTGGAGTTTTATGGTCAAAGATGGGATGGAGGAATGGAATAAGGTTTTTGTACAGGATGAGGATGTCAGTTATTTAAAGAACTTAGTCAGACAAATCAGGCTTAAAGTTTAGTAGTTTATTTTTAAGCTGTATTAAATATCCTAGCAGTCATTTTAAATGGGCTATATAAAAATAGCAGCATTAAATTTACTGTTCTGGCCACATGGCACATGGTCAGTAGGAATGTACATAAAAATAGCTCAAGAGGTGAGTAATTGTACTAAAGTCACTGTGTACCTGAGCTTGATAGCCTATGAATTAAAGTTGCTTATTATATTGGGCCAACCTCATGAGCTAGCTTGTTTACCAGTGATTGAAGGTAAAGTTTAATCAATGTCTTTTTTTTTTTTTTTACTATGATTATGGAGAAAAATCAAGTTTGAGCTTGAATTTTCATTAATCTATAAGCAGGATCCTACTAGCTAGAAGTCTGAAGCCTCATATTTCCTCCTTTGTATTCAGTGGTGTTGAACTCATAATTATAGCACTGAAATTGAAAATGTGTATGTGTTTTCCTTGTTCCATCTTATTCAACCATGTAAAGGTTTCAAAGTCACTGACAATGGAGGTGGAATTCAACTGACAACAGGAGAGCTCTGTTGTTTTCCAGATTTCTACGTTTTACCTCCCTTTAGAATGACAGTTATCAAAGCAAGAGGAGGCTGACCTGCAAAAGACACTCGATCCCATGGCTATGTCCAAGGGAAGTGTGAGTGCTGTTGCTACTCAGGAAGCTGACCTTGGGTAAATGCATTTCCATCTCCTCCCACCCCTGAGTCATTCCACCCCTTGTACTGTTGCTACTCAGGAAGCTGACCTTGGGTAAATGCATTTCTGTCTCCTCCTGCCCCTGAGTCATTCCACCCCTTGTTCACTTCATTTCTTGGATCCTTTTCAAGGTGTGAACATAGCAACTGAGTAGTGGAAACCCAATCTTGGTTTGCGAAAGGAGTTATCTTACAAAGGGCAGATTAACCAACCGGCAGGATGGGAAGAACATAGAAAGTATCTTCTTGGCCTTCATTTTCTCCTCTCCTAGACTGCCTTGGGGATTGAGATTCCTTTAAGGTCATCCTGAATTTAGAGTCCTCTTAATAAAGAGTGTCGCCATCTGGATTGTATACTGGCTTCTCTCACAGGGTAATAGATGAAATATTAGCACAGTCTCCTTACTCTCTAAATCATTAAGAACTCACTGTCACATGGCAAAAACTGAGTGCAGAGGGAATGTGATTGAGAGGCTAGAATCCTTAAGAATAGGATGGATGATCCCCAAAGGCTTGCTGGCCAAAAACATGCTCTAGAAGCCACACAGTGCTCTTGAGATCCATCTGTTGAACTCCATCCACCCTCTAGCGCGTCTGAAGGAAGGAGTTTAGCAGACCTTGCTAGTATTTGTCTTTCAGCTTCCCCAGAAAGATGAAGATGCTGTTTCAGTCACTAAACTCTGGATCATAGGCACTCTAATGTGTTTGTGCATTTGAACAGAGAAGAGGGGCTGATCTGAGAGGAGGAAGATGGAGGAACCAGATTGATTTCATTACTTTTGATTCAGGGTTGTAAAATGACAGCTTAGGAATGGTAATTTATCCAAGGCAGTGAAAAAATATTGTAGCTATAACAAGGATTTGAACCCACAGTTTTCTGTTTTCATTATGATCTGGACCCTCAACCTGTGCAAAGCAAGGAGACAGCTGAGCAGACTTCAGCCTCTGCCTCAGAGCTAAACCCTGGTTTAGATCCTGATAATCTAGCAGACAGTTTCTGACTCTGAAATTTGGCAGATTTCTCAATGGTGTTCTTTTTTTACTTCAGTATACAATATTTGAAAAAAATATCATTCAATTCCTGGGATGTTATACATATATTTTCCTTCTGAAGGGTGAAACAAATGCACAGATTTAAGCATTTTAAATCTTTCTAAGTTCTCCATTACGCATGAAAATCTTGCTCATCTCACTCATCTGGGTCTAAATTTTCCACCTTCTCTTTCCTAAGATACAATTTTAATGAACCAAAGTTTATTGAGATCTCAGTTTCTCTAAAATTTTTCATTATCTTTTCTGAGACATTTTCATGATTTTCCTCCATCCTCTTAAGTGTTGTGATATATAGCATCTCATAACTATAGGTAGATTTGGTTTTGATTTATAAAAGATCTCTTATATTTAGAGACTAGAAAGCTGGAGTTTCCAATATTCCTCACTCACTGAGATAGTAAACACCATGAATTACAAAAAGAGAATGGGAGGGGCCAAATGAAGGGGACTATAGTGCTGATTGTGACTTTTTATTTAACAGACCAGCTAACTTTAAGGGGAGAAGGAGGAGAAAAAGTAACCTGCAACAAATGCTCAGGTATCTTTTGCTCTTCTAAAATGTCAATGCTATGAATATTGAATTTTGGATCAAAGGTACTTCTCAACTCACTATTTAGGTCCTCCTTTAGAATATTGAATATATTAACCTCATGGTTCAGTTCAACACACTTCAATTAATCATGTATTATGTTCTAAACTGTAGGACTTCTACTAGACTTCATAAAAACTGTCCTGGGAAAAGATTTTATGATTAAGACCTCAAAAGCACAGGCAACAAAAGCAAAAGTAATCAAAGTAGTTGATTATACCAAACTAAAAAACTTCTTCTTGGCAAAAGGAAACAGTCAACAAAGTGAATAGACAACCCACAGAGGGGGAGAAAATATTTGTAAACTACTTATACAACAGGGGATTAGTATCCAGAATATACGAGGAACTCAAACATCTCAACAGCAAAAAATACCCAATTAAAAAATGGGCAAACAGTATGAATGAATGTTTCTCAAAGAAGACATACTACAAATGGCCAACAAATACATGAAAAAACACTCAACATCATTAATCATCAGGGAAATGCAAATCAAAACTACAATGAAGTATTGTCTCACCCCAGTTAGGATGACTACTATCAAAAAGACAACAAATAACAAATGCTAGTGATGATGTGGAGAAATGGGGACTCTTATGCATTGTTGGTAGGAATGTAAATTAGAACAGCCACTAAGCAGAACAGCATAGGGGTTTCTCAAAAAACTACAGATAGAATTACTATATGATCCAGCAATCCCACTACTGGGAATTTAAAGGAAATAATAATATCAAGGAAATGTCTGCACCTTCATGTTTATTGTAGCAATATTCAAAAATAGTCACAGGGACTTCCACCAAGATGGCCGAATAGGAACAGCTCTGGAGCACAGTTCCCAGTGAGAGTGAGGTGGAAGGTAAGTGATCTCTGCATTTCCAACTGAGGTACAAGGTTCATCTCAATGGGAGTGGTTGGACCCTGGGTGTAGCTCAAAGAGGGCAAACCAAGGCAGGGTGGGGTGCTGCTTCACCCAGGAAGTACAAGAGAATGGAGAATTCCCCCTCCTACCCAAGGGATGCCATCGGGGCTTTTCTGGGCACTCCAGCACTCTGGCTCAGATACTGTGTTTTTCCCATGGTCTTTACAGCCCAGAGACAAGGAGATTCCCACCGGCACCAACACCAGCATGGTGAGTTTCCAGCACAAAACTGGGCAGCTGTTTTAGCCAGTGCCTGGAATGCCTGAGAGACAGAACCACCCATTCCCCTGAAAGAAAAAGGGGGCTGAAGGCAGGGAGCAAAGTGATGTGGCTCAGCCAGTTCCACCTCCACAAAGACCGGCAAACAGAGTTCCACTGGCTTGAGATTTTTGCAGCCAGCAGAGCAGTTTGAGGTCAACCCAAGACGGTTGAGCTTGGTGAGAGGTGGGGCATCCACCATTACTGAGGCAGTTCTAACCTTGCCTGTGTAAACAAAATCACAAGGAAGTTTACACAGCAGCTGGGCAGAGACTGCAGCAGCTCAGCAAGACCCCTGCAGGCAGACTATGACTAGATTCCCTCCTTGCTGGGCAGGGCATCTCTGAAAAAAGGCAGCAACCCATCAAGGACTTATTTAAAAAGTCCTAGCTTCCTGGGTCAGAACACCTGGGAAAAGGGGCAGTTGTGAGTCCTACTTTGGCAGACTTAAATGTCCCTGCCTAGAAGCTCTGAAGGGAGAAATGAAGCTCCCAGCACAGCACTTGAGGTCTGAAAAGGGACAGACTGCCTCCTTAAGTGGCTCCCTGACCCCTATATATTCAGAGAGACACCACATACAGGAGAGCTCTGGCTGACATCTGGCGGGAGCCCTCTGGGATGAAGCTACCAGAGGAAGGAATGGGCAGCAATCCTTGCTGTTCTGCAGCCCCCACAGGTGATCCCCAGGCAAGCGAGGTCTGGAGTGGACCTCCAGCAGTCCTGCAGCAGAAGGGCCTAACTGTTAGAAGGAAAACCAAAAAACAGAAAGAAATAACTTCAACATCAACAGAAAGGACATCCACTCAGAGACCCCATCCGAAAGTCACCAACTTCAAAGACCAAAGGTAGATAAATCCATGAAGATGGGAAGAAACCAGTGCAAAAAGAATGAAATCACCAAAAACCAGAATGCCTTTTCTCCTCCAAGGGATTACAGCTCCTCACCAGCAAGGGAACAAAACTGGATGGAGAATGAGTTTGATGAATTGGCAGAAGCAGGCTTCAGAAGGTGGGTAATAACAAACTTCTCTGAGCTAAAGGAGCATGTTCTAACCCAATACAAAGAAACTAAGAACCTTGGAAAAAGGTTAGACGAAATGCTGACTAGAATAACCAGCTTAGAGAAGAACGTAAATGACTTGATGGAGGTGAAAAACACAGCATTAGAACTTTGTGAAGCATATACAAGTTTCAATAGCTGAATTGGTCAAGTAGAAGAAAGGACAAGAGATTGAAGAGCAACTCAATGAAATAAAATGAGAAGGCAAGATCAGAGAAAAAAGAGTGAAAAGAAATGAACAAAGCCTCCAAGAAATGTGAGATTATGTGAAAAGACCTAATCTACATTTGATAGGTGTACCTGAATGTGACGAAGAGCATGAATCCAAGCTGGAAAACACTCTTCAGGATATTATCCAGTAGAACTTTCCCAACCTAGCAAGGCAGGCCAACATTCAAATCCAGGAAATACAGAGAACACCACAAAGATATTCCTCAAGAAGAGCAATCCCAAGGCACATAATGGTCAGATTCACCAGGGTTGAAATGATGAAAAAAATGCTAAGGCAGCCAGAGAGAAAAGTCGAGTTGCTGACAAAGGGAAGCCCATCAGACTCACAGTGCCTCTCTTGGCAAAAACCTTACAAGCCAGAAGAGACTGGGGGCCAATATTCAACATCCTTAAAGAAAATAACTTTCAACTCAGAATTTCTTATCCAGCCAAACAAGCTTTATAAGTGAAGGAGAAATAAAATCCTTTATGGACAAGCAATTGCTGAGAAATTTCATCACCACCAGGCCTGCCTTACAAGAGCTCCTGAAGGAAGCACTAACCATCGAAAGAAACAACCAGTACCAGCCACTGCAAAAACATACCAAATGGTAAAGACCATTGACACAATGAAGAAACTGCATCAATTGACAGGCAAAACAACCAGCTAGTATCAAAATGGCAGGATCAAATTCACACATAACAATATTAACCTTAAATGTAAATGGGCTAAATGCCCCAATCGAAAGACGCAGACTGGTAAATTGTATAAGAAGTCGAAACCCATTGGTGTGCTATATCCAGGAAACCCATTTCATGTGCAAGGATACACACAGGCTAAAAAAAAGGGATGGAGGAAGATTTCCCAAGCAAATGGAGAGAGAAAAAAAAAAAACAAAAAAAACAAAACCAGGAGTTACAATCCTAGTATCTGATAAAATAGACTTTAAACCAACCAACAAAGATCAAAAGAGACAAAGAAGGGCATTACATAATGGTAAAGGGATCAATGCATCAAGAAGAGCTAACTATCCTAAATACATATGCACCCAATACAGGAGTACCCACATACATAAAGCAAGTTCTTAATGACCTACAAACAGACTTAGACTCCCACACAATAATAGTGGGAGACTTTAACACTCTATTGTCAATATTAGTCAGATCAATGAGACAGAAAATTAACAAGGATATCCAGGACTTGAACTCAGATCTGGCAGACCTAATAGACATCTACAGAACTGTCCACCCCAAATCCACAGAATATACATTCTTCTCAGCACCACATTGCACTTACTCTAAAACTGCCACAAGATTGGAAGTAAATCACTCCTCAACAAATACAAAAGAACAGAAATCATAACAACCAGTCTCTCAGACCACAGTGCAATCAAATTAGAACTCAGGATTAAGAAACTCACTCAAAACTACACAACTGCATAGAAACTGAACAACCTGCTCCTGAATGACTACTGGGTAAGTAATGAAATGAAGGCAGAAATAAAGATATTCTTCAAAATCAATGAGAACAAAGACACAACGTACCAGAATCTCTGGGACACATTTAAGGCAGTGTCTAGAGGGAAATTTATAGCAATTAATGCCTACATGAAAAATGAGGAAAGATCTAAAATCAACAACCGATTGTCACAATTAAAAGAACTAGAGGAGCAAGAGCAAACAAATTCAAAAGCCAGCAGAAGACAAGAAATAACTAAGATTAGAGCAGAACTGAAGAGATAGAGACAAACACACACAAAAAATCCTTCAAAAAAAAAAATGTCAATGAATCCAGGAGCTGCTTTTTTTTTTTAAAGATCAGCAAAACAGATGGAACACTAGCCAGACATAAAAAAGAAAAGAGAGAAGAATTGAATAGATGCAATAAAAAATGACAAAGGGAATATCAACACTGATGCCACAGAAATACAAACTAACATCAAAAATGGCTACAAACACCGCTATGCACATAAACCAGTAAATACAGAAGAAATGGGTAAATTCCTGGACACTTATACCCTCCCAAGACTAAATCAGGAAGAAGTTGAATTCCTGAATAGACCAACAACAAGAGCTGAAGTTGAGGCAGCAATTAATAGCCTACCAACCAAAAAGAGTCCAGGACCAGACGGACTTACAGCCAAATTCTACCAGAAGTACAAAGAGGAGCTGATACCATTCCTTCTGAAACTATTCCAAACAATACAAAGAGGAAATTCTCCCTAACTCATTTTATGAGACCAACATCATCCTGATACCAAAACCTGGCAGAGACACAACTAAAAAAGAAAATTTCAGGCCAATATCCACGAACATTGATGTGAAAATCTTAAATAAAATACTGGCAAACTGAATCCAACAGCATATCAAAAAGCTTATCCATCATGATCAAGTCAGCTTTATCCTGGAGATGCAAGGCTGGTTCAACATATGCAAATCTATAAACATAATCCATCACATAAACAGTACCAAAGACAAAAACCACGTGATTATCTCAATAGATGCAGAAAAGGCCTTTGACAAAATTCAACAGCCCTTTATGATAAAACCTCTCAATAAACTAGGTATTGATGGAATGTATCTCAAAATAATAAAACCTATTTATGATAAACCCACAGCCAATATCATACTGAATGGGCAAAAACTGGAAGCATTTCCTTTGAAAACTGGCACAAGTGTGCCCTCTCTCACCACTCCTATTCAACAAAGTATTGAAAGTTCTGGCCAGAGCAATAAGGCAAGAAAAAGAATAAAGGGTATTCACTTAGGAAAAGAGGAAGTCAAATTGTCTCTATTTGCAGACGACATGATTGTATATTTAGAAGACCCTATCATCTCAGCCCCAAATCTCCTTAAGCTGATAAGCAACTTCAGCAAAGTCTCAGGATACAAAATCAATGTGCAAAAATCACCAGCATTCCTATACACCAGTAATAGAGAGTCAAATTATGAGTGAACTCCCATTCACAATTGCTACAAAGATAATAAAATACCTAGGAATACAATTAACAAGGGACATGAAGGACCTCTTCAAGGAGAGTTACAAACCACTGCTCAAGGAAATAAGAGAGGCCACACACAGATGGATAAACATTCCATGCTCATGGTTAGGAAGAATCGATATCGTGAAAATGGCCATACTGCCCAAAGCAATTTATAGATTCAACGTTATCCCCATTAAACTACCACTGATGTTCTTCACAGAGTTAGTCTGTCTTTTAATTGGAGCATCTAACCCATTTACATTTAAGGTTCATATTGTTAAGTATGAATTTGATCCTGTCACCATGATGCTATTTGGTTATTTTGCACACTAGTTGATGCTCTTTCTTCATAGTACAATTGGTTGTTATATTTTGGTATGTTTTTGCAGTGTCTGGTACTAGTTTTTCCTTTCCACATTTAGTGCATTTTTTCATGGTCTGGTGGTGATGAAATACGTCAGCATTCGCTTGTCTGGAAAGGATTTTATTTCCCCTTCACTTGTGAAGCTTAGTTTTAGCTGGATATGAAATTCTGGGTTGAAAATTCTTTTCTTTAAGAATGTCAAATATTGGCCCCAATCTCTTTTGGCTTCTAGAGTTTCGGCTGAGAGGTCCACTGTTAGTCTAATGGGCTTCCCTTTGTAGGTGACCTGGTCTTTATCTCTGGCTGCCTTTAACATTTTTTCCTTTATTTAGATCTTGGAGAATCTGATGAGTATGTGCCTTGGGGTTGATCTCTCATAGAGAATCTTAATGGTGTTCTCTGTATTTCCTGAATTTGCATGTTGGCCTGTCTTGCTAAGTTGGGGAAGTTCTCCTGGATGATATCATTAAGTGTGTTTTCCATCTTATTTCCATTCTCCCCATCTCTTTCAATCAATTGTAGGTTTGGTCTTTTTACATAGTCCCATATTTCTTGGAGGCTTTGTTCATTCCTTTACATTCTTTTTTTTTTTTTTTCTATTCTTGTCTGCGTGTCTTATTTCAGTGAGGTGGTCTTCAATCTCTGATATCCTTTGTTTCGTTTGGTCCATTTGGTGGTTAATACTTGTGTATGTTTCACAAAGTTCTCATGTGTGTTCTTCAGCTTCACCAGGTCATGCAATTTCTTTAACCTTTTATCAAGGTTCTTAACTTCAGGCCCTATTCATTGGATTCACTCCCGTGTCTGGAGACGTCACTCAAGGAGGTTGGAGGACAGCAAAGGTGGGTGACTGCTCCTTCTTCTGGGATCTCTGACCTCAAGGGGCACCAACCTGGCGCCAGTGGGATTGCTCTTATATAGGATGTCTGACAACCCCTGTTGGAGAGTCTCACCCTGTTGGGTGGCATGGGGAGCAGGATCTGTTTAACAAAGACTTTGTCCCTTTGTGGAGAGGGTGTGCTGTGCTGCAGGGAATTCCACTTGTGTGGGCTGCCCGGAATCCTCAGAGCTACAAGGAGGATAGGCTGTCTGCTCATCCGCAGAGACTGCTGCCACCTCTCTCCCTAAAGGGCTCAGGCCCAGGGAGATCAGAATTCTGTCCCTGAGCCTCTGACTGGAGTTATTGGAGATCCTGCAGGGAAGCCCCTCCCATGAAGAAGGATGGGTCAGGGTAAAGCTTGAAGAGGCACTCTGGCAGCGGACTGCCGCAGCTATGTGTTGGACTGTGGGGACAAGTCTTGGGACCAAGCCACTCAACCTCCCTGGCTCCAGTAGGGGAAAAGCACAGCCTGGAGCTATAGAAATTGATGACTCACTCTTCCCCTGCCTAGGGAGCTTAGAGTGTTAGGCAGTTGCTAGTCCCAGTGCTGGCTGCTTCCCCTCCCCCAAGGAGCTCAAAAGGTTTAGACAGCAGGTGGCATGCTGGTCCTGGTGGCCCCTTTTGGGGCGTTCCGTTAGGCTTAAGCAGGTTCCAGCTTAGAATGTGTAAGAATATGCGCATTCCAGGGTTGGGGCGCTAGGCCCCATTGGCATTGGTTTGAGAGTGGGATTTTCCGATCTGCAGGTTGCCCAGTTCCTTGGAAAAAGTGTTTCCCTCGCTGGGTAGCACACTCACTCATGGCCTCCCTAGGCTGGGGACGGGGGGTTCCCCTACCCTGAGTGGCTCTCAGGTGGGCTGTAGCACCACACTGTTCTTCCTTCTCTCCGTGGGTCACAACAGTCTTCTAGTCAATTTTGGGAGAACCTGGATACCTTGATTGCTGGTGAAGGATTCACACATTTACTATGGTTTTCCTCCATGGGAGCCTCCAAATGCTGCTGCTTCTAGTTGGCCATCTTGATCCCCATTGCAGGCATTTCTTTCTAACCCTCTAAGAGGACCATGAATTCTCTTTTGTGGCTTTGGAGAAATAGAAATAAATGATGTATTTGTGTTTTACCAAAGTAATGTTATAGTTTGGAAAATGGAAATTTAAAAATATGAATGTGGCCGGGTATGGTGGCTGACACCTGTAATCCCAGAACTTTGGGAGGCTGAAGCAGGTGGATCGCTTGAGGTCAGGAGTTTGAGACCAGCCCGACCAACTTGGTGAAGCCACATCTCTACTAAAAATACAAAAATTAGTCTGAGTGTGATGACACATGCCTGTAGTCCCAGCTTGGGAGGCTGAGGCAAGAGAATCACTTGAATTCTGGAGGTGGAGGTTTCAGTGAGCTGACATAGCACCATTGCACTACAGCCTGGGCAGCAGAGTGAGACTGTCTCAAATAAAATAAAATAAAATAATAAGAAAAAAAGAATGTAAAAGTTTCCTTACCTCTAGTAGATGGATATTATTAATTATGGTCAATCACATTTTATACTTAGGAAATCCCGAAAAACAAACTTTAAAGATTACACATTGTTATTTTTAAGTGTAATTATTTGCAGTCTTGTTTCAATGCTCTGAACTTGTTAAGATTTGAAAGTGAGATTTTCCACCGGATTCTCAAATCTGAGCAGTTTCAGTTCCAAAGGGATTTTTCTAAATTCATATCGCAGTTACTTTTGCTGGTTTTACAGGAAGTGAACCATTAGTATGATACTTAAACAAGAAAAAAAATTCTACATTATTTTTTCCTATGCAGAATGCACAATTCAAATGGTGGAAAGAAAATGCATTCTGTAAGCCGGCATGTGTATTTCAAGCAATTTGCACAATGTACAATGGTCTGAGCCACTTAGCTGGACAGTACCACCAAGGGCAAATGATCAGTTGGAATTAATAGAATTTGGGCTTCAACTCAGTTTATTGGCAACTCCTGTGCTCTCATTAAACCCCAGGATGCTTCTCCTTCCCTGGTAGTGCTTCCTCCCAGCTAGCAATTACTAAATGTAATGCCCTGGACAAAGAATGTCCACTACTTCTAATTATACCAGAAAAGATGGTGTAACTGTGGGGTTTCTAATATTACCACTGCAAAGTCATCTTTGCTTGTCAAGACATTTTATGAAAGCTATTTAAGAAGAAAAAAATTCTGAATTTCCCGTTTAAAATGCAGAGGTGAAACCAACTAAGTTTGACTACAGTGAACATAATCATTATGCTTGTTTCAGTATTAGAAGTGTTGCAAATGGAGCAGAGATGCTTACTGAAGTAAAATTAATATACTCCAGAAACAAAAAAGCACAAGTTGGTCATATAATTATTTTTATAAAACCTACTGGCTTTTTTCAAGATCACTGAATTAATGAGTGCATAATAAATGTCACTTTTTAAAGGAGAGTCAGCCCATAATTTATTGTTCAAAGGTATTATTAAAAACTGTGGCAGGGTGCGGTGGCTCACACCTGTAATCCCAGCACTTTGGGAGGCTGAGGCGGGCGGGTCACGAAGTCAGGAGTTCAAGACCAGCCTGACCAACATGATGAAACCTCGTCTCTAGTAAAAATAAAAAAATCAGCCCGGTGTGGTGGTGAGTGCCTACCAGCTACTCAGGAGGCTAAGGCAGGAGAATCATTTGAACCTGGGAAATGGAGGTTACAGTTAGCCAAGATTGCACCACAACACTCCAGCCTGGGTGACAGAGTGAGACCACATCTCAAATAATAATAATAGTAATAATAATAATAATAATAATAATAATTGTGTTTCAGAAAAGTGACTGCATTCTTGCCTTGTGAGACATTAATGAATTTTTTTTTATTAAAACAAACTTTTCAGACACTAGAAGTTTTCCGACTTCAGCCTTGGTCTTTAAAACTAGAAGGTATTTTTCTCACATGAGTACTTTAATTTTGCACATAGCTGACTTTGTGAAACCTGAATGGTAAAGTATTAAATCCTCCACTTTTGTATCTTGACGTCTTCTTGGAGCAGCATTTGTGACAGAACTATTTGCCCTTGAAATCAATAAAATGTAGAGTGAATGAAGAATAATCTTGGAGTTTTCCTTATGATGATTTTTAAAGTCAAAATCATCTTCTCTTCACAGGCAATCATGTAAGCTGTCCTGTAACATCAGCTCTTCATTTCAACCCTGAGGCTGGGAAGGGGGAGGGTCAAACTGGGAGGAAAGATAACTGGTTGCTATTTGGTGTTAGCGATGATAACTCACATGCATCCAGCGAGGACATCGGAAGGCAGTGGGGTCTAAAGAGGATGGTGCAGCTGCAGTAATGACAGTTTCCCTTTGGAAAGTAATTTGAGTGAATGAGAGTTCCTTTCTGATGATCCAGGGTTTTAGAATTATATGAAGAACACCTGCTATATTACAAAAACATGTTTTTTCTTGTTCAGCTTCAGTGTTAAGTTTAGCTTTCCAGAAGTAGTTCAACATTATATCGAGGACTGATTTTAGCAGATAATACGATCGGAGTAGTTGGAAGGCACACTACAAGAGAAAGCTGTATCGTTAATAGGTGAACAATGTTTGCATGTGTCCTTAGTTGTATAGGTATGTCCTAATAAATGAACAAAGTAGATTGCTTTATAAGACAAGATTCTACCATAGACCAGCAGTGCTATTTTGAATTGATTCTCGTTAAGAATGAAGTCCTGTTGTATGTGAGGAAATAGCCCTTCAAGGATTAGGTGAGAAATGCTTTTTTTTTTTTTTTTTTTTTAAATTTGTGGAGGTCTTATAATATTTCCGATCAGGTACGTAGCTGTAAAATCTGATTCTGGGAAACTATATAATCACATTTTCAGCGGTCCTTTGATGTACTCTGAGCTGAAACCACACCATTACAATTTCATGAGAACTTGCGGCTATTTGCCTCATTATAAGCATTTTGTCACATTCTCTCCTGTTTAAATAATTTGACTTAAAAAGAAATACCTTGAAGGGACATGAGTCACTGTTTTTACATAATTCTTGTTTTAAATCTGCTGATAAATTGGTAGTTATTTCCCATAAATGTCACATGGTTATTCTCATGTTTACTTTTTTGCGCTTGTGATCATATCTAAATAGAGACAGTGAGAGAGAAGGCTCATTTCTTTCTCTATCAAAGTTCAGTTGCAAAGGAAGGAATCATTTGGAGATACTTTATGCTGGAATAATTGGTACCCAAAAGTTAAATTTTTACAGTAAAAGATTTCTGGGTGCCCAGTAGGGTGATGTGAGGGGTTTTCCTGGGCACAGAACTTTTAATGCTAAAACTGTGACGTCCCAGACAAAAAAAAAAAAAAAAAAGACTATTAGTCAATCAAGTGATTAGTTGAATAATTGAGAAGTAAGGAGTAAGAGAGGGAAGGCTGGTGGGAAAAGGAAGTGTTTCCTGTTTGAAAAGAAAGTGCACAGACACAATACCGGAAGCGATGTGAAGACAAAAAACAAGTGCTCTTAGGAAGTGGAGTCTGTGGGATTCTGTGTTAAGTTCCAAAGAGAAGTGACTTTTCTGAGAAAGCCCGTTTCTAGGTTTCCAAAACTTTTTGTATGTCTTTGTTTTTATTTAATTTTCTAGTAATTTTTTATAATCCATTTTAAATTTTTATTTTATTTAAAATGTTTTCATTGACAAGTAAAAAGTATATATTTATAGTAGACAACATGTTTTGAAATATGGATACACTGTGGAATGGCTAAATCAAGCTATTTAACATATGCATCACCTAAAGTACTTATCATTTTTGTGTGTATCGAGAACATTTAAAATCTATTCTTTTAGCAATTTTCAGGCATACCATATACAGATGCTCTTCAACTAATGAGGGGGTTAGATCCAGATAAACCCTTCATAAGTTGAATATATAAGTTGAAAATGCATTTAATATACCTAACCTACCAAACGTCATAGTTTAGCCCAGCTTACCTTAAACATGCTTATAATACTTACTCAGCTAGGCTAAATCATCTATCACAAAGCCTATTTTATCATAAGGTATAGAATATTTCATGTAATCTTTATTTTTTTTTGTTTTGTTTTTTTGAGTTGGAGTTTTGATCTTGTTGCCCAGGCTGGAGTGCAATGGTGTGATCTCAGCTCACTGCAACCTCTGCCTCCTGGGTTCAAGCAATTCTCCTACCTCAGCCTCCTGATTAGCTGGGATTATAACATCCACCACCGTTCCCAGCTAATTTTTTTTGTATTTTTAGTAGAGACAGGGTTTTTCCATGTTGGTCAGGCTGGTCTTGAACTCCTGACCTCAGGTGATCTGCCCACCTCGGCCTCCCAAAGTGCTGGGGTTACAGGCGTGAGCCACCATGCCTGGCTGTAATCTTTATTTTGATGAGTTTTACTTTTTCACACTCCACAAATAAATAAGATTACACCATATTTGTCTTTCTGTGCCTGGCTTATTTCACTTAATATAACGTCCTTTAGGCTCATCTGTGTTGTTGCAAATAACAGAATTTCCTTTTTTAAGGCTGAATAGTATTTCACTGTGTACATGTACCACATTAAAAACGCATTTGTTCATTGATGGACACTTAGGTTGAGCTCTTACCTTGGCTATTGTGAATAATAAAGCAGCAATAACATGAGAGTGCAGACATTTCTTCGACATACTGATTTCATTTCTTTTGGATAAATATCCAGTAGTGGGATTGATGAGTCATGTTGTAGGTTCTATTTTTACAGGACAAGTCATGCTGTTTTCTGTAATAGCTATCGTAATTTACATTTCCACCAACAGTATGCAAAGGTTCCCTTTTCTCCACATCCTCCCAACACTTTTCTTACATCTTTTTTATAGCACATTCTTGCAGGTGTGAGGTGATATCTTACTGCAGTTTTAATTTGCCTTTCCCTGATGATAGATGATGTTGAGCACTTTTCATGTACCTATTGACCATTTGAATGTCTTGAGAAATGTCTATTCAGATCAAGTTTCCCTGAATTTCAATGAGTAAGTCAAAGCTTAACAGCTAAACGGTTTGTCTCATCTACTCACTCATTAATTCATTCAAAAATCTTTACTGAGTACCTTTTCTGTGCCAGGCACTGTCAATGGAAATAGGGAACAAAACAGGATTCCTCCTCCTGTGAGATTTACATTCAAAATGATGACCCTGGCCCTTCCTGACCACTTGCCTCATGCCAAATGCTTTACATGTGTTCACATCCATTCCTCACAACTAATTCCTGAATCCTACGGCTAGTACCACTTTCTAGACAGGGAATTGGAGGCTCAGAGAGACAGAGTAGCTTGCTGAAGGCAGAAGGTGGGATTTAAGTCACTGTGAGTCTCTGACACTGCACTACACTGGCAGACGGAAAGTTCTCTCAGCCTTGAAGCAAAGCCCTAGCTGGATTGTGAATTGGTTTGCTCCTTCCTGAAAGAAACTTGGCAGAATGTATCAAGACCACTAGCACACGCGTATCTTTAAACAAGAGAATTTTCTTTCTCCGCACGTAGGAGTTTACCTTACAGAAATAGTCCTGGGTGTGGACCAAGATTGATGTATAAAGATATCCATTAGAGTGAAAAATTAGAAACTACCTCAATAGCTACAATAGAACATTGATTAAATAAATTATCTTCATTTGATGGAATCTTCTTAAAGGATATTTAATAGCATGAAAAATTGCACACAGTATAATATTAAGTATAAAGATTTTTTTTTTTTTTCAGACAGAGCGGTATGATGCCAATTGGCAGAGTGTGTTGTTGGAAGCAGAACTCAAGAGCCTGCAAGTGTGGGTGGGCCCTCTACCTGTCATTTGAATTGAGAAGCAGAGAAAACCCATCCATCTGGAGCACAGAATGAAGCCATTCACCAGGGGAAGCGGAGCAGAGATTCCCTGGCTTAGCTCCAGCTCAGGCCCAGCAGCAGCCATCCTCTTGGCTTCAGGAGCCGCACCACAGCCTCCTAATAACGTATCTGCTTGTGGGAGGAAAAAGAAAAGGAGGCAAGGAAGGCAGGAGGGGAGGAGAGGGACAGTCAGAAGAAAGAAAGGAGAATAGCCAAGGGAAGGAAGTGTGGGAAAGGAAAGAGAGGGCAGGGGGTCAAGGAAGAGGAGAAAGGAACAGAAGGAAGCTAGAGGGAGGAAAGAAGGAACAAAAACACTGGCCGAAGGTCCTTTCCGAGTGTTAGAATTATAGGTAATTTTTGTTTCTCTTTTAAAAATATGTACAGTGTAGTCTCACATGATCTCATAGCTTCTTTATTTCCTAAACAACAAAGTAGATGTTCTACAGGACCCCCTGCTTTGTCAGAAAGAGGTGAGGGCAGGGTGGGAGGAACCCTACAAATTAGGCCTTCTTGAACCAAATCAGACTCTCAGACCAAACCACGAATTAAACTGTCTCTTGAGCTAATTCAGTCTCTGCTTGGATGCCTCAGTATTGCAGGGTTCTGCTCTCTCCCAGCCTCCTCTCACGGATGGATACAAAATTGTGGTTTATGTTACCTTAGGGCAACAGAAAGTTCGCAGCACAGCCTCTGGGCTCCTTATGTCTCTGAACCCCCATGACTTTGGAGAGAGCTAAAGCATCCATCTCTTCGGCCATCTCGGTATGTTGCAGATTCACAGGTGGGATCACAGTTCTTTGTTCATCTGTGGGTCCTCCTCACACCTCTCAAGCCTCTGTGGCATCCCATCAAACCCCTGCCTTCTGGAGAGGCTGTCATGCCATGACCTATCCCAAGGACCTAGAATTTTTGTCAAAGCTGGAGGATAATTCATGTTGCCTCTCTAAACTACAGTATGCTCAGCTCTGAAGTTAGTAATTGAGGAATTTTGGAGAAACAACCTCTAAGGTCCCTTTCAGCTCAGTGACTTCAAGATTCTCAAAGTGGAGAACTTTACTCCATGAACCTCCTCCTCCTATTTTTCCTTTTTCCAGTCTTGCTCTATCACCCTGGCTGGAGTGCAATGCCTCAATTATAGCTCACTGCAACCTCAAACTCCTGGACTCGTGGGATTCTCCTGCCTCAGCCTCCTGGCTAGATGGGACTACAGGCACATACCATCAAGCCTAGCCTCTTTTTTTTTTTTTTCTTTTTCTATTTTTCCCTTGCAGGCACTACCAACAACCTTCTTGAAATGGACTCTATCACAGTGGCCAGTGGCTTGCTACCTTGGCCAGCTATGCTGAAAATAGGAGTCATCCTGTGGTTTGACTAGTTCACAGGACTTCTCTTAGGTTTGGGAAAAAAGGTCCAGCCAATAAAAAACACCTCCCCCCCCCCACCAATGCCCCGCTTTGTCTTACTGATCATTCTCCCCTGGTTATATTTCTCTTTGGGACTTCACATGAAGAATCAATTAATTTATCCTGAAGACGGGATTTAAGTGTTTCTGAGCCAAATTGTTCATGAAGCCATATTAATAACATATACTTTGTTCGTTAATGAATTTTACTCTATCCTGCCATCCACCAGCATTGTAGGTGGTCGGGGGTGCAGGTGTTGTCTCCACGACCTCTCGCATCCCAGGTGCAGCTCATCGGTTGGACCTAATTCCCTGCACCAGCTTTGTGATCTGGGGAAGCAACTTAGCTCTCTTGATCACCATTTCCTCATTTGTAAAATGAGGTCCGTGAACTCCACGATCTCCACGGTCTTTTCCATTTAGAAAACTGTAATCCTTCTTGTTTGTGTTAATGAAGCCCAGCTGAATCTAGGCCCTGGGGAGCTATTAAAGAGCCAAGCAGGTGTTGAACACGGGGAGGGGGGATGAAATTTCACAAGGAGAAGAGGCTGCCCACCCAGGAACCGTGTTGCTGCTGCTGCTGCTGCTGCTGCTGCATTTGTAATATTTTTTTCTCAACTCCAGAGCTCTGTTTTTGGTTAGACTTTTGCGTCCCAGGAGGACGTCTGAGCAAGCCAGAGGCAGACTGTGTGCGGAATGTCAGCATGCCCCACTGCAGGCTTCATCTTGGAAGGAGAGCTTTTCGGGGCCTGCTGCCACTGGAAATTAACATATAGCAGGTAGGTTTCACTCTGGACCCCGTGATGTGTGAGGTGAGCACATTCATTTTTAATTGCCTGCTGTCACCATGTCTACTGCCTTTCTGAGCCACTGTGTAAATATTGGTCTCATGCCCTTTGTGGCTCTCATTCACCCCTTCTCTGGGTTCAGGTGTTGTGCCCATGTCTCATGTCCTTAGCCAATGTACTGTTCTTTCTCTATCTTGGCTCTGGCAGTGTCTTGCTTCATTTTAGCATCAAATCGGCATAGCCAAGATGAATGGAAGGAAGCTTGCCTAGGGATCTGCAGCACAGCCAACTCATTACCGGCAGTCTTTGCTTTCTCACCAAGGGTGGAAAGCAGTCCAGGAGGGTCACAAAGTATCCCCACAGCGATAGCAACTCTCAACAGATTGGACCCCAGCTTCCAATTTCATGAGTCTGAAACTTGACAGCCCAGTAGTGCCAGGCCATCTGACCATGTGCCAGATGACACATTGCTCTTGTCACAGGGCTCCCAGCTTGGCGACAGGAACTAATAACACAGAAGTCTCAAATTATCTTGGCCCTAATCGTCTCTATCTCCAGCAGTGAGAACTGGCTTGTACATTCTGTTTTAACTTCAGAAAAGAGGGCATGCTGGGGAACTTCTTATTTTTAAAAATATTTACCCTGATGACAACTTTGGCATATATTAATACAGTTATACTGGCTTCCTTTTGGTTAGTATTTTTATGGTGTATTGTTTTTCATCCTTCCACTTTCAACTTTAAAGTCCTCTTACATATTAGATCTGCCTTTCATAAGAAGCATATAGTTGTATTATTTTAACATTAAATCTGACATCTTTTTTATTTTATAATAGTCTTTTGTCCATTCATCTTAAATATAATTACTGATATACTAAGGTAAAAAACTCAACATCTTTTATCTTACTATTTACTCTCTAACTTGTTTCATTATATACATATATATGAATACACACACACACACACACAATATACCTTTTGGCTTCTTTTAAGTTTCTTTATATTTTTTCTCATTGTTAGCTGGGTAGCTGTACACCATTTTATTATTATCTTAGGGATGGCTAGAGGGCAGTGTTGTGATCATAGGTCATTGAAGCCTTGACCTCCTGGGCTCAAGGGATCCTCCCACCTCAGCCTCCAAGTAGCTGGGACTACAGACATGTACCACCACACCCTGTTAATTTTTTTAAATTATTTTTTGTAGAGACTGACCCTCACTCTGTTGCCCAGACTGGTGTGGAGCTCCTGATGTTATATGATCCTCCTGTCTTGGCCTCCCAAAGTGTTGGGATTATAGGCATGAGCCACTGCACCCAGTCCTGTCTTTTTTTTTTTTTTTTTTTTTTTTTTTTTTTTTTTTTTTTTTTTTTTGAGACAGAGTCTCATTCTGTTGCCCAGGATGGAGATGGAGTCTGATCTCGGCTCACTGGAACCTCTGCCTCCCTAATTCAAGTGATTCTCCTGCTTCAGCTCCCAAGTACCTGGGATTACAGGCGCCCACCACCACGCCCTGCTCGTTTTTGTATTTTTAGTAGACATGGGGTGTCACCATGTTGGTCAGACTGGTCTTGAACTCTTGACCTCAAGAGATCCACCTGGCTTGGCCTCCCAAAGTGCTGGGATTATAGGCATGAGCCATTGCACCTGGCATCCCTTCCCAACTTTTAGATTATTGTTATATATTTTAGTTCTACATGTAAAATCTCAAAAGGCATTATTATTGCATGGCATACTCAATAATTACTTAGATTTATCCATATATTTACCTTTGCAATTTTCCTTAACTTTTTCTTGAAATTCTTCTATTTGCTATCTTTTTCGTTATGGTAGAACAATAGCATTTAGTGTTATTCTTAAAAAAATTACAAGAAATTTGGGTTGAAAACTTCTAGTTTTAGTTTTTTTGAAAATGTTTTCATTTTTTCTCCCATTTTTAGTTACATATATATTCTTTCTAGCTCGGTAGTTATTTTCTTTTTTTCTTTATTTTTAAAATAAATTTTATTTTAGGTGAGAGAGTATCTGTGAAGGTTTGTTGTATAGATAAATACGTGTCACGGGTTTGTTGTACCTAATTCTACATCACCCAGGTATTAGTGTTGGTGCCCAATAGTTATCTTTTCTGCTCCTCTCCCTCTTCCCACCCTCCTCACTCAAGTAGACTCCAATGTCTGTTGTTTCCTTCTTTGTGTTCATAAGTTCTTATCATTTAGGTCCCATTTATAAGTGAGTACACGCATTATTTGGTTTTCTGTTCCTGTCTTGTTTCCTAAGGATGATAGCCTCCAGCTCCGTCCATGTTCCCACAAAAGACATGATCTCATTACTTTTTATGGCTGCATAATATTCTGTGGTATATATGTAACACATTTTCTTTATCTAGTCTGGCATTGATGAGCATTTAGGTTGCTTCCAGGTCTTTGCTATTATGAACAGTGCTGCAATGAATACTCACATGCATGTGTCTTTAAGGTAGAATAATTTATATTCCTCTGGGTATATACCCAGTAATGGGATTGCTGTGTCAAATGGTAGTTCTGCTTTTAGCTTTTTGTGGACTAAGAGAAATACTGCTTCCACAATGGCTGAATTAATTTACACTTTCACCTACAGTGTATAAGTGTTCCCTTTTCTCTGTGAACTCACCACCATCAGTTATTTTTTTACTTTTAATTAATAGCCATTCTGACTGGTGTGAGATAGTATTTTACTGTGGTTTTGATTTGCATTTCTCTAATTATCAGTAATATTGAGCTTTTTAGAATACTTTTTTTTGGCCACATGTATGTCTTCTTTTGAGACATGTCTGTTCATGTTCTTTGCCCACTTTTTAATAGGGTTGTTTTCTCTTATAAATTTGTTTAAGTCCCTTATTGGTGCTGGATATTAGACCTTTGTCAGATATATAATTTGCAAAAAATTTTCTCCCATTCTGTAGGCTTTGTTTACTCTGTTGATGGTTTATTTTGCTGTGCAGTTCTTAAGTTTAATTAGATCCCATTTGTCAATTTTTGCTTTTGTTGTGATTGTTTTAGGTGTCTTTGTCATGAAATCTTTGCTCATTTCTAGGTCCAGAATGGTATTGCCTAAGTTATCTTTCAGAGTTTTTGTAGTTTTTGGTTTTACATTTAAGTCTTTAATCCATCTTGAATTGATTTTTGTATATGGTGTAAGGAAGGAATCCAGTTTTAATCTTCTGCCAATGGCTAGCCAGTTATCCCATTTATTTAATCGGTAGTCTTTTCTTCATTGCTTGTTTTTGTCAGCTTTGTCAAAGATCAGGTGGTTGTAGATGTGTAGCTTTATTCCTGGGCTGTCTATTCTGTTCCATTGGTTTATGTGCCTGTTTTGGTATTATTATCATGCTGTTTTTTGTCACTGTAGCCTTGTACTATAGTTTGAAGTTGGGTAACGTGATTCCTCCAGCTTTGTTCTTTTTGTGTAGGATCGCCTTGGTTATTTGGACTTTTTTTTTTGGTTCCATATAAATTTAAAAATATTTTCTAGTTCTGTGAAGAATGTCATTGATAGTTTGATAGGAATAAAACTGAATCTAAATGGCCTTTGGACAGTTTAACTATATTAATGTTTTTGATTTTTTTCTATCCATGAGTCTGAGATGTTTTTCCGTTTGTTTGTTCTCTGATTTCTTTTTTTCTTTTTCTTTTAATATATTTTTTATTGCATTTTAGGTTTTGGGGTACATGTGAAGAACATGCAAGATTGTTGCATAGGTACACGCATGGCAGTGTGGTTTTCTGCCTTCCGTCCCCTCACCTGTATCTGTCATTTCTCCCCATGCTATCTCTTCCCACCTCCCCACCCCCACCGTCCCTCCCTATTTCCCCCCAATGGACCCCAGTGTGTAGTGCTCCCCTCCCTGTGTCCATGTGTTTTCATTGTTCAACACCCGCCTATGAGTGAGAATATGCGGTGTTTGATTTTCTACTCTTGTGTCAGTTTGCTGAGAATGGTGGTTTCCAGGTTCATCCATGTCCCTACAAAGGACGTGAACTCATCGTTTTTGATGGCTGCGTAATATTCCATGGTGTATATTTCTTTAAGCGATGTTTTCTAATTCTCATTGTAGAGATCTTTCACTTCCCTGGTTAGCTGTATTCTTGTGGTTTTTTTTTTCTTCTTTTTTCTTTTTGGTGGCAATTGTGAATGGAATTGCCTTTCTGATTTGGCTGTCAGTTTGGTTAAAAATTCTTAATACATTTGGTTGAGAATGCTTCCAGTTTTTGTGTTTTAATTTTTCTGTCATTTTGATATATATAGTAAATATATACATATTTATTTAAGTAAATATATATATATATAAATATATTTTTTCTCTGTAGCTTGTTAGTTATTTTCCTTTGCCACTTTAAAAATATCATTTCATTATTTCCTATCTTCAAGTCAGCTGCCAACTCATTGTTCCATATTTGAAAGTAAACTGTATTCCCCTCCACCACACCTTGGGGTTGCTTTTGAGATTTTATCCTGGTCTTTGGTGTACAGTAGTTTTATTATGACAAACCTGAGAGTGATTTTCTTTGCCATTATTCTACCTTAGGTTAATAGAGTTTTTTTGTTGGTTTGTTTGTATCTGCGATTTGACTTTTTTGTTTATTTGTTTGGTGAATTGGTTTGGGAGGACTATTAACTAAAAATATCACTTCTGACTCTTATTCTCTTTTTCTTCTGGGAATACAATTATGTCAAACTTTTTCAGTATATTTCTTATGTTTCTTATTTTCTCTTCTCTTATTTTCTAGTCTTTTGTCTCTCTATACTTTCTTCTAAATATTTTCTTTTGCCTTTATTCTCATTTATCAGTTCTTTTTTCAGCTGTATTTATGTGGCTTTCACTGATATCTTAATGTTGCATATGTAAGCTTAAAATTTTTATTTAATTCTTTTTGTTCCAATTTCTCAAAATTTGTAATTTTTGTTTACATTTACAAATTATCATTTAAAAGTGTGTATCCAAATCCTCTTTTTATGTTGTTTCTTTGATTTTTTACAGGCATATTTCTTGTCTCTTCATAAGATTATTTGTCATATATTACATATAAAATATAGAAATGATCAAGGTCTAAGATAAGGAAACAATTATAAATGTAGGCTCATTCATATTCCTAGGCTTTGACCTGACTGGATCTCAAACTAAAGCTTAATATTGACTGGGTCAACCCTGTTGCAGACCTAATCTCAATGTCACATCCACTTACCTGATTTTGTGAAACTATCACAAGCTCTGCTTGGCTTCTTAGTTACCTCCTCCAGATCATCTCTCTCAGTTTTCTTCTTGACTGAATTTGGCTCCATAAACCTGCACTGCCTTCAAGTCAATTAAAGATTTATTTTCTGGCCGGAATTTTAATTCGTTCTAAGAAGAATGAACCTAGTTACATAGTATGCCTTTACTAGAGCTGAAGTTCTAGTGATTTTAATACACTCTTGAGCATGACTTGCTAATGTTATTTTGGATTTTTTACCATATGTAAGGCACTTTTATAGGTTCTGGGGATAGAATACATTGAATAGCGACTAGGTTCCCGCCTTTTTGAAGTTTACATTCTAGTGGAGGTGGAACATATAGTAAAGAAGACAGAAAAAAATTATACGTATTTCAGATTGGGCTAAGTATTATGAGTATTAGATTCTAGAATATAGCCATGAATACTATAGACAAAGCCTGAATATCCTGAGTTTAATTGTGTGTGAGTGAATGGAAATATATAGTAAGAAGCAAACAAGTATATGATACAATTTCAGATAGTGATATGTGCTTTTTTCTTTTTTTCTTTTTTCTTTTTTTAAAGAGTAAAGAAGAGGAAGAAAGAGAAAGAGGAAAAGGGAGAGAGAATGGGGGTATTGCTTTGCTGCCCGGGCTAGAATGCAGTCTAAATATGGGTATGCCTATAATTGTCCTTAATAATGGAGACATGAAAGAAAATGAGGGAAGAGAATAACAAACAAGGAGCCAACCAACATTTCGTTTAAACTTCTAAGTTGATATGATGTGGTACTGATAAGAGTGTATATTTTGTGTAAAGTGGAGAGTTCTATAAATGTTAATTACGTTTACTTGTTCCAGATCTGAGTTCAAGTCCTGGATATCGTTGTTAATTTTCTGTCTCATTGATCTGTCTAATATTAATGTTGAAGTCTCCCACTATTATTGTGTGGGAGTCTAAGTCTCTTTATAAGTCTTGTATGTCTGGGTATTCCTGTATTGGGTGCGTGTATATTTAGGACCTTTAACTCTTCTTGTTGTTGCATTAATTCTTTTATCGTTATATAATGTCCTTCTTTGCTTCTTTTGATCTTTGTTGCTTTAAATACTATTTTATCAGAGGCAAAAATTGTAACTTCTGCTTTTTATTTATTTTTTGCTCTCTGGTTGGTTGGTAAGTCTCTCTCCATCCTTTGTTTTGAGTCTTTGTGTATCCTTGAATGTGAGATGGGTCTGGATGCAGCATACAGTTTTAGTTTTTTGTCCAAATTGGCTGTCTTTGAATTGAGGAATTTAGTCAATTTAAATTTAGAATTGATAATGATATATGTGAGTTTAATACTGTCATTTAATATTAGCTGGCTATTTTGCCCATTAGTTGATGTAAATTCTTCATTATATTGATGTTTTTTACTTTTTGGTATTTTTTAGAAAGGCTGATACTGTTTGTTCCTTTCTATGTATAGTGGTTCTTTCAGAAGCTCTTGTAAAGCAGGCCTGGTGGTGATGAATTCTTTGAGTGCTTGCTTGTTCACAAAAAACTTTATTTTTCCTTCACTTATGAAGCTTAGTTTGGCTGGATGTAAAATTCTTGGTTGAAAGTTCTTTTCTTTAAGGATGTTGAATATTGGTCCCCACTTTCTTCTGGCTTGTAGGGTTTCTGCTGAGAGATCTGCTGTAAGTCTGATAGGCTTCCCTTTGTGGGTAACCTGACCTTTCTCTCTGGCTGCCCTTAGTATTTTCTCCTTCATTTCAACCCTGGTGAATCTGACGATTATGTGCCTTGGAGTTGCTCTTCTTGAGGAATATCTTCGTGGTGTTCTCTGTATTACCTGGAGTTGAATATTATCCTGCCTTACTACGTTGGGAAAATTTTCCTGAATAATATCCTGAAGCGTCTTTTCCAGCTTGGATTCATTCTCTTCGTCACATTCAGGTACACCTATCAAGCGTAGATTAGGTCTTTTCACATAGTCCCATATTTCTTGGAGACTTTGCTCATTCCTTTTTATCCTTTTTTCTCTAATCTTGTCTTCTTGTTTTATTTCATTGAGTTGGTCTTCGACCTCTGATATCCTTTCTTCTGCTTGATCAATTGGGCTGTTAAAACTTGTGCATACTTCACGTAGTTCTCGTATTGTGTTTTTCAGTTCCATCAATTCACTTATTTTCCTCTCTAAATTTTGTATTCTTGTTGACATTTCGTCAAACCTTTTTTCAAAGTTCTTAGTTTCTTTAGATTGTGTTAGCATAAGTTCTTTTAATTCACAGGAGTTTCTTATTATCCATGTTTTGAAGCCTGCTTCTGTAATTGGAACACACTCGTTCTCCATCAAGCCTTGTTTCGTTGCTGATGAGGAACTGGGATCCCCTGCTGAGGGAGAGGCGTTCTGATCTTGGGCATTCTCAGCCTTTTTTGGCTGTTTTCTTCCCTTCGTTGTAGATTTATCCATCTGTGGTCTTTATAATTACCGTCTTTGTAATTGGGTTTCTGAGTGGACATCCAACTTCTTGATTCTCAGCGCCGAAATCTGAGCAACCCACTGCGCCGACCAAATCGGCGGCGTTAAGATGGATGGTGCTTTTCTGACTCTGCACCAAGAACCGACGCTCCGAGGCGCCGGCAAAACCGCCTTGCCGGTCACAAGAGTCGCGCTGGCGACCCGTGGGGCTCCTCCGCTGGGAATCTCCTGGTGCGTGAGCAACAAGAATTCATGTGAAGGTGTGGCGTCCTCTCGTTCTTTGCGTTTTCAGTGGGAGCTACAATCCCGAGCTGCTAGTGATCAGCCATCTTGGATCTCTCTCCACGGTTTTCCTCGGTATGTGCTTTTTTCACTGCTATATGAGCTTTTCTTATAATCCTGTGAATCTGAGAAAGGGGGAGAGAGAGAGAAAGAGAGACAGAATTTCCATTTATTATTGGTTTTAAAATTGTCTTTATTTTTGACCACCTGATCAGTCACAAAATGCTAATGCTTTGTGTCTCCCATACAATTGTGTCCATTTGCGAGTTTTAATTTTTTTTACTTTATATGGTTCTAAGCTGTAATATTGAACATATAATCTTACCATTACTGTAAAGCCATCATCAATATATTACACTTTAATCATTGTAAAATGATCATTTACCATTTTAATACCTTTGTTTTGAAATTTACATGTAAATATTTTGCTACAAATATTTGCTGTTTTTTGTATATTTTTTAAGGCAGGGTCATAACATTCTGAGAATTCAATGAGATGAACCTACCTTCTAAAACTATAATTATAAAGCTGTAGGGAAGACAGGATGAGATCATAGAATATTTCAGCTGGAGGAAACTTGGATTCCCTTTCATAAACAAGAATATTGATTTCCAGAGTGTTAGGGAGAGTGCTTGAGGGAGCCTGACTGAATTAACAGTCATGCTAAAGCAGAAACTAAACATCTGATCTTTTGAGAGAGTTCTGGTACGTTCACATTACCAGACTTCTCTTCAAGCTTCTTCCGTTACTCATTAATTCAGCAAACATTTATTAATCATCTAAGAAACCTGCTAAGTGCTGAGGTTGTAGCAGGGAACACTACAGACAAAACCTCAGTGCCAGGAGAAGTCAAATTATTGTCTGTCTGTGTGTGTGGAGAGGTGAAGGAGAGAAAATAAACCAGTAAGCAAAGGTATAACAAAATTTAAGCCATTGATAAGTGCTATTCTATCTCCTTTATGAGCTTCTCCTTATCATTTCTGTCCTGCAAGTAGATTTCTAAGCACAAAAAGGTCTTGTGTTTGGTTCCAAGGCACATCTTTTCAAGTAAGACAATAGAGGAGGAAGAGAGGTCAAATTAATCTCTAGGGCAGGATATTTTGTACAATCTGTCAAAATAACTGAAATATTTGCCATAATTTAAAAAAACCCTGAAACTTGACCTTACTATGAGAAGTAGGCCTTTGGACAAGGAGATGTATACTTTTGAAATCCAAGTATTGTCTTTGACTTAAAGGAATGTGTAATTCGATTTTCTTTCACACGAATTACATATTAGTGCTTTGAATAACTAAAATATTATTTAAATTTTATTTTTTATATAATAAAAAATATATATATATAAAACATAAAATTTACCATTATAACCATCTTAAGTGTCTAGTTCAGTGGCATTCAGTACATTTACATTGTTGCACAGTGAACACCACCATCTCCAGAGGTTTTCATTATTGCAAACTGAAACTCTGTTCCCATAAAACAATAACCCCCAATTCCCCCATCCTCCTAGCTCCTGGAAACCACTATTTTACTTTCCTTCTATAGGAATTTGACTGCTCAAGGTACCTCAGGTATGTGGAACATAAAATGTTTTAAAATATTTTTAAAACTAAACTACCCTTCATAGCAGGCATCCCCAAACTTTTTACACAAGAGGCTAGTTCGCTGTCCCTCAGACCGTTGGAGGGCCACCACATACTGTGCTCCTCTCACTGACCACCAATGAAAGAGGTGCCCCTTCCTGAAGTGCGGCGGGGGGCCGGATAAATGGCCTCAGGGGGCTGGAGTTTGGGGACGCCTGGTATAAAACATTAAAAAATTCCAGTGTCGGTGGCTCACGCCTGTAATCCCAGTACTTTGGGAGGCCGAGGCGGGTGGATCACGAGGTCAAGAGATCGAGACCAACCTGGTCAACATGGTGAAACCCCGTCTCTACTAAAAGTACAAAAAATTAGCTGGGCATGGTGGTGTGTGCCTGTAATCCCAGCTACTCAGGAGGCTGAGGCAGGAGAATAGCCTGAACCCAGGAGGCGGAGGTTGCAGTGAGCTGAGATTGTGCCATTGCACTCCAGCCTGGGTAACGAGCAAAACTCCGTCTCAAAAAAAAAAATTCCAGTGTCTAAAAAATTATATTATTAAAGATTGCTAAGTACAGCTTAGGCAAGAATTCTGTAGTCAAGTTACCACACTATTGTAGCTGAAGCATGTGTTAAAAATCACTCACACAGTGATTTAATACATCATCTCTCTTTAGAAACTGAGGCATATCATTGGCAAGTAACTCCAGCAGGCACATCTGAAATATGAAATACAATAGCTAGTGCTTAGATACCTGGAGAGTCAAGCTGTTTTTCCTGGGTGTGTTTTCCACTTGGCTGAGGGCTGACATGAAATGTAATAGGGGTTTCTTCCTAGCTCCATTCACAGGGGTCCTATTTTATGGCAATTATTGACCCATGGTACATTCACTCGTATATAAGCTGAAATGTCAGAGGAGTTCCTGACCTTGACATATCAGTAGAAATTCCCCAAAACACAACAGATAAGGTAATCCTTAAATGTCAAGACAATGCTATATAGGCAGGAATCACTAACGTGATATTTTCCTTGAAGGGAAATCATTGCAAGGCATCTATCATATGCAGTCCTGTGTGGAGTTTGATTAAATATGGCAGTAACTGCAGTCAAGGTTTTTAGGGCAAAATCAGAGATCTGGTAACAGAACGAGGTGATGTAGGCAGCATGTTGCTCATACGCATCATAAGGAGAGAAATTTCAATAGCATGCACAGGCAGTGGCATCTACACATTCAAACCCACCTTCTAGCTCAGACTCTGAAAACTGGTGCTCATTAGGTTCTCTAAAGCACTGAACATTGTAAAGAATTTCACGGGTATTTATGGTTAAAAGCAGATATGGAGCAGGATAGTTCTAGTGAGGCAGGCTGCCCGTGTTGCAGCTGTGGGTATATCCCTGCATGCAGAGGGTACTCAAGCCCCAGCCCCCACCAGCTGCAGCACAAGGCTTGCAGGAGGGTCTGCAGCACCACCTCACATTTCCTCCTTTACCCAGTCACGTGGCAAAGCGCTGCAGTAAATCTAGAGCCTGCTGATTGCTCCCTTCGCGTGTGTTGCCTCTGCCTTGAATGCATAACCCTTATATCTGATTTCTCCTCCTTTGCTTTCAGTTTAAATGTCACCTCCTTCCCTGCCATTGCTTTCCCCCATGTAAAGTAGGATGGCACTTACCTGTCTTTATTTACTCTATTCCGGTTCCTTCTTGGTTCTCTTCAGAGCACTCACATGCTATATTTTGCTTATCTGCATGCCATTCAGTCCATTTCCTTCCTTTTTTAAACAGAGATATTAATGGCCAGAGAGTTAGAGAAAGTGTTGAGCTTGCTTATTTAAATTAATGGTGGTGCCTTTAATTATGTCTATAACATCTAAAAATGCAGGGACATCTGAAAGACCATTTGTTTGCAAATAAAACTAATCATCAGTGATAAAGCAAACAGCAAGCACACAGTCCAAAGGAAGGAACAAAACACTTTTTCCTTAGACTGCTAGTAGACATCTGTTCTCCCTCTTCTTCCTATACAGCTACTGCATAGAAGAAGCACATTTACCTCTCTCTCTGTCTCCTCTCCACCTCTCCATACCAGGACTCCATCGTTTCTTCTCTAACCCTCTGGACAAAATGTTGGTTAATAGGACCTGGAGTGAGTGTCAGGGAGGGGCATCTGATCTTCAGGGTCTTCAGGCCTTTCTTATAAAAGGATGAGATGAAGAAAAGTGGTCCTGCCGGGTCCAGCCCAAACATATTGACAGACTCCTAGGGTCTAAGTCCTGTGCTGAGTCTTTTCACTCGTTTCCATTTTCTATTACCCTAACTTGGTAAGGACCAGCTCCCCAGAGGAAGCAAGGATTCCTATCCAGAAGGCAAGTCAAGGGGGAGTAGATAATCATGCTGAGGAAGTTGTAGTGGTGCTCAGAATGCAGACACAGAAATATATAGCCTTGCAAGCTTGATGTGCTTGAGAGTGATACAAGGTGCTTGTTTGAATTCAAATTCCCAGGCTTCCCTAGCCCCGTGAAATCTGGATCCAGTAGGTTTGGGTGGGAGTGTTAGACCTCAGAATCTACATTTTAAAGAGACATCTGATAATATTGTAAACGCTGGTTTTGTACCTTTACCTGTCATAGAAGAATCAAGCATCTGTGGCTTGAGCTCTGTGATCTAAGTCAGAGCTTCCAATTGATGTGTGTTCTGATACTGCTTCCCATAGATGGCCAGGAAACCCTGGTCCAGAGGGATGACCCTTGAGCAGCCCCATCCCTTTATCTTGCTGTGCCTTATAAATGCTGTCATTTGTTCTGCATGTGTCTTCATGTGAAAGCAGTTGTGAAACACTGGTTAAGCAATGTTATTTTGGAACATTCGTCAAGGGATACCTTGACTAAGCTAATTTCAGAACTAAGAGGAGTGAAGAAAAAAATATAGTTCAGGATTAGTGTGGAATGCGGGTGGGCGGGGGGGCTGTTTGACATTGCGATTTGCCATCCACTGCAAATCCAGAAGAGAGACAAAGTTCTGGAGACCGAGTGCTAGAGATGGAAGGTTTGTGTCCCCCCACTTCACCTCACACCACATTCATTGGTTGAAGTCCTAACTCCCAATGAGATAGTATTAGGAGGTGGAGCTTTTGGGAGGTGATTAGATCAGGAGGGTAGAGCCCTCATGAATGTGATTAGAGATCTTGTGAAAGAGACCCCAAAGAGCTCCCTGGTCCGTTCCCATGTTAGAAACCAGTTAGAAGGAGCCATCTGTAAACCAGGAAGGGGCCCTCATCAGAACCTGAATAAGCTGATGCCTTGATCTTGGACTTTGCAGCCTTGAAAACTGTGAGGAATAAATTGGTATTGTTGATAAGCCACTGAGTCTATGGTATTCTGTTATAGAAGCCTGAAAGCATTAAGACAGTGAGGACTCCACACTGCCTTCAGGCAAGGGACATACGCTTGTGTGTGTGTGTGTGTGTGTGTGTGTGTGTGTGTGTGTGTGTGTGTGTTTGTGTTTGTGTAGACAGAGTCTTCGTCTGTTGCTCAGGTTGGAATGCAATGTTGCAATTATAGCTCACTGCAGCCTCAAATTATCTGAAGTGATCTATTCTTATTTTAGCCTGTCATGTAGTGGGCACTACGGGCACATGGCCACCATGCCTGGCTAGTTAAAAAATAATATTTTTTGACATGGAGTCTTACTATGCTGCCCAGGCTGGTCTTGAACTTCTGAGTTCAAGTGATCCTCCTGCCTTAACCTCTGGAGTAGTGGAGATTACAGGCATGAGTGACTGTGCTCAGCTGCCTTGTATTTTTGAAACATGCTGTAGGATGCTGCTTGTCTCTCCAGTGGAACAGTGTCCACTCATCAAATATATAGCCGTCTTTCCAGTCACAGTGTCTATAATCCCAGCTACTCAAGAGGCAGAAGTAGGAGGATTGCTTGAGCTGAGAAGTTCAAGACTAGCCTGGGCAACATAGTGACACCCTATCTCAAAAAAAAAAAAAAAAAAGAAAAAAAAGTCTCCAGGTACATCTGATAAAATAAGAATTGAGAAAGATGTTTCTACCTTGTTTGGAAAGGAGAATTGCACATGTGCTAAACTTGTCTTTGGCTTCAGCACTGGGAAAGATAGAGATTAGGCATCCTCCCTCTGCTGACCAATGCCCATGTCATATTTGGATGAGTTTTCCTTGACACATCACTTCCTGCCTCCCAGGCTGCAGGCAGAGTGTGCAGTGACTGTGTGGCAGGCATTCAGGATGCTCCCACCCTACCTGCTCTTTGAGGTTGACTTGCCCTTTTTTGCCTGGGGTCTGCCAGAAGATTCAGAGCTACAGCAGCAAAGAGCACTCGTTGCTCTAGGAGCCTGAGGCGCCATACATCTGCTCCTGCTGAAGATGCTGGAACTCGGGGGTGTTGGGAAAAACTGCCCATGATTTAAGATGATCTTACGGGCAATTTAGTGAAAGCTCCTGTGCCATGTTGTCTCAGGACAGGAAGATAAATGTAATTTTTAGTGATTGAATCAGCTAGCATTTGAAAGAGGAAGAGCTAGAGAGAGTCACCTCCCTGGGAAACTTGATAAATGAAAAATGACCCAAAGATGTCCCTGGCTAAGTATTCAGCTTGATTGGTACAAGGTACTGAAAATGTCCTCGTATTTACCATAATTTACTTAAGATTTCTGCTAAAATTCCCTGCCATTTCCCCAGCAAACAGAGGATGGGGTCTGGGTTTTATATATTGCTATTTTTTTACCCCTATGCTTTTCCTTGAATATAAATTATCAATTATTTTTAATAACACAAATATACAATTGTGGTTTAAAATGCACAGATTATTTTTGGTTGACTTTTGAATATGGTTTTGTATTTACATATGAAAATGGGTGTGCTTTATGTTGAAAATTCATGTTTAGCAAAATAATGAAGCCCCACTGGGTAGCTCTCCCTCAGCAAGTATTGGAAGGCAGCTCAGTTCCATCCAACTCCTTTCATCGACCCTTATCTATAATACATGATGTCTTGCAATTCAGCAGTACCAACCTTTAGACATTTTGGCTAGTAGGAGAGAAAAAGTTAAGTGTTTGCATTTCTACCTTTTTTTTTTTTTTTTTGATGAAGCGAATGAGAGTTGCAAACACTATAATGCAGCATACCAGGTGTGCTGAGCAGGCATGGCATTGCAGAAAGATCATAGGAATTTTTTTTCACAACATACAGGTTTGAGTACTGCTACTCAACAATAGAGCCTTAGGCAAGCCATTTAGTCTCTCTAAACATTAGACCTTCCTCAGTAAGGGTTATCATAGCCAGTACCCTGTTTGTCCCATGGGATGGTTATGAAGATCAAATGGGATGGTAGATATGAAAACATTTAGTAACATTTAGTATACTGCAACATGTCCCTTTCAAGCAGTCTAGGGCTCTGGCACTAAACAAGCATCTTGGGTTGAGAAAGTGATAATTGTCATAGAGATTGAGTGTGAGATTTTCTGTTTACAAAGAGAGCAACTACCTGAAGTAATTGCAAATTAACTCTCAGTGGACTTTTAAAAGTTTCTCTTTAAGCTGAAACAGTGTGAAAAGGAAGTATCAGCAAAGATACCCTCATGTCAAAATCAAGAGAGCCCGGAATAGAGGCTCAAGCTGGCAAGGTCACCGTTGAACCACTGACATTTGCTGGTTACAGACCTTGTGTTTTTCTTCCCGCTGCATCTCTCTGGGTGGTCTCATTCAGCCCCGTGATATTAAATGCTGTCTATATGCTTGAAGATGCTGAAAGTGATAGCTCCAAATTGGAACTTTCTCTGAGTTTAATGATCCGAAATGGGGTCTGCTCACCTGGTGCAGTGTAAGACCAGACATCCACACTGAGGGTTGCAGTGGGAGAAATGGAAGGGATTTATTTGCAGGGTGTCAAACAAAGAGAATTAAGCAGCTAATGCTTATGTCCTGACCTCCCCAGTAGCTTACAGGTAACAGTCTTTTAAAAGCAGGAGTAAATTTCAGGAAGGAAGAAGTTACAGGCAAAATTGTAAATCAATACATCAAGGTTACACATTGGTTTTGTCCTTAAAGGGCAGGATATCTTGAAGTGGAGGCTTATAGACCATAGTCAGATTCAAAGACGCTCTGAATTGCAATTGATTAAGGAAAAGAAGCTTTATTTTAAAATTTGAGATAACCAGAAAAGAATGTTAGCTCTGGCTTGTGAGTGTAACTTCCTCCAGGACCCTCAGGAAGACATTTAGGATACAGAATGTTGGTCAGAATTCAGTCCCCAGTTCTCCCTTCTCTGAGGTCCATATACCAGCAGAGCTGGAGTTGGTGGGAATGCAGATCTGAAGTTGGTAGGAAATGGGGTTTCTGAAGAACAATTCAGAGACATATGTTAGGTGTTATCTTTAGTTTCTACAGGGAAACAGACATCCCGTGATTCTAGCTTCATTGGCTGTTGTTTTAAGGTAATATTTCTGGATTATCATGTTGCTTATTTACTTCTCACAGCTAACTAAGTGCCTGGAATTGCCCTTGAAGGAACTCAAGATTTTCCTTTATTTCCATGCTTGGAGTCCCACAGGCCCATAAGGGGAGGGCCTGGCTTCGTCTCATGAGCCCCAAGCATTCAAATTTTCAGTGTTATCACATGGATATCTGATAGGCATTAGAAAATTAACATGGCCTATACTTAGCTACTATCTGCTCCTCAAATCTACTTCCCATCAAGCCTTATTTATCTCAACAGATAGCATTACCATTCACCCAGTGGTTCAGGCCCAAATCATAAGAAGCATTCATGCTGAACTCTGCATGGAAGTCTGCCAAGTGTTCAAATCCCAACTCTGCTGCTTTATTAGCTCAGTGACTTTGGATTAGTTACTTAATATTTCTGTACTTCAGTTTCCTTAACTATAAAATGGGCATAATATACATATCTCTATTGTTAATCTGTAAAATGAGGATAATACCTATTTCTTTGAAATTCTGTGAAGTTTAAATGTAAAACACTCAATTTAGTACCTAACACATCGGAAGCTCTATGAAGAGGTTTGCTGCTGTTACAATTGTCTCATGCCACGTAAAGTTTACTGGCAAAAGTTGTCAGCTCTGCTTTCAAAATATACCCTAAATTTGACTACTTCTCACTATTCCAATATCACAACTGCTGTTCAGACTGTAATTCCTTTTCTATTGAGGTCCTGGGTACTTCCTCACCTGTTACCTGCCCTACTTTCCCTCTGTTACTACAGAGCAACCAGCATCTGACCAGACCCTCACCAGGCCTGCTGAGTCACAGCCACTCGGGTTCTGTCTCCTTTCCAATCTCACGGCTTCTCTCCACCTCATTCGGGATGAGCTAGGATGCCGTGATTGCTTTTGTGCACCAACTATGTCTCGACTCAGTTGTCACCCCTTCCAAGAGATCTTCCTGTGTCTCCACAGAGAGGCAGCCTCACCAGCCATTGCTTGCCATTGTCGTTCCATCTGGGTTGATTCCTAGCACTTGGCAGGATCTGAGTTCTAGCAGTGGACAGATCTAAGTCTTCCTGTTCATCTCCCCATGAAATGTTAGATGAGGGCCTATTTTGTTGCTATGTCCTGACAGTGTTGAACTTCACCTGATTCCTGGAAGACACCAAAAGATGAGAAATCCCTTTACCCTTTGTGTCCTGGGAAACAGCTTAGAGAACCATCCCTCCCCAGCCTTATCTTTGATAAGATTCACAGATGACGTCCCTTGTTTACTTGTGACAATGCCAGACACAAACCCTCCAAGTTTTCTTTCTTTTTCTTTTTTTCTCTGCCTCCTAAATGCATAGCTGAACTGCTTTTCCCCACTGGCCAATCCCCACTGATCAATTGGAACAAAATGCTTGTTACAGAGATTTGGTTAATATCCTTTTCTTCCCCCAGGCCAAAGAACTTTGGCTCACATTCAGCCTGAACCAGCAGACAGCTCCAGGTGAGACTAGGTTGGCCTCAGGGTAAAACATTCTTAGACCTACCATCCAATCATGCCACCCTTTCATCCCAATTTCTCCACATCTCTTTGGATCCTGTTGAAATCCTATTTCATCTTGTTTCTCTACACAAGTTTTTCTTAGCCTTCTCTCTATAAAAGAGAAGCCCTTTTTGCATAACCCTCGAGATGATTACAGATCAGCGTTCTTTCTATGGCAATAGCTTCCCTCACCCTATGCAATAGTTCCTTTCCCCTCTTGCAATAATCTTTTTAAAATAAAGTCTCTCCTTAATAAATCCAGATTTGTTTTTTTATTTGACAGTCCCCAGTGTCTAAAAGGTGCCTGGCTCACGATAGATACCTCATGGATATTTGTTATGGAGTAAAAATAGATTGCTCTTTGGGATACTAACCAAAATATTGTAGTTTTTTACGTCAACCTGTATGCCTGGTGAATCCCAGTGCTCACTGCTGAAATCCCAACACTGTGGAGCCACACAGAGGCAGCTTCACTTTGAACTGGCTGCAGGGTGCAGAGACAGAACCTTAGGAAAGACAAGGCATTCAGGCCCGGAAGGGGTGGCTAACCGTAGAAATGAAATTGCGATTAACCCATTAACGCACTTTAGTTGATTCACTTGTAGAAAGAAATGCATGTCTGATCATTTGGAGATTTTAGTTTCCTTGTTGCCCACCCAGTCCGTTACAGCATACCACTGGCAAGAAAGATAAGAGTAATGTGGAGGCATGTCTTCTGTATTTGTGGAGACTAAATATCCATGTAATCAAAAGCTATTATTATTTGTTTAAGTTTTTTATTTTTCAATTAGGTATTTAGAATTTTATAAATCTTATATCCAAATTTGTGTTTTGCTCCTGGCTGGATTTATAAATTAAGACCCACAGTAACAAAATATAATAGAATAAAGTAAGCCATAAATACACCCTCTATCCCCAATACAGACACACATCTATATCCTTCCACTAGTTTTAGAGTTTTCTTTTGTTTTACATCAGCCACAATTTAGCCTCTGTTTTTTGAGCATGGAGTATTTAGCTGACTTTAATTTTACAGGAAAAATTAACTTCGGCCTTGAAAGATAGACCTATTCATATTTCCCATATCCTGCTTAAACAGCTGTGACTTAAAGAGCAAACAACTTTCCATACCAGTTTAGATTTTCCTCTTCTTGTGACTAATCTAAGCATCCTTCTCAACTGCAAATATATTAAATGATAATCATGACTGAGGTACCTAGCTAATTTGGGTTTATTGCCTGTTTATATGTATAACAAATGTGAGCTTTCAAAGTTAGCATCCTTATGTTTCAAGATCCATAAAATATGCTTTAATATATTGTAACGATATTGTCATTATGAATTAATTTATTTAAGAAAATTCAGCTCACTGCTATTAAGAAATCTTTTTCAAAGCCGAGCATGAAAAAGGCCATTAATTAACTCTTTATTGATGGATTGATCAGAGGAGGAGCCTTTGCCATTCATGGGCCCTGTTGGGTTACTCAGTATAAAAGTCTTGATGTCAGCTGTTTGGGAATAAGAGTCAATCTGAATATGTAAGTATCAGAAATGGCTAATTATGCTGGCTAAAACTTCTTAAAAATAGCATACAGAATATTTTAAATGTTTCACATAGTATATAGGCAATCAATAGTAATTTATTGAACACCTTCACTGTGCCCAGCATTGTGCTGTGAGCCATTGGGTGATGAAAAGATGCTGTAATATTCATTCTTTCAGTGCTATTTTAGGGAATCTATTTTATTTTGTCACCATCTGCTTGGACTAGATGAAATATTCTTTCACTTTTTATATTATCTGCATTGATGCTAAATGTACTCACTTACTCTAGTGGAAATTAGCTCTATTTCCCTGAGCTTAAATCTTCTTGATAGTTATTGATAAGGCCATTTTTCTACCCCAGTGAATCACTTAACCAAGGACATACTTAATTCCTTTGAATTTCTATCTTGTTGCTTTCTTCTCCCCTTCCATCTTAACCAAATTCTGATTAGTGAGTTCATTACCATTTGTACCTTATGTCTTTAAACATGTAGCAAATTTGAGATGTTTTCATCAAATCAGGAAAATTGCTACTTCTCTCTTTCATCACACCGAGATTGATTTTCAGGTCCCCAAAATTCATCTTCATTTTGAGGATACATCATGGCAAAGAAGCACCCAGTCACTGGTTATTTTTAAATTTGAGTAGCTTAAAACTGATTTAAAGCTCATCCTTTTTGTTTAAATAGAGTTACTTGGAATTTGGTGCTACTTTGTTAAATTGATTAACACTTGTAGTTTCTTATGCCTTCATAATTCATATTACAACTCTGTCCATTTCTCCAAGTACAAATAGGATTGTCAGATAGCTTTAAAGACTGTGATCATTGAGTAATACATAAAGAGTCCAACTGAATAAATAATTTATGAAATGGCTCTCTGGTAATGCAAAGAATTAATGAAGTTTTTAAAGGTGCCCAATTTGCAATCAGGAATATAAATTTCTCAGATGTTGGGAAATTGTGACTCCAAGCCAAAAAGTTAAAAAAAAAAAAAATGAAAGTACGACCAAAGGCTATAAATTATTATCATTAGAGTGGAAGAAAAATATTATCTAACCCAGAGATTACAAACAGGAGACCTCTAGGTTTGGGCTGGCCTACAGATTGCTTTTATTTTTATTTTTTAGTTTTTAATTTGAATGCCTTTAGGGAATGCAAACTTATCTTCAGTCTATCATATTCCCCACCGTTACTACTGCCTTACTCCTGACTCCATTTATAAATTTATGCTACCTGCCTGGCACCTTGAAGCATTTAAATCTGTGGCCCAGTTTTTAATCAATAAGGAAATGAGAAAACTGCAAGTTAAGTAATTTATTCAAGGTAACCGATTAGCAATATGTTTCACACAGTTTACCTCCCAAATATCCGGATTCCCCATCTTGTGTCCTTTCCACTGCATGCGTGGTTGTATCTATTGGAGATATTAAAGTCAAAACCAGCTAAAAATCTATGTTGTTGCTACAACATTTCATGTATTTGTGAAACAACAAAAGTATGTTGGAAGAAGTAGTAAAAAGGAAGCTTAGTTCAAGAGGTTGAAGAATTTGACTGAGCTAAGGAAGAAAGCTGAGTTTTGATCTTGAGTTTAATCCTCCACACAGGCTAAATTTATTGCTCATTTTGCACAATAAAGAGAAAAAAACAATAAAAACTGATTTGATTATACCATTTCTTTCTATAAGCTTGAAGTTACAGACTCTCAAAGGTCTTACCATTGCCATTGATTCCTAAAAAGAACCACTGAATTCAAATAAATAAAACCCCATGACAGGTTTAGAAATGATTCTCTCTTAGCCATCATGTTGTTCATGTAATATTTTTTTTATGTCAACATGAGTTCATTTTAAGAAGAGCATATGGTTTGACATAAGAGGCAGTGGTATTTCTTAATTTAAGTTGCCATTAATATGGTTAATTAAGAGTCACTGCTGCCTCATCTAAGCATAAAAGGAAAAAAAAGTTAATTTGTGAAATTCTGGATTTCTTGCACTTTCTGACTCAGAGCTGAACATTCGTTAAGAAAACTATGATTAGGCTAAGCACGGTGGCTCACACCTGTAATTCCAGCACTTTGGGAGGCCAAGGTGGGCAGGTCACATGTTTAGGAGTTCAAGACCAGCCTGACCAACATAGTGAGATCCTGTCTCTACCAAAAACACAAAAAATTATCTAGGCATGATGGCATGCACTTATAATCCCAGCTACTCAGGAAGCTGAGGAAGGAGAATCACTTGAACTTGGGAGGCAGAGGTTGTAGTGAGCTGAGATTGTGCCACTGCGCTCCAGCCTGGACAACAGAGCAAGACTTCCCTCTCAACAAAAAAGAAAAAGCAAAAAAATTGTTTGTGATTTTTCTAAGATAGTTGGATTAAGCCATTAGCAATCAACAGGGAAGGTGATCACAAAATAAAGGACAAAATCCAGACTGGTAATTAGAAAACACTCTCTCGTCATTCTTTACCAGTTGCTATCAGTATGCACCCACAATAGTTTACCCTCTATTTTAAATTTCTTCCTTTCCCTTCTTATTTCTTAGTCCCTGTGTGGTCAATGAACTTGGAGTATCTTTCTCTTCTCCTTCTTGTTTGTTCTGTTTTTTTCTCTTCTAGGGAAAATCCCAAACAGTCCCAGCAGGAGGTGTATATGAGTTAGAAAGATTGCTCAAGGAACCCTTGTGTTCATGCACCAGTAAAGTTGTACTTCTGGCAATATTCTCCTGTCTGTTTTCAGATCTTAACTAGACTCAGTTTTTAAACCTCCTTGGTGCTCCACAGCATTTACTGACAGCTAGCACTTATCAGATTGCACTGTAATTATTTGCTCACATATTCAGCTCCTTTCTTTGACTCTACAGCACTTAACACAGTAAGTATTATATTACTGAAAGAAACAAATAAAACAATACAAGATAATAGGTGTTTGTGAAAAGTCTTACTTTTTTTTTTAAAAAAAGATTCAAATGTTAGTTATTATATAAAAACAGAAAAGTGACCTAATGGTTGAACTGAGAGAGTCAGGGAGGACAATTTATGTATGGGGTGATGCCCTCAAAGGAAGGGAAGCTGGCTTCAGTCCAATGTCCCAAGTAGATCTGAGGACAGTGGCTACTAATGTTCTCTCTGTCAAATTCTTCATTTGATGCCTTGTTCCTTACCCTTTTAACACCTCTTGATGTTTAGGAGAACTGTTGCTCCTATTGGTAAATGCTTTATCAATACCTTTTTATTTTACAGCTGTTGACATATTCAGTCTGATTGGAGTCAGGTCTTGCTGACTCAGGAGCCACATTCTTTTTTTTCTCTCCACTGATATAACATTTAATATACCAGGCATGTTCTAAGCGCCAAGCACTACCACTGAGCTGAAGAATAAAGCTTTTGCCCTGACCCTGTGCACACCATTTCTCTAGGATGAGGAATTCATGGTGCCCAGCTCATGAATATCTGGAGTCTATGCCACACACCTCATGTTCCAAGTTAACAGGATGCAAGAATTCTCTGCACACATGTTTCCCAAACCTGCATTCAGGGCTTGTGTGAACTTCTGCCTAAGGTCTTGCTTCTTAAGAGTGCCTGAGTTACTGGTTCAGGGTGAGGTCAGATGAGCTTTTTGTATATGATGTCTGCACACAGATCTGAGGCTCCCAATGATGCAGGACAAAGACACAGGTGAAGACAGAAGGGAAGGTCTATGGGCGAGTATGGGGGAGGCTCTATTTTCTCTCTATTACTACTTTAAGCTCCCATAAATGTTAAAGCTACGCCTGCTAGGTGCTTTACATATATGGCCTCATTTGTTCTTCCCAAGAAATATGTGGAGGATGGGGGAGAAATAAAGTTCTTATAGGGAAAACAAGATGATAGGGAATTACTGAAGTTTCAGTTTCATCCTTTCAACAAATATTTGTTCATAATAACATCCATAGATTCTCAGTTGGAATAAACCCAATACAAAAGACAGATTAATGAGAGAGAAACAGAATTTTATTAGCATGTATAATATATACGTGTGTGTGTGTGTGTGTGTACACACAATTCCAGCTTATACCTCATCTTTGACAAAGGACAGTACTTTAGAGAAGTGACAAGAAAAAAGAAAAGGAATTTGAGTGTCTATGTGAACAACTTGTGGGAAGGCAAGTAATTAGCGGGTAAAAGTTAGTAAAACTTATTAATGTAGATTCCTCTGGTATTATTTACAGGCCTAGAAAGGTCTACAGTTGTTGTTAATGGTTAATCTTTGTTCTTTCCGGTCGTGGTTTGGCAGATGACTGGGGAGTAGATACCTATTGTCTCTCTAAATCTGAGTCTTAATTTTAGGCAAATGGTGGAGGCTGAGAGCATTCGTGCATCTGCTTCTTCTTGTCTTCAGTTCAACAATCCTTCATATTCAGGAAGGTATATTCTGATCTTCCACAATAGTGGTAAGAAAAAAAACCAGAAAGCCTCTTCTCTCTTGGAACTTTTTACATCCACTAAATAAAGCAATAAAGAGACTCCGGTAAGCTAAAGAAACACTCTACCATTGGACATCTCTTTAACTAGCATAAATGTACTATAACACTAATTTTTATTTGCCAGTCTCAGATTGCTAGAAAATGTTTAGGCCCATCCTACTCTACAATTTTAAAAGGATCTTTGTAAATGTTTTCTTTTTTTTTTTTGAGTGTTTTCCTCCCATGTCCTATTTTTCAAAGCAGATATTCAAAATTTTTCTGATTTTGTAGCTTGGAGGTGTTGGACATAACTTTCCAAGATCTCTGCTAGTGTTAATAACACAAACTAATTTGGTTATATGTGTTAGTGGAAGTCATCAGAGATTAATGTGTGTGTATATACCTAGATGTAGATATACATATAGATATAGATTTATTTTTCTTTATAAGTGAAACAGAAGCCTTGAAATAATTGAAGGTAACCCATTTCCTCCAATGCACACCCTTCAGTTTAGGGCTGGACCCTGTAGAATGACTCAGTGGGTCTTCCTCAAAAGAGATCATTATCTGGGAATCACTGAGGGTGGCTTTGCCTTGGGACTTGAGGATAGTTGTTGCCTTCCTAATCCCATGCTCTTGGGGCCTCTGGGTCGAGCTGGTGGTGAGCACTGGAGCACTGACAGCCTAAGCTTGGGGTAGAGACCACAGCAATGGGTCAGGCATCCTCACTCACTGGTCAGCATCACCTATGTAGAACCAGGTCACCAGAAATGGCATATGGCTGAGACAGTCACTGGCCATAGTGAGCCAATCAAACTGCAGCTCTAGCTTCTAGAGTATGGAAGCCAGAACCTTCCCTTTGCACTGACTTAGCCTCTGAGGTATGAATGAAAAAATCTGGAGTGTGAAAAGACTTGAGGTATATATTCCTGCCCCAACTTTCTTCCTCCTTACAACACAGCTCTGCTTGGTGATGTCATTACAAGCACCTACTCAGAGCTGGCTCTTATTTTGCATCCCAGCTCCAGCTTCCTATCAGGCAGTGAGGCAAAGGTCATTCTTGGCCAGAGGTGGCTTAATTTCCTCATCTTTCCCAAGTCTTCATGAAAACACTCTGCCCTTCTCTGCCTTTTGCGTTACATTTCTTTTCCTATTCCCAAAGACCAATTCCCTCTTTTTCTCATGATCTCCCAGAGTACTGACTTGCAAGTTACAAATGTTAAAACCAAACTCTTATAGTAGCTAAAAAGACCTGCAGTAATAATTCCACAAAATTTGAATAACTGCATTCAGATTTTGCAGAAAGAGGAACTCACAGTGGCTGAAGTGCATTTATAGATGATTTGTAGCATTCATTTGCCAAACCATAACTTTACTCTGATGTCCTATTAAGATACCCACTGAAAGCTTTGGAAGGCCAGAAGGATGTAAACTTGAACTACATCACAAGAAAGTAATTTGAGCTATCAGCATGATAGGGTATATATGTAAATTGGATGTTTGATTGATTTAATATTTATGAATACATCTATATAATAAATATGTTAAACATGATTTTAAATCCTAGTAAATATTTTATGCAGTTTCAGAGTCTCAATACAATTTTTGGCAAGGTTAATGAATTTCAGAAATAATACTAACTTTGAAATTGATTAATTGTCATTAGGAGAAATGAGGCTTCATCTAATATGATAGCATTTATTATGGGAGTATAAAATTACATGAAAAAAAGAATGAATTTTAAATGTTATTTTAAATTAGATAAAAAATCAGCATAACTTAAATATTTTTCTCATACATTGTTATTCATATTATTCAAAGCATAGGGGTAAAATGATAAATTTTTAAATTGATGGATGCTCACTTGCTGCAGTTTATCTTCTGCATTAGATAACCGTTTTGGCATTCAAAATGGTGTCAAATTTCTACTGAATCCATTTAAAAAATGAGACTACTGACATTTGATATTGACAAGTTATTTAAATTGTATACATTTTATTAGAAATTTATGATACATTTTATTATAAGTTTTATGAGAAGAAGAGAAAAAGAAGCAACTGGTAGAAGTGAGGGAAATGGTGGGAGATGCCATGATAGAACCTGATTGCAAGATCACAGGAGCTGACACTGAGATATAACTTTTAGTGCTCCAAGAGGCCTGATGGCCTAGTCTTTCTGGGATTCACATAGTATAGTAGAAGAGTGGTTCAGAGAATTGACCCTGTGAACCAGCAGATTTGGGTTAGAATCCCAGCTGCCCAAATAATTCAGGCATGTTACTTAACCTCTTTATGACTTTATATTGAAATTAAAAATGAAAATAGTAAGACCAATAAATATCTGCATTAACATATGTCCATAAAATATTTGTGTAAAGAGACTAGATATACATTTCCCTGCACCTTTGCTTCATTAGTGGCAACAAAGCCCCTTATTTGCAAATGTAATAGCTCAAGAAAAGAGTAAGTTTTGGAATATTCTCATATTCTTCAAAATACTTTAGCCCTCATAAGTGGTCATTAGCTTTTTTTGGTGTATTTTTTGTAGAGATGAGGTCTCGCTTTGTTGCCTCATATGGTCTTGAACTCCTGGCCTCAAGCAATCCACCCACTTAGGCCTCCCAAAGTGCTGGGACTGCAGACCTGAGCCATCACACTTGGTGTTCATTAACTTATTAATGTACACATACACATCTTCTTAGTCTTTTCCCCCAAATGGCATTAAACCTCATTTGAGAAATGCATGTACTTTTCAGTGTTGGAGACAATCCTCCTTAAATCTACACCCAGAAACTTGAATTTGCTACATTTATCCTATATAGTTCTCTTTTGAGCAGAATAAACAGCATCATTACAAAAATTTCCAGAAAACTTCAAAGAAATGTAATTTTTTCTTATTCCTGAAATGAGTTATATTGAAAGACTACATTAATTGTTAAGCTGTATGAGAAGGAAGAGTACAGGGCTGTTCATAATCTAAAGGGTAAGGAAATGCATTTGGATGTATTATGGACTTAATTATGTCTCCCAAATTCATATGCTGAAGCTCTAACCCTCAATGTGATGGTACTTGAAAATGTGGCCTCTAAGGAAGTATTTAAGGTTAAATGAGGTCATAAGGGGGGGGCCCTAATGTAATAGGACCGATATCTACAGAAGAAGAGAAACAGACATTAGGAATATGCATATCACAGAGAAAAAACCATGTGAGGACACAGGAAGAAGCTACCATCTGCAAAACAAAGACAGAGCCCTCATCAGAAACCAATCATGCTGGCACCCTTATCTTGGGCTTCTAACATCCAGAATTGTTAGAAAATAAATTTCTGTTGTGTAAAGCCACAAAATGTTGGGTATTTTCTCATGGCAGCCCTAACACACTACCTAGTACAGAGTACCCTTCCATTTGCCGGTTCATCTCTTTCTGTGTTTCTGCCACATTTTCTAACCCATCACACTAGATATCCAAGGCCCTCTTGCTGTATTCTGCATCTTCAAGGCATCCACTTATCTCCTGTATTCCAACCTGCCCTTCTGACTAGAGATCATTTTGGACACTCCAGCCTCATAAAATATACTACTTCTACATTTCAAATGCTAGGAACACTTCCAAGTGACTGGCTTGCCGACTTTAGTCTTAAAAATTGCAAAGATCTTCATGTAGCAACAAATAGCTAACACACCATGAAGTTCTGAACACCTTTTGTAATCCCTTTTGAGAAAAGTGTCGATGGATGTTTCATTACAACCATGTCACCTCCACCATCACCCTAGCCACAACTAATTAGAACAAAGGTTGGTGCTGAGCAAAAGGCTACTAGCAATGGGAGGCCTATTATGTTGCCTATGAAAGCATCTTTTCTAAGAGGACATTCCTCACCCGATAGTGACTAAATAAACCAAACAGACTGTGGTTCTAAAAAAGTTTGAATGCAACATACAAAGAGAATCTCAGAAAATAGAAAACAGGAGAAAGTTGCAGAGATAAGTGGCAGTAGGCTTAAGGCTTGAGTAGCAGAGGCTGTAAGTAAGCAGGAATCGTGAGGTAGAGGGAAGAAGAGAAAAAGAAGCAGCTGCCAGAAGCAGGGGAAATGATGGGAGATGCCGTAATAGAACCTGATTACAAGATGACAGGAGCTGGCATTGAGATATGACAACTTTTATTTCTCTAAGAGGCCTGATAGCATAATACTTCTGGGATGCAGATAATATAGTAGAACAGTGGTTTGGAGCATTGACCTTGAGAACAAGAAGGCATGGATTACAATCCCAGCTGCCCAAATAATTCAGGCATGTCATTTAACTTCTTTATGATCCAGGTTTCCTGGAAAAATGGGGATAATACAAGTACTCCCTCATGGAATTGCTGTGAGGATTCAAAGCTATATTGCTTAAAAAGTTCTTGTAATAATGCTTATACATGGGGAAACATTAATAAGTTTTAGCTATTACTATAAACTGTGTATCCATATAATATGTTCCCATCTGATAAAGTAACTGAAGTATGGATCTATTTCCTTAGTAGTGTTTCTATGGGAAAAGTCTACTCCCCAAAGAATAGATTCTCTTATTAAACACATAACCTGAAGAGGAGGAAATGAACAGTAGCAAGTTGTAACTGGCATTGCCCAGACTTCTGCATCTCAGAAGGATTAGACTGTCAGGCCTCTTGGAGAACTAAAAGTTTTCATATCTCAGTGCCAGCTCCCATGATCTTGTAATCGGGTTCTATTGTGACATCTCACACCATTTCCCCTGCTTCTACCAGCTGCTGCTTTTTCTCTTCTTCCCTCTACTTTCCCTTTCCAATCTGAAGCACATAGTTATCATGACATGATGAATAACTTCTCTCAGAAACATACTTATATTTTGGAGAGGTTTTGTGGGAATTAAAGTGCATAGTTTCTAATACTCAGTTGCTTCGTTTTGCCGTAACAAAAGAGAATTGTGTAGAAAAGGTTAGGATTTCTCCAAAGCAGTATCACCAAATGATAAGAAGGCTTCTAGAAAAATTGCAGTCTGGGCAATGCCAGTTACAACTTGCTACTTCTCACTTCCTCCTCTTAAGGTTAGGTGTTCAATAAGAGAACCTATTTTTAGGGGAGTAGACCTTCCCCATAGAAGCAGGTACCATAGGGAAATTATGGTGTCCTCAGAGTGTTTCAGAGAAATCAGCCTAATTAAGCAGAACTATCGTAATATCAGTGATAGAAACCCAATTCAAATTGGCTTGATGGGTTGCCTTGTGTGGCTCAGATAATTGAAGGAAAAGTAGTAGGAACAAAAACCTTGGGATAGGAAATGTTTTCATAGGTCTCCAAACACTCCCTGGCTTCATTCCCTCCTACCTGGTGATGCCGTGCAGCAATGAGTGATCCAAGTGCCAAGTGCCTCCCATGACATGGTCTGGACAGGAATATTGGATAATAGGGGAAAAGGAGTTCCTCCAGAGGAGTACCGGCCAGACAGAAAACATGTTTTTACTGTAGCTATTCATCTGTGATCCCACATCTAAATAAGATTTGAACCAAAGTATTCTCTCTCCAAATTCCATGCTGCTTCCTTGACCATTCTGATATAAGTTACTGATCTCCTTTGCTTTCAAGTTATAGAACTGATCATTTTGATAAGAGTGGTTATGCCTCCCTGTTTGATTTACTGTAGACATTCATTACATGTTGAATTACTTTACTCTTCCCTTGTGTCAAGAATTTCTAACCTTGAGCACGTCCTGTTGTTTGATGCTGCACAGTGGTCCTCTGGGATGAGTATCAGTATTCAATGATGCAGTATTAGATCTTTGCTTTTAGTCTCAAGCTTTTAGTTTCTCAAATCTTGCAGTATTATGCTCGAGTTTGTACTTCCTCTTGAAAGTCTACTTCACATCAAATACTGCAAGCTTTTCTAGCTCCATGCAGTTAAGTAGGACCAAATGACTTATACTGGTCAATGGGCTATGAGTAGAATGATGTATGTCACTTCTAGGAGTGACTGAGAGGTCTCATGTATACATTTCCCCCACCATGGTAGCTTTCGAAGTGATAGAACTTTCCTGAGTTTGTGGAGTAGAGATCTTCTCTTGCCCTATACCTAATCTCCCTACCAACCTAGCATCGAACCTCCCTGACAAATTAAACTTTGTTGTATTAAGCCTCTGAGATCTTTGGGTTTATTTATTATTGAAGCATAGCCTATTATGTCCTGGAAGTGAAGTGCTGAATTAAAAAATAAATTGTGTAGTGTTGAGTTTGTGGTTGGCAACATGTGGTTAGGAAGCTGGCATCAAAGGTAGGAAAGATAGCAATTTGTGATGCGCAGTTATAAAACATTTGGTAAAATTGTTAACTGCCATAACTTAAAAGTAAGTTATTCCATATTCCAATATATGGAATCAGTCTAAGTGTCTATCGACAAGTAAATGGGTTTTTAAAAAGTAGTATATGGACACAATGGAATACTATTTAGCCATAATGAAGAAAGAAATCCTGTCATTCGTGGCAACATAGATAAACCTGAAGGACATAATGTTAAGTGAAATAAGTCAGGCAAAGAAAGAAAAATACATGGTCTCATCCATCTGTGGAATCTAAAGAGTTGTTATGGAAGTAGAAAGTAGAATCATGGTTATCACAGGGTGGAGAGGGTAGGACAATGAGGGATTGGCCACAGATGCAAAATTACAGTTAGAAAGGAGGAATAAGTTCTGGTGTTCCACCATTATAGCAGGATGACTAGGGTTAACAAAAATGTATTGTATATTTCAAAATAGAAGATAAGTTTTTGAATGTTCTCATCACAAAGGAAAAAATAAATGTCTAATGTGACAAATGTACTAATTACACTGATTTTGTCATTACACAATGAATAAATGTATCAAAACATCCTATTGTACATCATAAATGTATATAATTATTATGTGTCAATCATACAAAAATATTGTATACTTAAAGAATTCACATTTTTAGTGAGAAGTGGGTAAAACCCAAAATGTCAGTAGTGTGTCTTAGTTATTACTTGCTGCTTTTGTAAGATAATAAGCAAAGAAAAGCCTGGTTTTTAAAGTGGAAATAAAGAAAAATAGATACTTCCAGAATCCAAGGTCTTGCCATGTTGGAAAATCCAATCCATTTTTGCTCCGAAAAGAAAGAGATGAAATTAAGTAAGCATTTGAGGCAAAGTCTTTTAAAACTAAATATTTTTGCCAAGAGTCAGATTAAGGGTGTGACCTTCATGTCTACTTAAAATCTTGCAGTGGTTTAGAATGTCTCAAGGAAGAGATCAAGGTAAAGGATCTGGCCTTACCATTTGCTACTCCAGAGAGACTCACATAAATCATGAAAGATACAGAGGTGAAAAAGCAAATAAATATAGCAGATCTAAACTCTGTGCCTCCAGAGACCTATGGTGTGGCTACTGGAATAGGAAACTGATTAAGTCAGATGGAAGTTGCACCTCTAAGGTCTTCAGAGAGTTATACTTCCAAGGAAACTATGAGGTTGGAGTTAAAAAAAAAAAAGTCTATGGAGCCTTAGAGAATTAAAATAAGCCTTTGACTTCCAATCATCTATGGGAAGAAAGTAAGTCCAAAGTAGCACATCCCTCAGGAATGTATGTTTCTAAATATTGTAAAGAATGCCTCATCCTAAACACTGGTTTGCACCTGCCTTACTTGGGAAATTGGCTAGATATGAACTTAGATTTTATGCTTTTTTTTTTTTTAAGGTAGAGTCTCACTCTGTCGCCAGGCTGTAGTGCAGTGGCATGATCTCGGCTCATTGCAATCTCTAATTCCCTGGTTCAAGCGATTCTCGTCCCTCAGCCTCCTGAGTAGCTGGGATTACAGGCACTCGCCACCATGCCCAACTAATTTTTGTATTTTTAGTGGAGACGGGGTTTCACCATGTTGGCCAGGATGGCCTTGATCTCCTGACCTCATGATCTACCCACTTTGACTTTGTATAAGCAGCCATGCCCAGCTGGTTTTACACTTTTTAATGTCATCCCAAAGGACACTGGGCTACTTTGATAGGCATATGGGTCCCTTGCACAGAACAGATTAGAATATAATCATTCAATAAGTTCCTTTCCTTCACTTACCCTGATTGACATTGTGCTGATGTTTTGCATGTTATTTAACTTCTGCTCAATCTCCATTTCAGCTCTGCACATGAAAACTGCCTACATATTTGTTTGCCAGGGTTCCTCCCTCCATGGACTCCTTTGTGCATAAACAGTCACTGACAAGGGTAAAGGCCCGGCTGGCTTACAAGCATCTTTTATGTTGCCTGACCTTGCTCCTGGCACACCCCACTTAGTTACTCATTTCTGTACTCCAGTAAAGGGCACTATTAGTGTTGGGTTTGCTTTGATTTAGGTTTGAGTACGTGGAGAGTGCCTTCTGTGTGTTGACCAGTGATAGGTAAAGTCTCTATCCACATGAGGGTGCACTGAAGTTGAGTCCAGGAGTAATGGTTTTAATACCCAGAGAAATACCAATGTTCATGAAGGAGGTGTTAGGATGATTTTACAATAGTGAAACAGCACATTGTTGAACACTTGACTAGCATAGATGTTTAAGAGCCAAGAAAATGTGTGAGGAGTAATGTCAAACTGTAGAAGTAAGAATATTCTAGTTAACTGGACCACATTTTGTCTTCCCTGTAGTTTTTTAGCACATAAGACATTGTTATTAATATTTCTATTATCTAATGTGCAGGCCACTTTAATAAGTTTAAGTTTGAATTAGTCAAGATAGGCTAGGTAATGCTGGAAGAACAAATTAACTCTGCAGCCCCAGTGACTTCTCATAAAAATGGCCTCTTCTTTGTTCACAGTGGGAATGGAAATTTGGAATGAAGACGGGGGCTAGATGAGATGGTGTTCCACTTAGTCACCCAGGGACTAAGTAAGAAATTGTTATAGCCCATGGCCAGAGTAAGCCCATGGCCCTGCCCATATGTAATAGGGCTGGGAAGTGTGGGCAAGCATCAGGATGTAGATAATCAGTTAATATTTCTGCAATAATCTGCTCTTGTGGCTACCAAAAACATCTTAGCCTCTATGGAGCCACAGAACATAGAACTTACCACCCATACATCACACCCAACCCATCTCCAAAAATTTCTTCACTTGCTGCAACCATTTCTCAGTTTCAGATCTCTAAGTTTTAGGTGGTTGTCTTATCTCTACATCATATCCAGATGTGTGGAGTCTCTCATTCTGGAGATGTATAAACCAAGAACTATGTTGTCCCAGGCATACTTCTAAGTGCTTGGAAAGCAGTAGTGAGCAAACAGATAAATTATCTGCCACATGGTAGTCACATTCTATCAGAGAGAATGGCTAAACAAATAAGTAAATATATAATACTATGTCAGGGTTGGAAGAATTCTGATGACTTTAAAGTCTTTGAAATATATGATAGAAAGATTGCTTTAAAATATTTCGTAAGTTTTCTAACATTTGATTAATGTGAAAACTTCAAGCAAATACAAATAAAGTCATGTTACCTTGGCAAAAAGAATATTTACCCATAATGATCTAATTCATTTGAAAACTGGGGGAAAATAGAAATGCTCTAGGTGGTATCTTGCTTTTCTTAATTTAACACTTTGTAAGCATTTCTTTTTTGGCCTTAAACAGTTTTCAAAAATATATTTAATAGCTATAAACATTACAGGCTATATAAATAATGCTTTTTTATTTTTGACAACTTATATGATCATAAATGAAACTTATACACATAAATCTTTGCATATTTGAATATATCCCTAGCATAAGGTACTAGAAGTGAAGTTAGTGGATCTAAATGGCATGTAAATTTATGATGCTGGATATATGTTATGAAATAGATTTGTGAAAATATTATGCTTTCTCACTATTATTCCAATAATATGAGATATGTATATTTAAAACTTTAGCCCAAACTGCCGTATTAAACTGCATATTTCCATTTACAAGTGAGATTGATATTAAAAATGTGTTTATTATGCGTTCCCATTTCTTCTGTGAATTATTTGCCATTTAACATTCATCCTTTTTTTCTAAAAGGCTGTTAGTGTTTTTTCTTTTATGTGATACTTTGTGTATGAAACATCTACTTGCTACAATTTCTTAAAGTGGTAATTTGTATTTACTTTTTTAGATTTTGACGTTCAGAAGTGTCTTTATACATTCAAGCTTAGTGATCTTTTTCTTTGTTTTCTATTCCTCTTGTGCTTTGAAAACCTTCCCTATTTTGAGATCAGTAAAATATTTCTGTTCTTCTAGTCATATTTTTAAATTATATGTTTTTGATAAAAACATCTATATGTAATTTATTTTGATGAAATGAGACTTTGATCTGAGTCTTTTCAGATAGTTTATTTTCTTAACACCACTTGTTAGTAAAATAATTTATCCTTTTTTTCTATAGGGTTGTGATACTTTCTTATCTGTCAGTTTTACACACACACACACACACACACACGCACACACGTCTGCTTTTGCGCTTTCATTAATGCGTTTGAAGATTCTATTTTTAAGGTTGTGTTGTGAGTGATGGCTCCGGTACTTTTTGGCCCAGATGTTAACAAAATTACAAATAATTCTTGGTAGGTTTCGACGGAACCAGGGAGGGCTGTGGTACGGAGGCATTTAGGACCCAGGGGAAAGCTAGGCTCGGTATAGAAGGACAGAGATCGGGCGCACACGCCTCCTACCAAAATCACAGCCCCGTGTGGAGCCCAAGCTCTCATTCACAGCTTTCTAGAGAAATCTGAGCCCGAACCTGCCAGAATAGGGGACCTCACCCACCCAGTTCAGCAGCGAGGACACCTGCAGAAATACATTCCCAAAGCAAGGCTGGGCGGCCGTGTGAAGGTATTTGTTGCCTTTTTTCTCCCCTCTGTATTTGCAGAGCCTCCCTGCCTTTCCCCCTCTTGCGCGATGCCATGGCTGCGGCGTTTCAGCACTTCGGTATGTGGACAGCTCCCACCTGCAATCCCTCTGCACTCCATCCCTTCCGCACCCCGCTCCCCGCCGCCTCCGCGGTCCACCCTCCTCCCGGCGCCCGCTCAGCCTGCGCCCCCTTACACCATCAGCACCCCCATCCCCACCATCACCGTCATCATCGCCACCATCACTAGCGCGGTAACTACAGTCACACAACTGTGTCTTGCCACTTAGACAAAGCCCAAGGTCCGCAGGGTAGAGGGAAAGAGCTCAAGTTGACAGACATAGGAAGGAAAGTTCAGGTGAACGAACCCCAGAAAACAAAGAGAGACGCCTGTTTGAGAGAAACGGAAAGTGAAGGCAGGAGGGAGAGACCCCAGGCAAGGGGACAGATGGGGCACTTGCCAGACACCAGCAGTTAGCCAGCTGCCTTTCAGCAGATTAGAGACTGTTTAGTTGAGGAAATTAACATGGCCTACGGCATAATGTGATTCCAGAAAAATAGAAATGTAAGCTCAACCTGTTTCTGGTTTTCCGATGGAGAATCACCAGGAAGCAGGGTGGGGGTGACTGATGACTCATATTCACCCACACGTCCATTTCCCTTCCTAAGTGTTTAATGCAGAAACTCTGGAATTAAGTTTTTTTTTTTTAAGCTAAAATGTTTTGTAAAATAGGGACCCCAAAGGTTAACTGTGGCCATAATAAAAATAAAATGGTGATAATGATAGCCTAAGAAAGGGAGCTCTCATTCAAATGAACTATTTTTTCCAATGTTTCTTTCTGTCTACTTATTTCAATTTTCCAATCTTAAACCTCTCTTTGAAGCAAAGAAGATAGATCCCTTGCCCAAATGGCCAAAGTAGTAATGATATTCATAGCAGATGGCCTTGCTTTTGTTCATCACTAGTCAAGGACTGGCTCAGATTTGGAAGGCGAGATTTTTATGTGCTTTCTCAGTAATCAGGTGATAACACCATTTTCCTATAATAGTAAAGGGTAATAGAGTGCAAAAATTGAAAAGGCATTTTATGTAACTCTGTTTTGCCAGACTCTGCTTTTAGAGTGCTATCATTTTCTATCTCGGCTGAAGGGAAGTTGGAACATCTTTCAAATGTCTGATTAATTTGAACCCGAAAGTCTAAGCCCAAGTCACAGTGCCTGTTTGATTTAGCCAGGATCATCTGTTTTATAAGAGCTAAAAAGCACCAGCAAATAAGTGCCTGAGCCTGTCATAAATAAAAATTTTTGCTGGGTGCTCATTTAATTGATTTTTACTGAGCAATAAAGCATCGGGATTTTTTGACAAGTTATTTTTTATGAAATTAAATGAGGTTATTTAAATGGGAATGATAGGTCACATGTGTCAAGAAAGTTTAAACTAGAGCACAGAAAAGCTTAATTTTAAAATTGCCCTTGTGCATTTGTTCTGTTTCTTAAAGACAGTGAAGCAAGTTTCATCTAAACCAGCTTGCTCACCATTATAGGCACCATCAAAAATAAAGACATTCACAAATATGAATCTTCCGGAAGAAGTTTTGAGGAAGAATTCATATGTAATTCTCTTTAAGAATGAGGAATTGTAGCATTGTGTCAAATGTTAATTACTGCTACTAATTATTTAGATGTAATTCCACCTGCCTCTAAAATTCATTTACTTTTGAATCCCAAACAAGAGAACCAGCAAAATTTGTGGTGAAATGGATTTTACAGAAGAAAATTTGGTCATTCACATAATGTTCCTTGGTTTGGTAATATCCACAGTAAACAAGACCTCTTAAAAGTCCATGAAAAAGGAGATTCTTAAAACTCCCTTTTCTGTCTGCAAAGAATGGTTCAGCTCAGACATTTTTTAAAAGTGTACATGTTGCCAATTCTAGCTGCTTCACACCAGAAATGCAGGCCAGGAATCCAGTGCCTCTAGAGCTTCTCTTTTCCTGTGCTTAATACAATCTCTTGGGGCTGGGGAAATTTTAAAACAATGCTGTTTCAGTGAGATGTACAGGCATCTGTCTGTAAGCAATGACTTTTCCTGACTGAAATGTTATGCTGAGCTTATTAATTTTTATAGAATGCCAGTATCCTGGCTTCCTTACTTAAATGTTTTCTATTGAGAGCTATTTTGCCTTTAAAAATATTTTCAATAACAGAAATCACGCATTTTTGTAATGAATTTAAAGGTAAACAGAAAACGTTTTTCCAGCAGAGTGTCATCCTATATTTTTGTAGACAGGCTCATAGAAAAGTGCATCATTTTAGAATTGCATAGTACAAAGCTGGAAGATCTTTCATTTCCCAAAAGGCAAAGTCTTGAACTCTTCAGAATTGACAGTGCCTGCTCACTTCTGAAGGTTTTGTTTTTTAAACAAAGAAAGGCACTTTATTATCCCTCAGAAGTCTATTTACAACTTTACATACTCCCTGATAGCAGAGTCTTCCGTCCTTAGTAAATGGATCCAGGCTGACTTTGATCTTCTCTACTGTTCCCGTTACACAGTGACTCAGACAGAGGAGGCAGCACAGGAGAATGAGCATACAAAATATAAAGCTTGACTGTATGCACTCAGTCCAGAAATACGTCCTCAACATTGCCAAGAGACACCTTCTTTTCGACCTTCTCCCAAATGTTGCTTGTTTTGATTACTGTTCATTTTATCCAGATATTACTGGAATAAAGTTGTTTCAGGAGAAGGTCCACAGTGTGAATTTTGACAATTCTGCAACCTCTAACTGATGTTGTATCTCTTTATTGAAACTATGCTTAATTGCCAGTCTAAGTTTTTCTTAGCTTAAGGGAACTTTATGTTCTTTTGCTTGATTCTTTATGGATTGAAAATGAACTGGTCAAATATCCCCTGCCCCATAAAAAGCTTTCATTTATTTAGATAATAAGTTCATTATTCTTCCCTATCTTTGATGCCTCCCACAGCCCTTTTTTATATCTTCTCAGGTCAGGTTGCCCTAGGCTCTCTAGCTTTATGCACCTGTTCTGTGACAGGGATTATCAGAGAAAGTTTTCCTTGTGGTAGGCTAATTTCCTGTGTGCTTTCCTGCTTCCTGAGCCAGCAGAAATTTCTCCACATATGTTTGAGATGCTCTGCTCTTGTTTCCAGGATGCTTTTAGCCAAATCTCCAGTTCCCGAATATTGTGCATACCACTGATGACTCCTTTTCCATCTATGCTTCTTAAATAGTATCAAAGGTCTTAGGCAAAGTTCCATACATTTATGTGTGTCATTTACATAGCTTATTCAATGTTCATTATTTTATAGTTTTGGAGGAAGTAGGAGGCAAGTTATGGGCCTGGGAATAGTGTGATGGGGGTGGATGTTAAATTACAGGAACCATACATAAAAACCTTCTTTAACGTGTGGTCAAAACAAAATAAACAAAACATGTAAGATGTTTCTCATTTCTTTTTCTCTTCTCCGCTGCTTCTTTCCCTCCCTCTCTCTAAATTTTCCTCTTTTTCTCCCTTTCTTCTTTTGTGGTTGATATATAGAGCATGCAAACATAGTGAGAGTAATTAACTGGGTGATCCGATAAGCTATTATGAGTGTCATTGCTCCTTAGGTAAAGAACACATTTTGGGTGCTTTTATGTTCCTCTTGGACAGTATAGTAGGGCTGTCCACAGACAGTGTGAGTTCTGGCCTCAGAGGCAATTAACCTACCTCTCAACCCCTCTGGGTCATTATAAATCCTTCAGACCAGCTTTTCTCAAACATTAATTTGCACGGAAATTGCCTGGGGATTCTGTTACCCATTCAGGAGGCCTAGGTAAGTCCTGACACGCTGTCGCTAACAAGCTTCTGGGTGCTGCTGCCATTGCTGATGTGTGGACTACCCTTTGAGAAGCAAGGGCAGAGAAAAGTTTTCTTTTTAAACATTCTCACTTTTATATCTGACTATTAAATAATGACACTCATTCTAAAACAAAACAAAAACCACCCATGCTCTGAGGCAATAAGAGCTCAGAATTTCTATTTCTAATTGAGGAGAAAGTTATAAAAATAGCCTCTTTCCTCTCACCTCACTCTTAAGCTTGCTCCTGTGCTTTACTTTTCCAAGGCAGTTTTCTTAGCTGTGATTCCTGCTGCTGCCATTGCCTGTGCAGTCACATCCAGAAGGGTCACAGTTACATGGATCTGCTGGGAAAACATTTAGTAGAAAAGGGGGCAGAGAGAGTTAATGGTCATTTTGGGGTGAGTTCTGCCTTTCTTACATTCCATTATGTCCTCTTAAAAAAAAAAAGACTCTATTCTTAGAGAAATGCTCTTTCCCTTTGATGATAGAGGGGTCAAGTGTTTTTTTGTTTTGTTTTGTTTTTCTTTCTCTTCCCATTGATAACCCGAAGAAGCACCAATCTGTTTTAAAACCAATCTGTTTTAAAAATGGGAGTATCAACTGCCAATGACTTCTTATGGAGATAGTTGAATAGCCTATGAAACATCCCAATCTAATGTTCTATGTCTCTACAATTTTTTCCCTATATATTTTCTTTATTTAAAATACACTGAGGTGTAAGGTAAATGCTACTTCAGTTAAAGACTTTTTCTCTCAAACACAGTGAGAAGGAACAAAAATCCCATACTTTCTCTATAGGTTGGCTTCCCCATCAACTTCTTGCATTATTTGTCCCGAAGAAAACTGCAAAATGGTTCAAGAATTCTCTGTCACATGGGTCCATCTTCCCTGAGTCAAAGTGTATTCTAATTCTGTCCTGGCATCTATTTTCGTTACAGGTTTTCAGTGTCTTTACTCTGATGGAGCTTATTTCAATCTACTTTTAGCATTTCTTAAGAGCAGGAGCAAATGGGAGCAAATGATTGCGTGCTTTTCTGCTGTTTTAAAGGGAGCCAAGGGAGTCAGCACAATGAGTATTTACGTGGCAAGAGTTAGTGCTAGGCTAGGACTGAGCTAAACGTGATGGAAGGTGGGCTGTGAAGCACAGGATAAATTCTAGTCACACCAAACTTTCAGATAGTTTAGAGTCTCCTCTCTGTCCTTCCATACTGCTCTCCCTGTCCCTACTACAGATAGGTCATACCTGTAGGTTGTCTAACATTTAAAGAAAGTCAATGAATTCAGGGTCACTTTGTTAACTGCAGGTCTCATGATCCTTAGCCAGTACTCATGCAGAACTCCTACAAACCATAATGGCCAATTGAAAATTCATCAACTGGAAAAAAAAAAGACTCCTTTTGGTCAGCACCATGGAACATGTAATCAACCAGCCTCTAAGATTTAAGTGTAGGTTCAATAGCCTGTGTGTGAGGGAGTGTATTATCTTTCAAGAAAGATTTCAAATAGAGTTGCACTTAGAAAGATTTTTGGTCACTATGATTTTCAGTTTTGGTTCGGATGTATCAGCAGCATTTATTTTTATTTCATTCAGTATAAAAATTCCTCTGGCATTCCTAGGTAAAAATGCATATTCAATTTAAAAATTTGTAGTAAGGTTTTAGCAAGGCAAAGAGCTGTAAGGGTTAACCCAGTTCAGTATATATTGAAAATTTGAAACGTAACTTCACACATACCAATGGATGAAGTAGTTGGTTAGACTTTCATGTACAAAGTGTTGTCACGGAGATTAACTTTTCATTCTTTTCTTGTAAGAGAAGTCCACAAAAAAAAAATGGGTATAGTTTCTTATTTTATTTTTATATTAATTTAAATTTATATATACTTAAAAATTGTTCTTTATATTACTAAGAACACCCAGAAGCCATGCAAATTTGAGGTGTTGTTCAGCCATTATTGATGTTCTTACATTTCAAATAATATTTAGGTTTACAGATTTTATCTTTCTGATCATGACAACAGTATTCTATTTTCTCCCCAAATTTTGGCAATTTTGCAACATCTCTTAAATGATGTCCTTTAGGACTGGAAGGATGTGGATGTGTGTCTATTGTGTGAGTGTAGTTGAGTGTGAGGGCTCTGATACTCAAAGTGATGTTAAAGAAAGCACCTACTTGGAGAGTTAGAGCAGAGTCTTGGACAAAATGTGGGACAAGTATGTTTGAGTGCAAATCTTTGTTCTTTCAGCCATATCTGAATCTCAGATTTATCCTTTCATCTAATAAGTAACAACATAGCTTTAAAGATTGGCATGGAAATTAGATTGTATAAAATCAAAGACCTTAGCACCTAATACTCCATGAATATTTGTTGGTTATCCAACTTAAAGACTAGCTCATTATCTGACTTAGCTGTTATGTGCCACAAATATTTACCTGGAGACAGCATAATTATATCAACAAGAATATTACAGTTAATGTAAAGTAGATTTTTTTTTCCTTTCAGAAGCAGTTTCACTAACATTATTTCACAGGATTTCACCTCAGCTCTTCCCAGGGTATTATCTTTCTTCTGTCTATCACAGCATCATTGTAACAAAGAGAAAAGATAATTGATATAAAATGCCTTGAAATACTACATACACACATACATATACATATTTTTATATAAGGCATTGCTAATATTATTCTGACTTTTTCCTGATATATTTTATGTGCATTTCTAAAGATTATAACAAAATAAATAAATGAGAATAATAGACACAACATTACCAAATTGATTTCATTTGGATTTTCATACTCTCTGAAAGTATTTTTACGCTTAGACCCTGATTCATAAAGAATACTGTGTATGTTTGTAGATGCACTTTCTTAAGACTAAATTCTGTATGAGGAAAAATATACAGATTTTTTTCTAATGGAAACTTGAGATAAAATATAAAACTAGAATCTACAGATGACATGATTTTAAATATTATAATATGGATACTCTTCTTTCCTCCCTCTTACACAAAAATACCACTACCTAATTTTCTGGCTTGCTGGAAAAGGTGTGTATTGGAGTAAAAGGAGATATCCTCCACCTTGCGCTCCCCAGGGAATGTTTATGAATTACTCTCCATGCATTTGAAATGGTCTCCAAATACAGAATCATCTGGTAATAAACCGCACTGGGGGGAGATGGTCTCTGAGGCTCACATGAATCTGCCTAAACGGGCCTGTTTTGATCATCAAGCACATTTCAGTGCTGACACCATGCTTGGCACTCTGCTAGGCAGGGCAATCAATCCTTCAAACAGAATGACAAGATCTGTAATCTTTAATGTGTCATTTTTGCCAAAGGAAATATCTAAATGAAGAGCAAAAATTAGTGATAGCTGGAAAAGGCATAGACAGCTAGGTTTTCAACAGCTACAGTCATCTTCCAATGAAGGAAGGTGGAAGAGATGGCAACCAGACAGCTGTAAGGCACAGGATTAAGCCAGCCAAGAAAATCTATTTATCCACTGGCATATTTAGGCTCATCAAACGGTAAGATTAAAAGGAAGTTTAGGGAACCAGAGTGAGGTTTTGAGACTTGCAGATGGTCACATGGGTCTTAAATCATAAATAATAGAACCTCTCTGCCACACATAAGAAAACAGCAAAACAGTAAAGAGCATGGGTTCAGAGAAAGATTACTTTGGGCCCAATCCAGTTTCTGCCCCTTAGTGGCTGTGTAATTTTGGGTAGCCATTTAACCTCTCTATATGCCTTAGTTTCCACATTTGAAAAATGAAGACAATACTATACTCATTTCATACAGTTGTTCTGAGGATTAGATACTGTAGTCTATAAAAAGAGAGTCTGCAAATGCCTAGGGTATAATAAATAGCTATAATAAATAATAGGTATTATTATTAATACCACCAGCACAGAAAATCATTTCCAGTTCTTCATGTGATACAAGTTCAATGTGTTCATTTATAACTTGGAAAAGCTGAAAGAGAACCAAGTCCTTTATGTGAACAAAATATTATAGTCAAATGCAAACACTATAGCCTGGTGAACATTCTTCATATAGCCTTTCTAGTGCCTTAAATATTATCAATTGAAGTTGTTATTTAAGTAGCAGCCTATTCAGACTTCTGGTATGAAGAATTTGCCTTTAACAGAAAATATCTATGTTATCCTAAGTTATAACGCCCAGTGACCCTGGCTTGAGTATTCTCCCCAGAAGCTTCTACTGTATGCTGAGCACAGAATAAAGATATAGATTGAAGCAAATTTGTGTCAGATATTATAGATTGGATGCATAGCTATATGTGGAAGCAGGCTATGAAAAATGCAATCTCAACTTTCCTTTTGAACCCATAGTAATTTATCTCAGAAACATTGTTGAGTTCCCTGAACTATAAGATAAGTAACTTGCTCCAAGCTTTAAATCTTCTGTAGGGAATGAGCCATTGCTATGCTTTGTGCTTTATGCACTGTGCTCTGTGGCTTGGGACTGTGAACATCACCTGGCATGCTTTAGGGAGGTGAGAATCTGAAGCACAATGTACTTAGACTAAATTCTCCAGGAAAAACAAAATACTTTGTAGATGAGCAAAGACATTAATCAATTAGCTGCAACACCTCACTTAAGAATAAACTGTCTTGGAGGTACTGATACACTTATTCATTCATTCAAACATTTTAACTACTTTCTTTATTCACGTATTCTAGGTCTATTTACTGAGCATCTACTTCATGGCAGCCACTGTGCTAGGCACTGAGGATGTGGTGGTGAATGCAATGAAGTCACTCTGCTAATGGAGCAGACCCTCTTTGGGCCATGCCCTGTATGAATTAAATCCAGTCCTTCTCTGTCAGGTGTTCTGGATAAAATGAGAGAAAGGAAAATGGCAATAGAATATGGTGTGGTCAGGGATGTGGGACTACTGTGACCTCTGAAGGTCAGGAAGGGTTTCCTGGGGAAATGAGTTTCAAGTGGACTTGTGACGGGCGAAGAGGAGTCAATTAGTGGTCATTTGAGAGAGAGGGAGAGAGATAGGGAGAGGGAGAGTTTTTACCAAGGCACACAAAGGTGCGAAGAAACTACCAATGGCTGCATGATCAGACAATAAATCTGGAGAGTTATAAAGGGACCAGAAAGTGAAAGGTCTTAAAACCATGCTACATAGTTTTATACTTTATCCTAGGAAAACTAGATGCTAATGATAGGTGTTAATAAAGGAGTGACATGAGCATATTTCAACTGTAATACAGAGAATGGATTGAAATGCAGAGAAAGGACTGACAGCAAGGGTACCAATAGGGAGAATGTTGCAGGACTAAACAGATGAGTAGTAATGCAGTATAAATAAAGACAGTGATTATGGGGATGGAAATAATTGGGCAAATTTGAAAAATGTTATGAATGTGATTGCCTGGTAGTGGGCGATAAGAGAGAGGTGGAATAATAGTTGAGTCCACAGTTTCCAGCATGGGAAACTGCTTTGATGATTATGTCATTTACTAAAAGACAATGGCAGAGGAGCAAATTCAGTGTGAGGAACTATGATTAGCTCAGTTTTGAACATACTGAGTTTGTGTTGTCTGTGAGTCAAATAAGTGGAGATGTTCAGTAGGATGTAGGATGTGCAGCCTGAAGATCAGGAGGGAGCTACGGACTGAAGTTGTAGATGGGGGAGCATGGGGGCAGCATCTTGGAAAATACTAACATTGAAGATGTGAGCATGGAAAGAGAAGATGTAGAGGGAGGGACAAAGGGCTAGGTGGCAAATGAAGGGTAAATGGAATCACCGAAAAAAACGGGAAAATGGGAGGAGGAGGTCTAAGAAGGGTGATGTAGTCAACATCAAATAATGAGAGTGCTCACCTACAGTAGGTGCTGAAGTTTATTTGCTATAGTAGCAGAAATGACATTCACTGGTAGAATGACCATCTGTCTGAGTTTGCTTGGAAGCCATTGTTCTGCCATCATTATTATTAGCACCCTGTAGTGCCTAAGTTTGGATAATAAGTTATGTCAACATCCATGTCATTGATTGGTATGAGCAGTTTCAGCAGCATGTCAAAAATAGATTGCAATGAGTGTAGGGAAGAACTGGAGAAGGAAGACTTTGGGCGAGGCTGCTTTCCGAAAGGGCTGTCAGAGAAGGAATTTTAACATCAGGTGGGCATTAAACTAATAGGTTTTGAAATTTCTTCCAATACTGGGAATCGTTTGTAACACTATTTTCCTTTACTATTATGAGTCCTCCAAATCAGTGAGAAGTAAGACTCTTAGGTTTCTTACAGAATATCACAGAGCTAAATACTATTTTCTTACAAGTTACTTTACGAAACCGACATTTTATAAATAAAATTATTTTTATTATTATCTTGAAAATGAATACCAGTTACTTAAACTGGCTTTTATCTCCTCCATATCCAAAGACAATGTAAAGTAGAAATATGCGGGCTGATTGTCTCTCTTAAATTATTGTTAGTCCTAAATTAAGCAAAAGAACCATCATTTATTTTGTATGATAAAGTTTTAACAATAATGATTACATTGGGAGTAAATATTCTACCTCTTATTGCAGATAAGATTGACTTAGGAAAGCTAGAAAAAATATGTGCCTCTAAGTTTATGTATACCTAGTGTGTCTTCTGATTTTTGGAACTTCCAGCTTAGACCAAACAGATGTCTGCGAGAGTTTAAGCATTTATATTTAAAATAAGATGCAAACACTATGGGTGTTTTTCTGTATACCATTTTGGTGGAGAAATCATAAAGGATGTATCTGAGTGGATTAAAATATAATTATAAGTAAAACAGCATCATAGGAGAACAGACAGGTTATATACAACGGAAGAATTTTTAAACTCATATGGATAGTGGGTTGAGTGAAGAGCCAACCAACAGTCTCAAGTCCCTCTTGCCTTCCTAGTAAAAGAATGGCAAATGCAAATAATAAAGTCATTTGTAAATGTCCCTGTGAGCCTCCTTGCCAGTTGTTGAATTTGATTATTAGAGGTCAAGCTTCCAGCCATAAGTCTGTCCCCATCCCCACCCTTCACACACACTGGTGGAGGACTCCTGTGAGTCACAAACACCGGTGGGGTTAAAACAGGGAAAGCTTTTTTATAGTCAAGATACAAATGGCTGGCTTTTAAAAAGTGGGGGAAGGAGCATTTCTGTGAAAGATACTTCTGTTTGAGAAAAGAGGCCAATGGGAAGCAGTAAATTGTACCATAGCTATAATTTCTTTGCCATATCTAAGCCTGTGAGGGGTCCCATAAAGCATGCTGTCACAGAGAAGTATCCTCTCCTCTCACATTTTCTTAAGGTAATTAATAAAAGTGCACTCTATTGCTAATCTGGTCAGGCACTATTATGTTAACTGGTCAATGGAACTAAAACGTTCCCAAAGATATTTCAAATATTTGCATATTAGGTATTCAAGTTGTCTATACTCAACTTATGCTCAATACCCCATTTTAAGGATAATTTATCATTTGTTCTTTGGTTACCTGATGTAATCAGACACGCAACCTAATATACTGTTTTTCTGTCTAAGCTCCAATTAATTTGCCCAGACTTTCTTTGTATCATCTCTGTTTTGTTTCTTTTGTGTGTATTTGTTTTTCAGTAAGCAATGGCCTCAGTTTTGCTTCTCTTTTGGATGGACACCACCACATAGGGCCTGAATGTGAAAGAAGACCCTCTATTTGTCTGTTCCAGGGCAGTCTTGTAGTAAGACACTGTTGAATGGGCCACATTTTCAGCAGACCATCAGGTGAATGGGACCAATCTCTCTTCTTCCAAAATATCAGAAGTTAAACACTTGGAACGGAGATTTGGCCAAGATGACCCATTTACAGGCTGGACTCAGTCCAGAGACTATAGAGAAAGCTCGCCTGGAACTGAATGAAAACCCAGATGTTTTACATCAGGATATTCAGCAAGTCAGGGACATGATCATCACCAGGCCTGACATTGGATTTTTACGTACAGATGATGCCTTCATCCTGAGATTCCTCCGAGCCAGGAAGTTTCACCAAGCGGATGCCTTTAGACTCCTGGCTCAGTATTTCCAGTACCGCCAGCTAAACCTGGACATGTTCAAAAACTTCAAGGCAGATGATCCCGGCATTAAGAGGGCTCTGATCGATGGGTTCCCCGGGGTGCTGGAAAACCGAGACCATTACGGCAGGAAGATTCTTTTGCTGTTTGCAGCCAATTGGGATCAGAGTAGGTAAATGTAGATAGTGTCTTTACTTGGTTTTTCTTTGCGTAAGCATCGTCACTGCATGTTTGGGTTTGTATGGCTTTACATGTAATGAACTTTCATTTAAAACAATTTCACATGTTCACCAAGGAAGATTTAAGGCCACAGGTGTGCTGTCCTCAAAAGGCAATTCCAGATGAAGAATAGAATCATAACATTAGCGTTGTAAGAGACCTTGGAAGTTATTATTCTGTTCATCAAAGTGGGTCATTCACTTTAGTAAAATTGAAGGTGGGTCTTTTAGAAGAACTGTATATTCTGTATTTGGTGTTCTCATCTTTAATAACAGCAAAAAAATAGATTCAGTAGTGGCTTAATATCAAGTATTTTCAATGCATAAAATAATTTCTTGGATCCTCTCCATAACTTGAATAACCTGTATTTCTCCTGAGTACCAGATATTTCTAACCAGATACCTGTTAGACCTTCCTCCCTGAAAGACCTATAAGGAACCTTAAACTTGACATATCTCAAACTGAAAACATCATCTTTCTCACTCTACCTGCTCTTTCATTCACCCAGTCTCTCAAGCCAGAAACCCAGAAGCCATCCTTGACTGACTGCCCCTGGCTTTGGTATTCACGTCCAATTAATTGTTAAGTCCTACCACTTTCTTCTTAAAAACTTCTCAGATCTCTTCGCTTCTCTTTGCTCCCATTACTATTGCCTGTCTAGGTTCTCATCATTTTCTCTTTCACTACTGCAGCAGCTTCTTAGACAGTACCAGTATCCCTGCCTCTAGTCCCATCTCTCCGGAGTCATTCTAGGTTACATTGTAGTCAGGGTGACCCTTCCAAAATTCTGGTATGTCACTTCCCCTATTACATGGCACATTAACCTTTCATATTTTGAAACAGGAAAGTATGGATTATTCTGCAGAATTATTGTATTAGTCCATTCTTGCATTGCTATAAGGAACGACCTGAGACTGGGTAATTTATGAAGAATTTAGTGACCTGCAAAACGATTGAAATAAAGTAAGGTTACGATCCATCTTCTGCATTTCCTCCTCTGCTTCATCTTCTGCTCGTCTTCACATTCTCTGATCTAGCTGGTTGGGAATATAAGCCTTGCTTTGAACAGTTGAGGTTTTTAAATGGCTCCAACCCTTTGGATTTTACCTGTCAGACACCCAAAGGAGAGACAGCCATCCCCTATGGCAACCCCAATCATCCAACTTCAAAGACACATTCTGCCTACTGATGCATCTTTATGGTCCTTGAGGAAGCTAGTCTTCTTCTACTTCCCCCCAAATCCTGTTTGTCTTCCTCTACTTCCCCCCAAATCCTGTTTTTCTCAGGCACCCAACCTCTATTCCTATTAATGCATTTACAATAGAAGTGTAATAGCCACTGTTATCATAGCTTTTTGAATATTTATGACAAGCTCTGCTAAGCATTAATATATATTATCTCATCTAACCCACCTAAGACCTTTGCATAATAGATATTAGCACTATGACCCCTCTTTTACCTTTGATGACCCAAGGCTTTTAGAAGTAAAGGAACTCATTCATGTTACACAGCTAGTGAATACACAGTGGAGTTGGGCAATGGTAGTTTGATGTGAGAGCCAGTCGTCTTAACCCGACTTTACTGTAATTGTGTGTTTACTTTGTGTATTCTTACCTCTCTTCCCGAGACTGCAGTTTCCTTGAGAACAGAGTACATGTCTTTTGCATGTTTATATCTTTGGTGCATGGCATAATAGCCAATGAATGTTGAATGAGAAAGAATGAATCAATTTCCAAAACATCACCTATGGCTTGAGCTTT